>NC_134484.1:279724002-280079002 GCF_040206685.1 Ascaphus truei | reverse complement strand
CCTCAGAATTCCTCCGTAAACTCGGAGTGGAGGACGGTCCTGCACCAAACAACAGAAGAGATCAGAGTCCACCCGCAGAATGGCAAAAAGCCCCCAGCCCAAAAAAAAACATAAGATCCGGGCGACGGAAGACAAGGTGTAAATAAGCACCTTAACAGTTAAGTTGGCCGCAGTTGAGCCTTAGTTTCTCCCAAACTCTCGCCGGACCAACCCTAAAACTGTTATAAAATGTGCAGCAGGCTTCTCAGCAAAGACCGGAGACTCCTGTAAAATCACACCAAAACAACAGAAGTGGTGCTGAAGCGGCCTAAACTTACCTGCTGCTCCGGTGGCCGCGAGGAAAAACAGATACCCGGAAACCCCCGTGACACGCAGGACCCAGAAGATGGCGACACCAGACCGCGTGGAGGGATCCCCAACACCTACCGGATGCAGAAGTCGTTTCGGCGGGAAGAGATCGCAAGAAGACATCCACTTCTCCCGATGTCCGGCGACTAAATGATGGCGACCGGAAGGACGTCACCGGAAGTAGAGGGACAGCCATCTTGGATGGGGCATAACATGCCGGGCTCCGGAAGTCCCAAACGCTGCCACAGCCCCAGGATGCTGGCTTCCGCCGGAGCCGGACGAGGTGATCCTTGCCCCAATAGTGGGATCTATGAACGGGAGGAGACGGACAAGACACTGTCTGCAATAGTCAGATCTTTCCCCCCCCTCCCTCCCTCCCTCCCTCCCCCCGGCCGAGAAAAGGAGCTCCCACGGACAGGTAGTAGCGGGGACACCCCTACCAGAGACCCCCCAGGGGGCACTTTTAGGACCGGGTCTGACACCCATACTTGTCAGCAGCCCTCCCACACATCCCCCCCTGCGCATTAAGTCAATGTAAGAGGCATGTGCACCCAGCTGCCTAATACACTGAGGCAAGCGGATTAGATCTACAGAGCAAGGTTGAGTTAAAGAGAGCCCAAACACAGGTAATGGTGGGGACACCCTTGTCCGACACCCACCAGGGGGTACTCTCAGGACCAGATCCTGCACTCAAGCATGTTAGCAGCCTTCCCACCCCTCCCCCCCTCCCCTCCCGCTCCCCTCCCCCCCTCCCCCCCTCCCCCCCTCCCCCCTTCCTCCCCGCCCCTCCCCTCCCTCTCCCCCCCCCCTTTTTTCTTCCTCACCCCCCCCCCGGTCGAGATAAGGAGCTCCCACAGACAGGAAGTAGCGGGGACACCCCTACCAGACACCCCCCAGGGGGCACTCTCAGGACCGGATCTGACACCCATACTTGTCAGCAGCTCTCCCACACCTCCCCCTCCATATGCGCGCATTAAGATAATGTGAGAGATAGGAGCGTCCGGCCCGCTTAGGCAGGCGGGTCAGACACACAAGATACCCCTCGGACCCAGCCGATTGTAAGAGTTACCGCCCGATCTCGTTGATCGTTGATCCAGCTGATCAGGGCTGACATCCTCCGCTTGCAGTCCTCTATGGTGAAATTCATCTGGGGTAATAAAAAGCCACGTATCAAAGCTAGTATATTAATCCGCCCAACACTACGAGGAGGACTTGGGGTACCTTGCTTGATGGCCTACTTCCGAGCAGCACAATTGACTCAAATCGTACAGTGGCACATGCCGATGGTTCTCCAGAGGTGGGTGGAACTGGAACGAGAATGTAGCTCCTCTGTAGAGTTACAGGACTTAATTTGGCTTCCGAAACAGGTACAAAAATCCTTAGGGATACCGCTTGCGACAATGAGGAGCTCGTTGGCAGTTTGGAGGGACACCAGACTCAGATGTGCTCTTACCACTCAGCACACATATATGACCCCGTTTGTAGGGAACCCTGATTTCGCTCCGGGCATGTCGGGTGGAAACCTGGGGGCCTGGAAAAAAAAGGGCCTCACGAGGCTTCTACATCTGAAAGGTAGCCCACTATTAAAATCATTCGACCAAATTAAATCTGAAACCGGGATACCAACATCCGAATTCTTTAGATACCTCCAGATTAGAGCCTTCTACAATAAAATCCCTAAACGCCCGAGGCGTACCAATTTCGAGCAGCTGTGTTCAAGAGGAACGGACACATCGGGACTTACTTCTACGATCTATAGAGCGGTAGTCTGCCCTGGGACCACAGACGATACCAAACTGAATTACAGACGTGCATGGGAAACTGACTTAGGGGAGACTTTAGAAGACGACGACTGGGACTCTATAGTGCTGGCAGCGGCTAAAAGCTCAATCTGCACAACCCTGAAGGAGAACGCATATAAAGTCCTCATGAGGTGGTACCTCACCCCAACACGATTAGCAAAGTTTGTGAAAGGTTACCCCCCACTGTGTCCCAAACAGTGTGGGGAACAAGCAGACTTGCTGCACATGCTGTGGGGTTGCACCAAAGTGGCACCTTTATGGGAGGAAATCCAAAATTGGCTATAGAGAATTCTCGGATGTCCGGTCCCCCTGGACCCTTGGCTGTTCCTTCTGGGCAGGCGCAGGCGGGGGCTAGGCAGACCGGCACAAAAACTGATTGCACATTTTGCAACAGCCATGAGGTGCGAACTTGCAGCGTTGTTGAAGCAACCAGACTTGCCCACGATGATGAAAATTCGGAACAGAATCTGGTACGTTTGCCGGATGGAACAATTGACGAGTCTGGTCAATGACACCGGCACAAATTTCCAAAAAATCTGGGCCCCTTGGCTAGACCAATCTGACATCCCTGGGGTGAATGCCACCAACATTCTGCTGTGATAATAGGAAATGCACTCTCCTCCGGGGCAGCGGCATGGACAGTGACAGATTAGAGCACCGATAGGGCAGACTTACGATGATTGTGAAAGGACTAGCAGTCGACTCCCACAGAACAAACACATTGCTGGTGGATCAAGAACACAGTTTGGAGACACGCCTCACCTGGCCGTTCTCGATCCCCCCCCCCTCCTCTTCCCCTGGGTTTGTCTTGTAGGTCTTGTATGTCAGTTACCTTTCTTCTTCTTGCTTTTCTTTTCCCCCATTGTACGTCAATATTTGTAACAGTTGATATTGAAAAACAAAATGTTGGGCACGAGGGCACTCATACAAGATAATGGGTTGTCAGATAATATGTGAACTGTACCTTGTCCCAATAAAAACTTTTTTGTTGAAAAAAAAAAGAATACTCGTTGTCTCGTCTGTATCTTTATACCGATTTATATTTGAGTTTATTTAGGAGTACACCCTACAAAAGGATATTTCCTCCCCCCCCCTTTTTTTTGTCCATCTCAGACTCAAATTATTGCTAAAGGGCTACATTTTGCTGCTTCTATTGAACCCAGTGTGTTCAACCTCTTTGTTGATGCTAATAAGTTCTTAAGACAATTAACTGAAAAAAGAGTCTTCCTTAATCAGGATGCCCTAACTAGGGAGAGCAGACTAGTGACATCAACATCACACACACACCTATCCCCATGCCCTCACAGTCCATGTCTACTAATGTAGAACCAATTGTTTTTGAACATAGAAATCTCAAGAATATATCCATATTCTACCCAATTATGAGTAAATGAAACTATTTGGAGGTATGCCATGGATCTATTCAATATGATTTTGAGAAACAAAGTAAGCAAGGAATAAACATAATGTCAACCTTACCAAACTAGAAAATGTGGCATTGGATGAACTTGTGGAAGATAAGACCATAGTTATAAAACAAGCAGACAAGGGGTGTGTAATTATGGATGCAGATTATTATCTCAAAGAAGCGGACAGAATTTTAGGGGACACAATGACATATGAAGAGCTAAATAGGGATCCCACATTTACATTTAAAGAAGATCTAGTCAATCTGTTGGACAATGGAAATCTGTAGGTTTCTTGAGTGATAAAGAATTTTGATACCTCTATAAAAAAAAACAATGATGGCTGTTTTTTTAATTTTCTCCCAAAATTACATAAAGATGACAAAGAACCTCCCGGGAGACCCATCATCTTCAGGAAAGGGTCATTGACTTAAAATTGATCATAATATATTGACTTTTTTCTCCAGAAATATGTGAGAGATATAAAGTCATACTTAAAATACACCACCCAAGTAACATACTAACAGACATTGAGAGGCAAAAGGGATATACTGTACATGAGTAATGTGTGACATTACTTCACTCTATACATGCATTGGACATACCGATGGATGTGAAGCTGTCAGAAGGACTTTAGGGAAAGACTATAGCATTTCACACCTTCAATCTGATTTAATTATTGATAACATTAAGTTTGTCCTTACATATAACACTTTCTGGTTTAATGATAAATATTTCCAGCAACGGTGTGGTGCGGCCATGGGTACCAGGTTCGCATCGAGCTATGCCAATATTTTTATGGGCATGTGGGAGACGGACACTAACTGGTCAAACCACAAGTTTGTTGCAAGCCCGGTCCTCTGGAAAAGATATATAGACGACATACTGTTTGTTTGGAAAGGGAGTAGTGAATAACTAGCATCATTCATTCAATATCTTAATAAGAACTCATTAAATCTTAAATTCACGGCAATAGCTAGTGATGTAGAAATTGATTTCTTAGACCTGATCATATATGTTGAACAGGATAAAATTAACACGAAGACTTGTTTTTTTTAACGTGGATTGCAATAACTTTATTCTTCAAAAAAGCTTCCACCACCCAATTTGGGTTAACAATATACCATTCAGACAAATGAGATGAATTAGTAGAAACTGTTCAAATGATGAGGTGTTTAGAGATCTAAAAAACATCTTTAAGGGCGCATGCGCGACGGGTACGGTGATGGAGGTTTAACCTAAAGGCTCCGCTACCCATCGGCAAATAAAGCTAATAAACTACGATTTAATCAAAACTCGGCAATTCTATTTATACATCCCTAAACACACGAAACTCTGCTGATCACTATAAGACCACCTAAGGAGAGATGGCAACGACACGGCAGAAGAATAAGCGCCAAACCGATGTGTGCTCCTACTTCACAGGCTCAGGCAAGGCCAGGGCGGAGGAGAACTCGGCGGTGTCCGACTCCGATTCTGCCCCGGAGATGGAGGGAACCTCCGAGGAGCACTCGGGGATTATAAAGAAGGAGATAGCCCAGCTCCTAACGGACTTGAAAACATTCTTTAGGGGAGAGGTGGAGTGGCTCAGGAGGGATATCCTGCAGATTGGCACCCGCACGAACGAGCTAGAGGAACACATGAAGGACAGCTCGAAGTGCCACCAGGAGACAAGCAAAAGGATGGGGGCTCTAGAATCCAAAGTTGCAGAACTGGAGGACCGGCAGGAGGATAGCGAGAACAGAGACCGGCCCAACAATCTGCTCATACGAGGGATCCCTGAAGAGATTCTGGACCCTGAGGTCCTGATCAGCCGGTGGATGACCGCCATCATGCCGGGCAAGTCAGAGGCAGAATTGCTAATAGACCGCTGCCATCGGGCCCTGAGGTCTCGTCCGCTACCTAACAACCCACCACGAGAGGTGATCCTACGATTACACCACTACAAGACCAAGGTGGAGATTTGTAAAATTACACGGGCGACACCAAGTGTATCATTTGAGGGAATAAATATGGCTATTTTCCAGGATATATCTCAAATAACCCTGGCTAGAAGAAGAGCTCTGCAGCCAATCACAAAAGCGCTGTGGGACAAGGACATCAGATATAGATGGGCTTTCCTGTTCACCCTCGTGGTTGTGAAAAATGGCCGATCCCACGCTCTGAAGCACCTCACAGGGGGAACAGCCTTCCTTAAAATGTTGGGACTTAATGATACAGCTACTCACCCGGGGAACACAGAGACACGTCCTCCACGTGCAACAGCCTGGGACACTGTAACCACCCTGGCAGACAAGCGGAAGGAGAAGGCGGGAGAAAGCGCCAAGTGATCCTTAAAGAGACAGCTGTACTTGTTCTCTGCCTAATATCATTGCGGTTAAAAATTTGCTTTAAAGTTCTGGACTTGTGCCTGCCCTGCGATGAGGACGACTGACAATCCCTGGCCTTTCCGGTTGTTACGAGGCTACATGGGGAGTGGAGTGGGCGCCCTGCACTAAACACCAAAAGAAATAGCAAAGACCCCGAAAATGGCTGCAAGACTCTTACCTGTGGAAGAAACAGGAAAAGCGCAGCAGGATACATGGCGGCGACGGCAGTCTACAGGAAATGCAATGCAGGAAGTGACCCGGTACTCACCGGTGTGGGTGCGCCTGCAGGGGAGGAACATGAAGGGGTGAGGGGGCCGGAGTGTGATGAAGAGGTGGGAGGGGGGAGAGGAGCTGTCAGGAGTAGAGCGCAGTACCCGCGAGAGGTGCAGGGAGTGGCCTCCCTAGAAGAGACAGGGAGGAGCGAGGAGGGGAGAGAGCATCATGAGGCGAGGAGCCCGAAAACAGATGAGGGGGGCCCTCCAACAGGAATGAGAGGAGGAAATAGTGGGTCGGGATGAAATAAATCATATAGGGGGACAGGGAGATTGGAATAATGTGCGAATACACAGGGGTTAGCAAGCTAGGAAGAGGCGGCACAGGCATCAAGGGCTACAAGGTCACACAGCAATGGCTCAAGTTTAGGAGAGTTAGTTTTACATGTAGTAAAGGGATGCACAGCCACACTTGGGCTAGGGCTAAGTTAGTTACCCTAGAGTTTTAGGGAAAGTTCGGTTGAAAAATTTGTAACTGTCGGCGGGTGTGCAGGGGACTACCACCAAACCTGCCCGTAGGCATGCGCTGTTGGGGTGGGGATGTGGGCCCAGCTCACAGCCCCGTCAAAGACACGGGTACTCCTGGCCGGCGAGTGTGGCCATGGGACTGGACTGGGAGGGAGGAGGGTCCAGGAAGGGGGAGATACCCCCGGGCGTTGAACCTGAGGTCCTCGGAGACCACTATGGTTCTATATGTGTGTGTCCAGGTTGTCTGTTTTCTTTGTTCTTCCCTTTTGTTTCCTCCCGCCTCATCCCAGATGTTCCTCCCACCCCATCCCAGCGAAGGAGTAAAGACCAGCAGACGTCTCCAACGCAGAAGCAAAATCCTCTACGCTACACATTACACGGTAGGATCTGAGTCTACTTTATACACTGCAATTCACTTAACACAAAAGCATGGCTGTAACATTCATATCCCAAAATGTTAAAGGGTTTAATAGCCCGAAAAACATAAGATCGCCTTCTCCGAATTCAGACGAAGAGGAGCGGATGTAGTTTTCCTCCAGGAGACACATTTTAGTACACATAGTAGCCCAGGGGTTTTTGACAAACACTATAGGCAATTTTTCCTGTCCTCCGCTAACGAAAAGAAGAAGGGGGTTGCTATCATATTTAATAACAAATCCCCCTTCCAGGTGGAGAGAATGAAGAGAGACAGGAAGGGGAGATATCTCAATTTAGTAGGGCTCCTACAGCAGAGTAAAACGATGTTAGCTTGCGTTTACGCACCCGGTGAAAACGAGCCTCAGTTTTTCGAGGAGTTCTTCCAGACACTCCAAAGGTGGGCAGAAGGGAATGTAATCCTCGCGAGTGACTTCAACAAAGTTATCGACCCTCGCATAGATAGATCCCCACTGCAGCAGAAATCAAGACGAGAAGGCAACGGGCCTTTACTAAAAGGCCTAAGGCAAGGGAGCCTGGTTGACATATGGAGGGAACAGCACCAGGTCGAGCGTAGTTACACATTTTATTCCCATCCCCATGACAGTTACAGTAGGATTGACCACTTTTTTGTAGAATGGTTCCACAGATTTCCGACACCAAAATACATGACATTACTTGGTCGGATCATGCATCAATAGAGCTAAGATGCGCACAAATTAGGCCAGTTAGCCCGGGAGCAAACTGGAAACTTAATGAATTGTTGATTAAGATACCAGATCTACCGAAGGCGGTTAAGGATTCCAGACCAACCTAGGCAGTGTGGAATCCCACACTATGTTGTGGGAGGCTCACAAGGCCACGATGCGGGGGGTACTGATAAGCATAGCGGACAGAAGGAAAAAGCAAAGGGACGCCAAATTGACTCAGTAGAGGTTACATGAGCTCTCTACACTACATAGCTGATCAGGTAGAGGAGACACACTAAAGGAGTTGAAGGATGTAAGGATTGAGCTTAACCTCCTCCTCACATCCCGGGCCGAAAAGATTTGAGTTGGACACGGAGGAAGTTCTTTGAGAAAGCTAACAAGCGGACACAATGTTAGCCACCAGACTCCGTAATAGACAACCAAATTACAACATACAAGCAATTAGGACAGAGGCGGGGGAGTTATCCTCTAACCCCAAAAATATAGTGGAAGAGTTTAAAAAGTATTATGCACAGTTATACAATGGGGAGAAGGTGATTGATAACGCTAAGACAAGCAGTAAACTGAAGAAATTCTTAGCAGATGCTGCACTGCCACAGCTGAACAGCTTAGAGCGAGAGGCAATACAGAGTGATTTTACACGGGAAGAATTAACAGCAGTTGTCAAAAATTTAAAGTCCTCTAAAGCCCCAGGCCCAGATGGGTTCTCCAAACTTTACTATAAAAAATTCATAGACATACTTGACTCGCATACAGTGGCGACCAACTTTATTCTAACTTGGCTAGCTCCGCGAATTTCAGATTATCCCGGTTATCTGCGGTTTTGTGTCGTTTTCTCCAGGGGTGTATTGCGTTATTTTCGCGGCTGTGATATAAGCATTTTATTCTGCTGGCTGCAATACTGCAATGCCGTGTAAAAACTCATGGGGGCGTTTGCGAGCTGTTGTCTTTGAAGCCGAGAAATTCATGAATTGTAATGCAGTATATACTGTATATATACAGTATATTCTGTATAACAACAACCCCTATAACCCCTAACATACACATACAGTACTGTATATGCACATCAATGATACTATAGGCCGTCCCCATCCGCTGCTCTCTCTGCGCAAACATCGGCACATTAAAAATTATTTAAAATACATTTTTATTCATTGTGTAGATGTGCAGGGGGTCTCCGGAGCTGAACCTTTGGTTTCAGGTCCAGGGACCCCCTGCTTCCCAAGATACCTTGATTCATAAAGGAGACAAAGATCCCACAAATTGACAAAGTTACAGGCCGATATCATTGATCAACTCAGATGTTAAGATATATTCTAAATTACTGGCCAATCGTTTAAGTGTTATCCTGCCGAGGCTGATCCATCCGGACCAGGTTGGCTTTATTAGAGATAGACAAGCGGCCAACAATACCAGACGGATTGTAGATATAATTGATTTTGTTGATGCCAACAAGGTCCGGAGCCTGGTGTTAAGCTTGGACGTGGAGAAAGCCTTTGACAGGATAGACTGGACATACTTGGAGTCCACGCTTGGGGCATTTGGGTTTGGGGATAAAATCCTAAGGGCAATAAAAGCGCTATACATAGCTCTGGCAGCAAGGGTGATTCACCAGGGTTTCCCCTCAGAGCTGTTCCGAATTAAAAGTGGTACGAGACAAGGATGCCCGTTATCGCCCTTGCTTTTCACCCTATGCATCGAACCACTAGCAGCCCAAATACGTAGCAACCCGGATATCGCTGGAGTACAAATACACTCGCAAGAACACAAAGTGGCATTGTACGCAGATGATATTATTCTGACACTAACAAAACCTCTCACCTCGTTACCTAACCTGTTTGAGCTTCTAGAGAGATTTAGCCGGATCTCTGGTTTTAAGATAAATCAGACAAAATCTGAGGCACTTAGCCTGAACATCCCACGAGAGATGGAGAAATTGATAGAACTCAAATTTGAGTTTAAATGGCAGTCCAAATCCATAAAATACCTGGGTGTGCATATCACAAAAAGATAGCCTCCCTATATCAAGCAAAATATCCCAGTCTATTGAGGACTCTAAAGAAGGAACTGAAAGACTGGTCAGCATATGGTATTTCATGGATGGGTAGGATCTATAGTGTAAAGATGAACATCCTCCCCTGGATTTAATATCTGTTTCAGACTCTTCCGATACCCGTGGTGCGATTGGAGATTGCAGAGTTACAAAACTCAATCACAAAATTTATTTGGAAAGGTAAACAACCACGGATAAATGCAAAAATTATGCAGAAACCTAGGGAAGCTGGAGGACTGGCAGTGCCTAGCTATTGTTCTATTATAAAGCGGCGCAATTGTGCCAAATCACGCAATGGCATGGGGACCCGGAGCTGCGGAGGTGGGTTGCGCTAGAAAAAAAGGTGTGTGCCCCGCTGGAGCTCTGAGATCTAAAATGGTACCCGAGGAAACGGGTAAAGGACATAAAGGAACCTCTAACCTCTGTGCTCAACTCAATGTCGGTCTGGGAAGCGGCCAAAAGTAATCGCTTACTGACCTCCAAACACACACTAATGGCCCCTTTTTACGGCAACCCAGATTTTGCTCCTGGGCTAGAGGGTAAGAGTTTCCCGCTTTGGCGACAATTAGGGTTCAGACGACTGAAGGACCTGGAGGGTAGAAACACCATTAAATCATTTGACCAATTAAAGTCAGAAAGGGCATTCCTAACACAGAATTTTTAGGTACTTCCAGGTTCGGGCATTTTACAATACACACCCGGTGAGACCACCGTTAACAAATTTTGAAAGGCTTTGCGTGAAGGGCACGGACACGCGGGGACTGATTTCTACTCTGTACAGGAATGTGGTCAGTGCTGACAAGGACGACACAAACAGACCCAGAATTATGAATCAATGGGAATCAGATGTACAGGGACCAATAGAAGACGATAAACTGGACAGCAATATTTAAGGCCATGGCCAGTAGTTCCATCTGCACGACATTGAAGGGGAACTCAAATAAAGTTTTGTTAAGATGGTATCTCACTCCAGTTAGATTGGCTAAATTTGTATCGGGCTCTTCCCCACTCTGTCCTCGGCAGTGCGGGGAACAGGGAGATCTGGTGCACATGCTGTGGTCCTGCCCGAAAATTGTACCTGTTTGGAGCCAGATCAGAGATTGGTTACAGAGGATTTTGGGCCTCCAAATTCAGCTGGACCCATGGCTGTTCCTATTAGGTAAACCCACAGACGCAGTATCAAGAACGGGGAACAAATTAATAGCACACTTTGCAACGGCTATGAGGTGCGAGACCGCAGCATTATGGAACAAGAACGCAATTCCATCAATAGAATAAATCAGAAACAGAATTTGGTTTGTATGCCAGATGGAAAAGTTAACGAGTTTAGTTAATGACACTGGCTCAAAAGTCCAAAAGGTCTGGCTGCCTTGGCTGGCCCAGACAGATATTCCAGGGGTGAGCGATGCCACAATTTGGCTGTGATAGAATAAAGTGAGTCCTCCTTGGATGGGCAGTGCGGGATGTGGACAAGACAAGACACGAAGACTTGACAGTGGGCACCCCTACATGGATCCAGCAAAATGCGAGCAATACAGCACAAGTGGATACAAGAAAATCGGAATGCATAAATGGCGAACACCAGTTGGAAACGAATGGATAGAGGCTTGACATACCCTTCCCAAACCTCCCCCCTTCTCCCCCCTTCGTGGTTCTTGTCTTGTTGTCTCCCCATCACGTGGTCTGTTATATGTTGTATGTCCTAAAAAGATTTTGTCTAACCAGTTATGGCATTGATATTTTGAGTGAATAAGATATATGCAAAAACCAATAAAAAGAAAGTAAAAAAAAAAAAAACATCTTTAAAGTAAGAATTATTGAGAAAAACTATGATAGAGAAAATCAGGAGAAACCAATTATGAAAACTCAATTGCTGGATAGAAATATCACACTAACCCCCAAAAATAAAACAAATCCAGACAAGAAGGAATTTAATATGGCCTTTATACCCCAAGACATTAGGGAGTCAGGTAGGATTTAAAAAATTGTTTAGAAATATTGGCATCTAATTACAAAAGATCCAATTCTGGGGACAAACATTCCAGAACATCCCAACATCATCTTTAGAAAAGCATCAAATCTGAAGGAGAAATTAGCGCCAAGTGTTTTTAGAACAAATATGGACAATTCTCTCAATTGGCTCACCAAACCAGTGGGTTTCTATTGTTGTGTCATGTGTAAAGCATGTAAACATGGCTATTCAGACAAATTGCAGTTCACATCACATGTCACATCGCATGCGGCCCACCTGGACTACCTGTGCAACCCGCGATGGCCCCCCTCCACCCCCCTTTCACTCCCCTTCCCTGGTAGGGAAGGAAGGAGCACGCTCCTGCAGTTGGTGCATGCTCCAGCAGTGTGACTGTGATCGCACTCTACCCCGAGCAGCAGCAGTTGATGGACGCACTGACATACTCCTCCTCTCCCCCCGTGCCCGCTCCAGCAGGGTGACACACTCTAGCAGTTTAGCATGACCCAGAATTCCGGGGTCTGCTGCTAGAGTGCGCTTCACCCTAGCCGCACAACCAATACCTCCTGGCTGTGGCACTCTTCTGCCAAGACCACCGCTGCTGCTTCTTCCTCCGCCCCTGATGCTGCTGCCGCATCTTCAACCACAATCAGGAAGGCACGGGGGCTGGTTGATTCATGAGGAGGACTGCTGAAAGGGACTGGGGGAGATGATGCAAGGGGGACTAGTAAAAGATTCTGGGGGAGATGAAGGGGGGGACTGTGTAAAGGGACTGGGGGAGATGATGCAAGTGCGGAATGCTGAAAGGGACAGGGGGAGATGATGCAAGGGGGACTGCTGAAAGGGACAGGGGGAGATGAAGGAGGGACAGCTGAAAGGGACTGGGGGAGATGAAGGGGGGACTGCTGAAATGGATTGGGGGAGATAATGCAGGGGAGACTGCTGAAAGGGACTGGGGGAGATGAAGGTGGGGGGACTTCTGAAAAGGACTTGGGGAGATGCAGGGGGACTGCTGAAAGGGACGGGGGGAGATGATACAGGGGGGGACTGCTGAAAGGGACTGGGGGAGATGCAGGGGGACTGCTGAAAGGTACTGGGGGAGATGATACAGGGGGGACTGCTGAAAGGGACTGGGGGAGATGATACAGGGGGGACTGCTGAAAGGAACTGGAGGAGATAATACAGGGGGACTGCTGAAAGGGACTGGGGGAGATGAAGGGATGCTGCTGAAAGGAACTGGGAGAGATGATGATGAAGGGTGCTGGGAGAAATATATGAGGATTATGATGAGGGATGCTGGGAGAGATATGAGGACAACAACGACGACAACGATGATTTTACCTGTGCGGCCCAAATTTGTTTTCCTTGGAGAAGTTCGGCTTCTTTACAAGTTGTGCAGGCCTGTTATATATGATCATTATTATAAGTGTTATTATTATCATTAGTTTTATTTTTGTAGACAGGTTGATGTCTGATGAGTACAACAAGCAAAAGGATCGATGTGACTGCTGCTCCAGGGTGAAAAATTAGTGGAAACAATAATTCAAAACTTTTTTTTTGTCTTGGATATAGCCTTTGTTATATTAATTAAAAAGTTTTTTGGACACCTCTCCCTATGATTTGGATGTGTCTCACTACTTGGACTATCAGCTGATATATTATACTATGTGAACACTCACTCTTTGAAATCAATCTCTACTATTTCTATTTGTAATTTAAGTAAATACCATCATATTTACATATTAGGATTGTTACTTGGTAACATTTTTGCATGTTGAAGTATATTTACTATACGAAACGCGTCGCGAGTGAACTGTGCAACTAGCTTCCCTATTCCATCTTTGGGGGCCAGTTTACACCGTTGTGTACCCTTCCGGTCATGATTTTCCATCATAACCGGCATCCACAGATGCCTACAGGGGGCTATCCTTCCACACATGCGAATTAGCTTTGGATACCACACCACTACCTGCATACATGCAGAGGTGATTCCTGCAGCAAGTGCTATAGAGTGAGTAGCAGCGCGCGGGATCTCCACATAAACGGAACTGAAATTGTCCCCCTGTCTGACTGATGATGATGCCGATCTGTTGAACATTTTGTTGACCTGGATACTCATTTATTCTTACTTACATGTAAGTTTTTTTATTGCCTATTGTTTAATACATTTACAATTTTTCCTTACCTTGGTGCGCTCCTGTGCTTCTTTTCTTAGCCATTCTGTTCGCCGGCGGGGTCTTCCACCAGACTTCATTTTTTGGAGTGAGGGGATACACTTCAAGCCATAGGAGCAGCAAGAGGAGGGAGAAGAATTAACTTCTGCAACACTAGGAAGCAAGAGCGCGGACTGAACTTTTTTTGACTTATACTACAATTAGTCCTTGTTACTTGTATGTGTATGTGTGTGTAAATGTCAGATTTAGAAAAAAAAGCCAGATGTGAATGACTAGTTTCCTGAACCCCATAACTAGTGCCTGGACGTCCCCGCTTCACAATATCTAAAGCAGCAATCCCGCCTGGGATCTTACCTGACCCGCAGTACCTCAATGTCCAGGTACCCTCATTCCTGCAATGTTGTACATTGGAGGGGAGGTGTTCCCTACCTGTCTTCTGGGTTAGGGGGGATTCCAATGTCTTCCGTGTGAAGCTCGAGAGTTAAATCTGGAAGAAAGCAGTATAGGTTATTTCGGTGTAGGTATAGGGCAGTTAAGATAAATAGGGTAAATAAGAGATCCAGAGTGTGGGAGAGAGAGAGAGAGAGCGTGGGTGAGAGAGAGAGAGTGTGGATGATAGAGATAGAATGTGGGTGATAGAGAGAGAGTGTGGGTGAGAGAGAGCGTATGTGGGTGAGAGAAAGATTATGGGTGAGAGAGAGAGAGAGAGTGGGTGAGAGAGAGAGTGTGGATGAGAGACACACACAGAGAGAGAGAGAGACACAGAGAGACACAGAGAGAGAGAGACAGAGAGAGAAAGAGACAGAGAGAGAGAGGGAGCGTGTGACAGAGAGAGAGAGAGAGAGAGAGTGGGAGAGTGCGAAAGAGAGAGATAGGGAGAGTGCGACAGAGAGAGAGAGTGTGACAGAGAGAGAGAGAGGGAGAGTGCAACAGAGAGGGAGAGAGGGAGAGTGCGACAGAGAGAGAGAGAGAGAGAGAGAGAGAGGGAGAGTGCGACAGAGAGAGAGAAAGTGACAGAGTGCGAAAGAGAGAGAGAGAGATGGAAAGTGCGACAGAGAGAGAGAGGGAGAGTGCGACAGAGAGAGGGAGTGTGCGACAGAGAGAGAGAGCAAGGGAGAGTGCGACAGAGAGAGAGAGGGAGAGTGTGACAGAGAGAGAGAGGGAGAATGAGAGTGCGACAGAGAGAGAGGGAGAGTGCGACACAGAGAGAGAGAGGGACAATGCGACAGAGAGAGAGAGGGAGAGTGCAACAGAGAGAGAGAGGGAGAGTGCAACAGAGAGAGAGAGGGAGAGTGTGACAGAGAGAGAGAGAGGGAGAGTGCGACAGAGAGAGAGGGAGAGTGCGACAGAGAGAGAGAGAGGGAGAGTGCAACAGAAAGAGAGAGAGAGAGGGAGAGTGCGACAGAGAGAGAGAGAGAGGGAGAGGGAGAGTGCAACAGAGAGAGAGAGAGGGAGAGGGGGCGACAGGGTGACATGGGGGGGAAAGGGCGACACAGGGAGAGGGCGACAAATGGAGAGGGCGACACAGGGAGAGGGCGACACAGGGAGAGGGTGAGGGTGACAGGGACAGATGGTGGCACACTCACAGTCACACAGACACACACAGACACACACAAACACTTACAGACACACACAAAACAAACACTCACAGACTCACTCACTCACTCACACACACACAAACACTCACAGACACACACACTAACTGACACACAGACTCGCAGACACACACACTCAATCACACACTCACAGACACTCACTCAAAGACACACTCACACACACAAACACTCACAGACACACACTCACAGACACACACACTCACAGACACACACACAGACACACTCACATGCGGGGGGGGGGGGTCGGGCAGCCAGGCAGGAGGTCAGCATTAGTTGCGGGGGGATCGGGGGCCAATGGTGAAAACCGCACGGCCACACCAAACTCCCCGATGGGAAACGTGGCCAGACAGGGAGCTTTGCCAGACCCCCCCCCCTCCAGCGCATACGTGCGTATGCGTGCCCCACCTCTACCTCCCGCCCAGGCTGCAGCCATGGGGACGGGAGTCAGAGCTGCCAGCCTTCCCTTCTTCCCCGCTCATATTACCCTGCCGGCGCGTGTCCAAAGGAGCGTGGGACGGAGGGGAAACGCCTACCTTGTCCTCCAGCCCTGGGCAGCAGCCGCGGGGACCCCCCAGCCTACATCTAACCCCGGGCAGAAAGCGGGGATCGGTTGCAGGTGGGGGGGCTGACCCAGAGCTGCCAGTCAGCCCTCTTCCTCGCATCAGGCCAACCAGGGAGGGAAATTATTTATTTATTATAAAAAAAAAAATTGGCGCGAGCAGGGGAATTCATAGAGCCGCAGCACGGCTCGCCTGCAGCCTAAATCCACTCACCACGGGCGTGTGGTTATGCCTATTTGTCGAATACTGTATATATATATATATATATATATATATATATATATATATATATATATATATATATATATATATATACATACTTAAAAGTTTTGGTTTGTTGAATAAAACTGCCGGCTTTGCAGGTTTTGCATTGATAGCATCCCTTTAATGTTCAAGTTAGCCAAGTTTTGGGATGATTCCTTTGGAAATGGCTATGAATCAAAACGTCATGTACATGTCTAGAGCGTTTGCTTGTGATACTTGGTGTGGTTTGAAGTATTTTGACTAGATCTTCGTCTGATCTAAAAATATGCCAGTGTTTGGCAAAAATAGACTTTATGGTTTTCCACTGATGACTGCTAGCAGTCTCAAATGGGCTTACAAACGTGCACTTAACAGCAACAGGGACACACTTCTTCAACCAAACGCCAAAATACCATCAGCAGAGATTCACTGTATAGGTACTTACAACCATCGGTCGAAAACCATAAAGTCTATTTTTGCCAAACACTGGCATATTCTTAGATCAGACAAAGATCTAGTCAAAATACTTCAAACCACACCAAGGGGGTTATGCACTAAGCAGTGACAAGTGGGTTTTCTGGGTGCTATGCACAAAGCAGTGGTAAGTGCTTTTAAGTGAGATACATGCCTTTATAGCGTGATACTGCCTGTTGTGAGATTCACAAAGCAGTGATAAATGTGCAGTATCGTGCTAGAATGGCTTTTAATCCCACTTAAATGCACTTATCACTGATTTGTGAATCTCATTGCAGATAGTATCACGCTATAAAGGCATTTATTTCACTTAAAAGACTTATCACTGCTTCGTGAATCTCACAGCAGGCAATATCACGCTATAATGGCTTTTTATCTCACTTAAAAGCACTTATCACTGCTTAGTGCATAACCCCCCAAGTATCACAAGCAGACGCTCTAGAAATGTACATGATGTTTTGGTTCATAGCCATTTCCAAAGGAATCATCACACAACTTGGCTAACTTCAACATTAAAGGGATGCTATCAATGAAAAACCTGCAAAGCCTGCAGTTTTATCCAACAAGCCAAAACTTTTCAATGTCCTGGAAATCAAAAACAATATGAGATAAAACAATTCATAAATTGTAAAACCAATTATATTGTATATCTCATTATTTGCATCTGTGGCCTATGTTATGTTGGTAAAACGATAAGAGAGTTCAGACGGCGTGTCCTTGAACATGTTAATTCAGTAACCAATCAATTAGACATCTCAGTGTCGCGGCACGTGAATTTGACACATAATGGAGATGTGAAATGCTTAACTTTCATTGGAATTGACCATCTAATTGGCAATATGAGAGGAGGAGATCGTGACCTCAAAATACTCAGACGTGAGTCAGAGTGGATATACATTCTTAAGACACTTAGCCCACGGGGATTGAATGAAGGCTTCACATACACACCATTTATCTAGTGTGTGAAAGCCTAATCATTCAAATTATTATTCCTGTATCGGTATATTGTATATAACAACATGTCACAATATCCTTGATTTAAACAGGATTTGCATCCATTGCTTCCAACCATTGTTTAGTTTTTAACCCCGATCTGTACACAATATAAATATTCACATCATCTGAATTATACATTGAATTGTTATAAGTTGCGTTTTTAATTATGTAGACACTTGTGCATAGTAACGGAGGTTCTGTGTATAAAATACTCATTTACCTATTGGCTAACATGAGCCGCGGTAAGCCACAATGATTGGCGCCTGGTAACCATAGGAACGTCTACACTATTTAGCTCGTAAGAGCAGGTCTCTGTTCACTTATCTGCCCCTGACGAAGCTCCACCCAAAGAGAGAAACGCGTAGGGCGTACGACGTGATGACGTTATGACAGGGAAGTAATCTTTGTTCGGATGTACCAGTGTATTGTGTCCTAGGGCTTAGATACTGCATATGTAATGCATGTAATGTGTTTGTACTGAGCCACTAATCAAGGGCTGGATAATGCTCTAATCACTAGATCTTTCAGCCTGCGGCTACCTTGCATTACTGTGACAAACTTCTTTGCAAGTCGCGTTATATAAATTGCTAACAAAACAGCATTTACAATTGTCATCTATCAGCTAACTTTAAGGTGCTTGCTAGTTTATTAGGTTGATATGTGCTTCACTTTAGTTGTTACAAACTTATATTTACAATGGTTTCTTCTCACCCATATAAATCTGGGATGTTTGTGATTATATCAGCCTCATGCCTATGTTTTATGAATATGGTTATTCAGCAAATTATATGCTTATTTCTCAAAGTGGACATACAAACTGGTCTAATCTTTATTGCTGACTTACACTTTGCAGACTGATATTTTATCAGCTAAATTAATTCCACATTTGTATCCTCATAGTATCTAGGGTGAATTTGAACCTTATAAGGCATATTTCTGATGTCTCATAGAGTGTACATCTCCAGATTGGTAGATCAAGGTTGATTATTTCCTTCTTTGATCAGCTGTGCTTTGTGTTCACATACACTCATAGCCACTTGTTCGTCCCAGTTCATATATTTTACCAGCAATTGATACCACTGTATACTTAGACAGGGAAACAACCTGGAATTGTTCTATTTGTGCAAGCACACATAACAACACTATACAGTACATGTTGTCACATTGTGGAGATTAGTTTAAACTAAAATTGAGGAGTAAAACTTGGCAGCGAAGTTAGAGCTGCGTCACGCTCCATATGACTTTCATATTTAGTATATAGTTATATCTCCACCGCATTACAACACACAGGCTATCACCTAGCAATTTAGTTTATTCATCAATACATGATATGGAGATTAGCTTAAATTTATTGTTGAGAAGTAAAATTTGACAGCGAGGTTAGAGCTGTGTCACGCTCCATGTGATTTTCATATCTACTGTAGCATATAGTCCATCTCCATTTACACTCATACATTACACTATAGTATAATAATACTACATTGGTTTGATACGCAATCCATTTTTAGCCTTGGACAAACACTAATACAATACACTACAGTGTAATAGATTACACTTTTCTCCCTGTCATTTTAATTGTTTATTTTAAACACACATTTATGTCAATTTTGTTAGTGTTTACATATATTATATTTGCATAATTAAAAGTTAAGTTTTAACCGCCTTAGAGTGCACCATTCAATGTGTTTTTTTTCTGGGATAGCAGGTGCCTTTTCAACTGCTGCCCATTTTGGTAATTACATAATATGAACTAACTTTATGCTTAATATCTGACACACAGCCCTTTGTAATCACTTGTTAAACCATAGGTAACACTGAAGTTTTTAGTATTAAAGTATGGGATTGACCAGGGTATATAAACCATCTTGTCAGACACCTATCTATAACGGGGTCCTGACGAAGCAACAAACTTGCGAAATGCATTGAAGAAATACTGTGAACTTTTGGAGCCATCACATCCGCTGTAGGTCCCAGTTGACGGAGTCCCAGGGCCAATCAGCATCATGCAAAGAACACGGAAGGGAAGAATCCCATGAGCTGAAAAAACAGGCGACGCATCTTAAGAAGGGATCTTTGTTCTGGTTCCATTTTGGGTTGATGCTCCCGCCTGTAAAACAGCAGTTCCAAGACATTGAGCAACTGTGATAGACGAAGATCATTCTTTTAAAGAAACCTTTATGTGTCTACACTTTATCTGGGCCATGTGAGTAGTGGCCACTTAGTTATGTTCCACTTACATAATTATCACTATTCTTCAAGACATTTTGGTTATTGCAATATTGCACTATATACATATTTGATCTCTTTCTTGCTTCTGTGCTCCCCTTATCCAACCACCAACACCTAGGTGTAGCTGCTTCATTGCTAATCATATGTCCACACTGTTCTTTTGTAGTTCATCCAGATCCTGCTTCCAACGTTTGAAATGTCTCACCTCCGTATGGGTTCATGCAACATCCGTTTTCATCAGGGGACTGTCTGGCAACCAATCCTCTGTCAGGGGTTTGTCGGGGGCACTCAGAAGTGTCCGATATCCAATCGGCTCCCAGGGGTGTGTGACCCAGGGTTTTGTGAAGGGCAATCCCCAGTGCGTCTGACGTCATCGCGTGGCGTCATCCTGTCTGGGTCATATGATATGCTGAATTACATCTGACGTCATTTTGTATCTGACCTTATCGTGTTGCTAAATCCTATCTGGGTCCCACAACGTTTGACATCACAGCTTTGTTAATTCCTTGTGGTAAAGAAAATCCTTGGTGCTGGTCATCAAAGTTAATGTGTAAGACAGTGATATGTAAAACAAACAAAAATAAATTAGTGTAAACCTTACAATAATATCTACTGTGAAAAATATTTTACCTATTTTATTTGCAAATCAGAGGGACAGCTATGGGAAGCCACATTTCTCCCTCATATGCCAATCTATATATGGCAAATTGTGAAGACAATTTAATCTGGAACACAACCTTTTCCAATAAAATGAAATACTACTGTGGTATATAGATGATATCTTCTTTTTATGGTAAGGTACATTTAATGAACCAATTGAGTTCTTTAATTATCTAGATGAACCACACACTCCAGTTCATTTCACCAAAATGTGGAGTGATAAACAAATTTCCTTTCTGGATGTTCTGTTAACATATGACGAAGATACACTACAGAGTGAAATATATGGTAAACCCACGGACAAAAATACCACTTTGTTTAGCACTAGCTTCCATCCAGGAGCACAAAAAATCATGGCAAGATATATTGTTTACAGCTAGTAAAAACCCTTGAAGATATCGAACACAGGTTCTTTGAAAGAGGACACAACAAAGTGTCATCAATAAAGCCTTAAATAAACAACTGAGTGCCACTACTACTATAGTCTTTTGGGACTATTTAAAGGATGTTTGTTTACTCTTATTTAATACCACTTCACTTAAGAAAGGCCAACAGGATGAAACGTTGTGTGTTCTTATTGTACAATAAAATTCTATTTTGTTGGAAAATCTGCAGTGCCTTTGTTCATCTGTATCATTGGGTACTCTGAAAACCAGCACACCAACTACCATTCGTTCTAATGGCAAACATCACACATTTACAAGCTTCAAACAACTACTCAAATTTCTATTTATTCTCTTTAGCAGGTGATATTGAACTTGACCGAAGCACACCTTTTAAACTCTGTTCCATACCCCTGAGAATATCCCTTTCAAATTCCAAAAAATGACTGTTGCTCATATAAATATCTGTAGTCTGTTGCCCAAACTGGATATCTATAAATAAAGGTCATGGTGCATAATGCATAAGCCCAAAGTCATCATTCTAACAGAAACATGGCTAACTCCTAAAACCCTTGATGCAAATATCGCCATTCAGGGATTCTGAATTTCCAGGAAAGATAGGTCAAAGAGAGGAGAAAGGGTGTTATTTTATGAAGACACCTTACACAGCTAAATTGCCCCACAAGCCAACTTTCTTTTGAAATCCTAGTTGGAAAAATTTGCTTCCCCTTTTCTAAGCATGTTCTTATTTCTGGCATCTACTGTCCACATAAAGCTCCACTACAATCCCTGTCTGATAGCACCCAGTTTCTTGGCTCAATTTCCTATCTGAAAGTGATAAAATTCCCCAACCCACACGGAAAAACCTGCAATCTCACAACCATTCCTTGCTAGACTGGATTCTCTCTTCTAGTCCCAGGAGAATCAAATCCTCTGTTATCCTACCTGACATTTTCAGTGACCATGCAATAGTGTAAGGAATTTCAGACAACCCCAATCAAGCCCTCAAGTTCACATTTAGAAACTTTTAGAAACATTTAGAAACTTTAACCCACAACAGTTTCTGGCTGAACTTACTGTAACGGTAGGGGAAGCCAGCTTCATATAATAAAGGTGAAGTCCAGCTGGCTGCCCCAATACTGTGTGTAATGGCCACCTTTGTGAAGCTCATTTTGACCAATGTTTTTTGTAACCCCTACCAGAAAAGAGCTAATCACTGTCTGATTATGAGGTTTGGCAAAATCCTTTACGGGTTTTCACATTCTGGTTCAGTTTTTTGTGCTCTTGTTTGTCCTCTGTGACTGGATCGTCCATTTTTGCTCCTGACAACTTCCTTTAAAAGTACAACCCTGTTAGCTTGAATTTGCTGAGCAAAGTTTCAGTTCATGCTGAGTACATGCAACCTGCTTTTCTATTGTCTTCAAGGTACTAGACCGGGCTCACGTACCTCGACTAAACCTTGATTTCAGCCTGCCTCGACCTCTGCCTCCACACTGACTATGCAACTCTGCTGCCAGCCCTGACCTTCGGCTTATGACTCACTACTCTATCTGGACTCTGTCCCTTGGCTCAGGTCGGTTCTTTCACCTTCCTACAGTACCTCAGCAATGTGGGTCAGTTTCCTGCTTGAGATGGGCATTGTTACACTGATGTCTGGAAGGGGGAAAACTGTATAACTTGGGAACAGGGTATGTAGTTGTCATGGGAGACCAGTACTTTTAACACCTTTATACCATCCGGTATCAATTATCTAGGGAGGACAACATTGTTAAATAAATTGGGTTTATTCAGGCAAGCCTGCAGTCATACAAAAGTTGCACAAAATACAGTAAATATATACCAACTGGTTCGTTAAAAAGTGAGGCCGGGGACGCGATTCACTAAGGCCTTGAGCCCATTTTTAAACGTACTTGCTCAAAATAGCTCAGAACAGCCACAGCGTACGTGTTGCTTTTTTCCCCCCTGCTTGCGTTCTTAAACTTTACAAACGCTAGCTGATAGGAAAAAAAGCCGCTTGTAACATTTGCATGGAGATTCTGTATCTCAATGCAAGGCTGTTACAGGCGATCGTACATTAAATAAATACATTTTAATAATAGTGTACATGAGCAGGGGTCTCAGGACCTGAACCGCATTGGTTTCAGGTCCGAGGACCCACTACTTCAGGAGATACAGGCCCCGTTATGGGGTGCCAGTATCCCCTGCACTTTAAAGCTCCCGCGTCACGTGACCGGGACATTTAAATTCTGCAGAGGGATACCGGCCCCCCATAAAGGGGCCTGTATATCCTGAAGTAGGGGGTGCCCGAGGCTGAAACCAATGCGGTTCAGCTCAGGAGACCACCTGCACATCTACTCTAGTATTAAAACACACATAACAATAAATAATGCTTCATTACCATAGCGGCTATCCGCCAAGGTAATGAAGCTGCATTAATGTAAATTTTAATAATAAAGTGCGGGAGCAGGGGGTCCCCTGAGCTGAACCGCACTGATTTCTGCCTCAGAGACCCCCTGGTTCCCGAGTTACAGGCCCCGGTATGGGGCATCGGGTGCCAGTGTCGCCGCCATCTTTATAGCGTCCAAGACGCGACGTGGGCTCTATAAAGATTGCGGCGACACTGGCACCGATGCACCAAACTGGGGCCTGTAACTCGGGAAGCAGGGGGTCCCTGAGGCCGAAATCAATGCGGTTCAGCTCAGGGGACCCCCTGCTCCCGCACACTATTATTAAAATTTACATTAATGCAGCTTCATTACCTTAGCGGATATGCCGCTAAGGCAATGAAGGGGTTAAGGCACATTAGCATGTTTATTGGGGACAATAGCCCCCAATAAACATAGCAATATATAACAAACATCCCTCCCGCCCCCTAACACATACAGTACTGTAATGGGCAAAACAACTATTATCCACATATGGATAATAATGCATTTGCCCATTTTAAATACATATAAATTACAATAAATACAGTCAATATATATTACATTTACCTTTTACAGACACCCACGAGGAAGGCTGTCTTCATCCTCATCTTCATCCTGCCCATGCCCCCTCCGATGCTGCAAAACATACACAAGAATTAAAACATCCAATGTAATGTCCCCTAACCCCTTAATCACCATAGCGGTTATTAACCGCTACAGTCATTAAGGGGTTAACCCATCCTCACCCACCACTCGGGAGGCCTACATACCCTCCCCCACTAACCCCCCACCCCGTGAAGCCTAACCACCCTCACTCACTACCCAGCTGGGAGGCCTACCCACATACCTTGGGGCCAATACCCCCTCCCCCCACCCCCACAATAAAAACAATACACTGCCCCACAATAAACATCATTCTATTTAATTAAATGCATAACCCACCCCCTGTGCCACCCCATAAATTCATGATTTATTCTTTTACATACAGGGTTCATACCCCAGGCCCACGTGAGTCCCCGGTGGGCCTGACGGGTCACCTCACAGACCTACAGGTTACCAGCAACATGTTTCACACAGGTTCTGAAGGCCTGGTGATGTATGTCGCCTCATTTTGAAGCCAGTCGCCGAGGAGGGAACACCTCCCCTCCAAAGAAGAGAAGAAGGGCATGGCAGAAGAAGACGGAAGAAGACGGAAGAAGATGGAGAGGACCCCAAAGAAGAAAAGAAGACCCCAAGACAGACGGGAAGGATTACAAATAGAAGAAAGAAGACACCGTTATGGATTGTAAGGGTTTATTTTTTTATGGTTACCTGTGGATTGGTTCCAGTGTTTCCGGGTCACCTGGATTTCAGTGAGTGGGCATCTAATGGTAAGTAAACAAAAGAAAAGTTTATTATTTTTACTTTTACAGTTTTTTTGATTTTTGATTCATGTCTTTTATTTTTTCAGTCCCATTTAACGCCCCTGAATGTATCTATTATGTACCTATGGCTATACATACATTCACGGACACTGAATGGGTGTATTCTATGTGATTTTTGGATGTAAATGCATTGTATTTTATGCTCTAATATTGATCCTGTATTTTATGTTTATCTATCTATATGGATAGACATACAGGGATAATAATTTATTGTTTTGCTAATGTTTATGTTCTTTTCATGTATGGCTAATGTATTTATCAGGTTTATTTTATCATTGTTGTGAATAATGTAATTTGTATTTAGTTACAAGTTATTTGTAATGGCTTATTTCTGGTAGTTAGATAAGAATGATGGTGGTTACTTTAAATTAGAATTCTTTTGGCAATGGTTTGGCTTTAGGAATTGAATAGGGAATTGTATAATTGATTTGTATTGTATTGTAATTGTTTGAGGAAATGGATTAATTGATTGATGCTAATTGTATTGATGTTGCTTAGTTTCTATTTGATTTTCATGATGGCATTGGTGGTTAGGGGACATTGTTCATAGTGTATTTTATTGTTACATATATTTTGCATAGTGTTACATGATGCACAGATTAATTGCATCATGTACACACTCAATGCAATTGTGTGACATTTCATATACATTTGTGTAGCTGCTGGTTTGTTGGTTTATATTTACAATCGATGCTGGATTAATTGTAACATGCAATGTGGTGATTTTAAGATTAAAAATTCATGTTTTGATTTATGCATGTTTTATGTGTTTCATAATGGACAAATAATATATTATCCATATCTGGATAATAGTTATTGTGCACGTTATTGTACTGTTTGTGTTGGGGGCGGTGGGGGTGGGGGATTGATGTATTGAATGTATAGCTCCATTTTATTTTTTTTACATACAGGGTTGGTTCCGTTATCTGCGAGACACCTCTGGAGACCACCTGAGGTCTCCTCGGGCTTCTCACTGGTACCAGGCTGCATAGTCCACGGGGGACAAATGCGGGGAAGAACCGGTGGCCACACATCTGTGGGGGCACCGCAAACCCATAGGGACCACCCGTGGGTCGCCAAACCACCGTGGGAACCACCTGAGGCCCCTCATACACCTGTGGGTCTGACCCGGGGCCCCCAGGCATCCACGGGCCTACAGTGGGGACCAAATTGTGGCTTACGGTGACCCACGGAGACCACCTGGTGGGCCATGGCGCCTGGCGGGACCCACCACCAGGCCTCCAGAACCTGTGTGAAACATATTGCTGGTAACCTGTAGGTCTGTGATGTGACCCGTCAGGCCCACCGGGGACTCACGTGGGCCTGGGGTATGAACCATGTATGTAAAAAGAATAAATCATGTATTTATGGGGGGGCACAGAGGGTGGGTTATGTATTTAATAAATAGAATGATGTTTATTGTGGGGCAGTGTATTGTTTTTATTGTGGGTATTGGGGTGGGGGGACAGGGTATTGGCCACAAGGGTATGTGGGTAGGCCTCCCGGATGGGTAGTGGGTAAGGGTGGTTAGGCCTCACGGGGTGGGGGGTTAGTGGGGGAGGGTATGTAGGCATCCCGAGTGGTGGGTGAGGGTGGTTTAACCCCTTAATTACTGTAGGGGTTATTAACCGCTATGGTGATTAGGGGGTTAGGGGACATTACATTGACTGTTTTTATTCTTGTGTATGTTTTGCAGCATCGGAGGCGGCATGGACATGATGAAGATGAGGATGAAGACGGCCTTCATCGTGAGTGCCTGTAAAAGGTAAGTGGGATATGTTTTTTCTGTATTTATTGTAATTTATATGTATTTAAAATGGGCAAATGCATTATTATCCATATGTGGATAATAGTAATTTTGCCCATTACAGTATTGTATGTGTTAGGGGGTGTATTTAGTTATAAATATTGTTTATTATTTTTTGAGGTGCAACATTGATACCGCAGGCCCGCGGGTACCCCGGGACTGCCTCGGGGACCCCGGGATGACCGCGAGGACACCCGGACTCCCGCAGGGACCCCCGCACTCCCGCGGCGACCCCCTCTTGGTGAGCCGGGGACTCCGGACCCCTGCGGGGTCAGCCGGGGACACCCGTGCAACCCCGGGGCTCCCTCGGGGACCCCCGCAGGGTCAGCCAGCGACACCCGCCAGCCTGTTGTATGGGTTTTGCGCATGCAAAAATGAAAAGCAATAATTTTTTCTAAGTCCAGCTTTTTTGCGTCTACTCTGACCTGATATGTTCTGATCAACGCAACTTTCGCGTACACTAAGGTTGCGTTGCTTAGTGCATCCAGCTTAAGGGCAGAATTTAACGCAAACAGGGTTACGAACGAGCAAAGTTGGACTTAGAAAAAATTCTTGAAAAAAGTGAGTTTTAGAGCGCAAAGTGCCTGTTTGCGTTGCTTAGTTGATCGGGTTGAGCTCAACATCGCGTTCTAAGAGCACTTTGCGCACTAAAAGTGACTTAACGGAGCATAGTGCATGACCCCCTCTAAGTCTAGTGAAGTCCAGGGTTGAAAAGCCTCAGAGATTCAAAGTGTGAAAATGGACAGGAAGTTGCTGAGTGCAAGCTCCGGTACTCAGCATGAGCCATTCACACTTTGGATCAAACCTCAGACTGAGAGTCGCCAAATCAGGGGTGGACCCCCGGCTTGGTAGACGCATAGGTGTCAGGCTGACACATGCGCTTTGCAAACCGGAAAGCTCTTTTTGCCCGTACTGCAAACTCCGGGCAATCGGGGATTGGTGGGTTAAATGTTCCCACGGAGGGTATTGGGCATGCATGTTAGAGATAGGACTGTGAACCCTATAAACATGTCTGCCAGGCTATCCCCAGTGTGATTCATGACTTATCCAAGCTTTGCTGAAGATTACGTTCAAGTACAGCGGCAGCGGTTCCAGGATGCAAGGGTTAACAACATCGTAACCAAGGATTTACCCTTACTTCAGGAATTCGTTAGCCCTGGAGACTCCCGAACAAATTCTAATGAACTAGAACGAACTTCTTTCATTTGGCGGAAATATTAGGTTGGCAACTTGCGACCTAGCCAAAAGGGCTTTAAGCCAGAGACTTTATTTTTACAGCTTTCGTTCAATGGACAATTTATTTAGTTTCCCCATCCCTGTAAGTGTTTATTAAGTGTATTCTGAGGTTGTCGTGTGTTTGTCTATTAAGGAAATAAATGACAATTTGTTTTGCCCGCCTTGTTCTGCACAATCGAGAATCCCAAAAATATAAAAGTGTTGATAAGTACTGGTCCACCGTGACAGGCTTATATTTACTAGTGGCAGCATGTGGCAGCTATGCTATAGTCTGCTGCGGGATTCTGTACTATAGTGGGGGACCTCGTGGCTTGCGAGCTCCCCAGACAAGTGGCAACCTACATACACTTCTAAAGAGCACAAGATATATCACTGGCCTCTTTGCCCATACCCGGATAGCACCATGAGTAAACGCTCAGGAAGGTTTCGATCCTGGCACCGGGCACAGATCATGGAGAGATGTGCGGGCTATGGACTACCAAGAGACGGTCGGTCTAAAGGGCTGCTGGAGAAAGACTTGGAGTTTCATGAGGCCAGGTTGGCCCCACCAGAGGTGCCTGGCCCCGTAGGTGCAGTGGCAGCGGACACTACTCAGCCCGGAGTACAGGAGGTCCCTCCAGCTCCGGGGCTGCAAGGACATGGGGAGAGTTCCGGTGACCCCCTGGATGCGGGTGGCTTGTTGCCAGGGAGTGCAGAAGGGGTAGTCGCTGCATCTGCCAGACTTACCATCCCTGGGCTCACTGCACTTCTTGCTGCATGGTGAGATTGGGTTAGCACTGCAGAGCATGTACAGCAGCTGGCAACAGTGCTTGGTAGAACCCCACACTCTCAACTTGTAAACGGGGAACAGGAGCTTCCCCGAGTGAACCATCACAGCTTTAGCAAGTTTGTGGATGGCACAGATGACATTGATACATTTATCAACGACTTGGAGATGCAGTGTTCCCGGATCCGAATTCCAAGAAGGGACTGGGTGGTCAGGCTGCTCTATCAGAGGTGGTGACAAATTGAATGCACTTAATCGACGTGAGTTATTTTGGATATTCACCATGAAGACTAGGGTACCATCTGGTTTAAACAAGGATTGGGACTTAGGTTCCTTTCTAGACAAATAAGCCATTTTGCCATCTCATTAGACATAACTCCTTCTTACCTCTTTATACTTCATGGTGAATATTGTGTGGACATATATTGAGATATTTCTAGTTTTCTATGTGTATGGTCTTTGAACTCTCTATAAAATGATATGTGTTTGCGTGGAATTTGCTCCACCTTTTCATTCAGGTTTATAGATATTTCTGTTCTCACCACTATGGATGTTTTCTATGATAGGAATGAATACACTTTGTGTAACCTATAAGTTGTATTATTCCTACATATTTGTTTACTGTACATAATGTTTTTTAAATTGGATGTACTACAGTAGCTAGGTTTTATTTATTAGACTTGGACTTAATGATAAACTATACAGGAAAATACTAGGATTGTTTTAACAATGCTAGTTTATCAATAGTTTGATCCTTATTTATTAATTTAGGGTCTTTCCTATATGTTTATACATTGCCCATCTCTTCTCTTTGTTATTTTATTCTCAGCTTCCTTATAAATTAGGGTCTGTTATGGATGTACATATCGTACAGTTATATTTTTATATTACCTTTTATATTCAGAGATTTCAATAAAAGTTTGATAAGATAGATTTTGTTTTTTTCAATATTATTTGACTTTGTTACCATATAAAAGTTTTTTTTATATATTTTTAACTGTTTTGAGTGTTCTATATGATAAGCACATTCTGTCACTTTTTTTGAGATACTTATATTGTTAAGTTCTCTCCCTGTCCGACACCCAGTGCTGGCCATGCCTCACGGACCTCTGATTTGGTTCTGCACATGCGCGTACCGGTGTTGGTGTGTGTTACATTGTGCTTGCTACAGGAGTCTGAGGGGAGGTAACTTTTTAGCCCTTGGGATGCACGCGTTGACGTCATCTTCTTCACACTCTATGGGCAGCTTCCATTACCATGACGGATCTGCCCACAGTTAGATACTGCGCAAGCACGTACCTGGGTGGTTGACAGACCTGTCCTGGCTCTGGATTTGTTGCTAGGCGCGTGATTTATGGGCATCATGTGAGCGCATTACGCCCGGCTTATGGTGTATGATATATGAACTGTGCTATCTGTGGGATGGTGCCGCACTTTTCCCGTTGTGGGCGGCCTCTATCGCCAGGACGGCGATAAGCCAGGACGGCGCAAACACGTACCACGGTGGATATTGGACCCGTCCTGGCTCTGGATTGGTTGCCAGGGGCGGGACATGTGGTTTCCATGCCCGCATATGCATTAAGGTTTTTTAGACACACCACAGACTTGTTAGCAATCAGATAGGGCGGTCTAATTTTGTGCTATGTGTATTGGTTAATTATGTTAGTTTGTCTCTATAAATATGTTAATAAAGTTGGATATGTATACCTTGACAAAGCGCTCTGTGTAGCGTGAAACATTGGTGGGGCTCTCTGGCCCTCTTTTTTCTACATGGCCATTAAATAACAATTTTTTATGGGACACACACTCTCCTGATCATTTGTTTGCTGGATACTTGTTGTAGTGCTCTGCCTCTTCTTCTCCTTTTTGCTACATTGGATGCACACATAAGGACCCCCACTTCAGGATCACATGGACATTGCAGCTTCATAATTGAGTAACTTGCTTGCTACATGGTTTCCTTATTATGGATCTCAGGACTTTAGGTACTCTCTAGGGTAGAAGAGGGTAGGATGGTCCGTGGTTCACAGCAACTTCAGCAGCCAACGCATGGATGTCTAAAAAAACTTTATTGATCGCTAGCAGCAAACATCAGGCAACCACTCTAACATGTTTCGTCCAGGCTATGGACTTTTTCAAACTCTTTGAAAAAGTCCATAGCCTGGACGAAACATGTTAGAGTGGTTGCCTGATGTTTGTGCTAGCGATCAATAAAGTTTTTTTAGACATCCATGCGTTGGCTGCTGAAGTTGCTGTGAACCACGGACCATCCTACCCCCTTCTTCCTGTGTCATCATTTCCGGAGGAGCACGCTGACGCCAGCTACACCAGAGGAGGAAGCCGCTGCAGAATTCCCTGCACCAACAGGGACGGCTTTTTCGTGAGTACTCCTAACCTCCACGCGGTATTTCAGGGAGATTATTGAGGCGGTTAGTGCAGGGCTGTGATTTACTTGGGGGCGCCCCTTATGGAGGTGTCCCCCTGTACCTCTATCCGGCTTACTATTACCCAACTCCCTGTTTTCAATACCGGAGGCTTATTGTTTCATTAATCATTGCTGGGTCTCTCTTCAATCAAGTTGCCATAAAGTGTGTGCACTACCTGTTAGCAGCCTCGGTATACTGGGTAATTCCAAATTCTCTACTCTCTAGGGTACTTTAAAGGTTTATGATTCCTGGTGTTGTTGTGTTTACTTACCTACGTGGGTGCGGAGTTCACTATCTAGGAACACGTACCCAGTACCTGTCTTCAATCAAGCATTCATTTGGGGGTCCTTTCACAAGTACCTTTTATTCTTCATTATCCTTCTCCTGGCATTGGTCTGTAGCATTACGCATTGATTTCTATTGCGACCACTGTTATCTGGCAAAACCAAACGAACAGTGCAGTGTATTCCACGCAAAGGATGACGATGACTGCGGTCATGTAAAAAGCAGACTGCTGGCCCAGTACGCCCTGATCCCAGAAGAATACAGGGGCAAGTTCCGGGCAGGGGAGGTCATTCCCGGGGAGACTTTTGCGGACTTTGCCGGCCATATGGGCTTACACAGGACTCAGTGGGTGGAGGGGAATGGGGCTACAAAATTCCATACCATACTGGACTTGATGTTTCAAGAGCAGTTACTGCAGCGGCTCCCCTCAGCTGTGAGTGCATGGGTCTTTGATCACAAACCTCAGACCCATGAAGAGGCTGCAAGGATGGCTGATGAATATGTGGCCAGCAGAGCTGCAATGGATGAAGCAGCAGCTGCCAAAGGAGTGGCCTGCATGGCCATGGGAGCTAAAACTACCCCTCAGTGGACACTCAAACCTGCAACAGCAGTCAACGCACCCACGGCTGCAGAGTTTAAACATGAGAGGTGGTGTTTTCCTGTAACAAGATCAGATATCTCAGACCAGACTGTCCGGACCAAGACCGGTCCAAGGGACCCCATCAGGGGCAACGATCCCCAGCTGCGGTTGGCACACACAGAGGAACCAAGCACAGCAATGGAACTAGCCCACAGAGGGATGCCCAGCATCGGGGATGGAGGGGGGGGGGGGTCTGCGCTTTCCACCTCAGGACCAGCAGGGGAGATCAGGGGACATCAGTTTGCACCAGTCGGGATGCAGCCCAATGATGTCCGGTAGAAGCATCTGTGGAAGGTGACCATCGTGGGACCGGCAGGCGGACAACATGCTGGACTCCGGTGCCACCATGACCCTGGTTCGCCCTGATATGTTGCGGCCATAGGATTTGCTCCCCGGCACCCGGGATGCAAATGACCATGCCAGATGGAGGACCCCGGTCACTCCAGGTTGCCCGGGTCTTTTTGGATTGGGGTGCAGGACGTGGCATGTGGGAGGTGGGGGTATTGCTCAGATTAGATGCGGAGATCCTTCTTGGCAATGACCTGGGGCATGTAACCTGCATTTTTAAAACTGAGCTGGCACCTGTTGCAGCGATCACCAGGAGCCAGTCAGAAAGGATCGCAGCAGAACCAGCCCCTGTCCCCCTGCATTTGGGACCTATGGTTCCAGGAGTCTCCGCCGAGACAGACAGGTAAGGCAGACTAAGTCGCATTCTGATCCTGACTTACTGTTCCCTGTCCCTTTTCCCTGTCCCCTGACTTAGGTAGGACCGGGGTTACCCAGTTTAGGGATGCGGTGCGATCTGACCCAAACTTATAGGGCATGAGACCTAGGGTGTCCAATTTTAAGCCAAGTGAAGGGGCTGATTACTTCTTGTGGCACCGCGGGTTACTGAATAGAGAGCAAGGGGCTAAAGTTGGGATGCCGCCCAACGATGTCGGGCAGAAGCTTCTGAGGATGGTGACCATCGGGGACCAGTAGGTGGACAACATGCTGGACTCCGGTGCCACATAGAGAGCAAGGGGCTAAAGTGCTACATGAGGTATGGACAGGGAAGAGACAGCTAGTGGTACCCTGGGAGTTTTGGCAGTAGTTGTTGCTGGTAGCCAACTCCATTCCACTAGTGGGGTATCAGGGGGTGCTCGGATGCGAGCCTGGCTGTTGCAGAATTACTACTGGCCGGGGGCATCCAGTGCAGTGGCAAAATTTTGCCGGTCCTGTGATGCCTGCCAGTGGGTAGGTAAGGTGGGTGACGGTGTGAAGGTACCCCTGAACCTATTACCGGTAATAGGGGAGCCCTTCCAGTGAGTAGCCATGGACCTTCTGGGACCCCTCATGGTTCTCAGCTGGTCAGGGAAAAGCTACATCCTCACAGTGGTAGAATTTGCCACCTGGTACCCTGAGGCGGTAGCGCTTGCCACCATTGATGCTAGGGCAGTAGCTAAAGCCTTGTTAACCATTTTTTCTAGGGTAGGTTTCCCTAATGAGATCCTAACCGATCAGGGGTCGCAATTCATGAGTGAATTGCTCCAGTGACTCTGGGATGCATGCGGGGTGAACACCAGCACATGTCCCCTTACCACCCCCAGATCAACGAATTATGTGAGAGGTTCAATGGGACCCTGACTTTTATAGAGGCAGAAGTAAAGGACTGGGAGATTCACCTGCAGCACTTTCTGTTTGCATACCGAGAGGTACCACAAGAATCTGCAGGCTTCTCTACCTTTGAGCTACTATATGGTCGCAGGGTAAGGGGACCTCTGGGCCTTTTCCGTGAGGGATGGGAAGGGGAGATTACCAATACTGATGCTTCTGTGCTTCAGTACATGGTAGATCTCAGAGACAGACTAGAGATGCTCATGGGTTTGGAACAGGACAACCTTAGGCCTGCTCAGACCAAGCAGAAGACTTGGTATGATCCGAATGCCCGTAGCAGAGAATTCATCCCAGGACAGCAAGTACTTGTTCTCAAACCCACTTGGGAGATCAAATTGATGGCTGCCTGGCTGAGAACGTATCCAGTGCTCCAAAAGATGAATGCGTGCAACTATGTTGTACAGGTAGATGCTGAGGCAGGAAGGAATAAAACTTATCATATAAACATGCTCAAAGAGTACATAGCACTGAGTGTGGCATGAGTGCTGGCCATTTGTAGCCCACTGATGGGGGATCCGGTGAGCAATACTCTGCCAGATCTCCTGGGGGAGGCTAGGCAGGGGGGTACAGTAGAGCAGGTTGAGATAGGGTCTCAGCTGCATGTCAGGCAAAAAGCAGAGGCCAGAGCTATGCAGGAACAGTATAGGGCTCTGTTCACAGATAAGCCAGGCAAGAAATACATTACAGATCACCCAGTGCTTACAGGGGATCTGAGACCTCTGCATAAGCATGCTTACAGAGTTTAGGCAGAGATTAAGGGCAGTATAGAGAGGGAGGTAGAAGAGATACTGGCCCCAGGGGTAATTGTACCGTCCCAGAGCCCTTGGGCTTGGCCGGTAGTCCTGGTACCTAAGAAGGATGGGACATCCCGGTTCTGTGTGGACTACCAACAGCTCAACACAGGGACGGTGTCAGATGCCTACCCCATTCCCTGCATGGATGAGTTCTTAGATGAACTCACGGGGGCAAGGTATCTGACCACCATGGATCTCAGCAAAGTGTACTGGCAGATACCCCTGACCCAGGAGGTTAGGGAGAAGTCAGCCTTCATTACCCCAAGTGGCTTCTATGAATTTATAGTGATGCCATTTTGGATGAAGAATGCACCGGCTACCTTCCAACGCCTGGTCAATCGTTTGCTGGAGGGTATGCAGGGATTTGCAAGGGCATACCTGGACGACATTGCTGTCTTTAGTAATTCATGGGACTCACTTTTAGTGCATGTAGCTGCAGTGCTAGCCAGGATTAGGGAAGCGGGACTCACCTTGAAACCCACCAAGTGCTTAATAGGGATGGCAGAAGTACTGTACCTAGGGCATAGGGTGGGTGGCGGGCATCTAAAGCCAGGACCATCCAAGGTGGAAGCAATAGTGAAGTGGCCCACTCCCAAGACTAAAAAGCAGGTTATGGCTTTTTTAGGCACCGCAGGCTACTACAGAAAGTTTGTCCCTCAGTTTAGCGCCATTGCAAAACCCCTGACTGACTTGACCAAGAGGCGACAGTCTGTGCTTTTAGTCTGGTCTCCTGCCTGTGAGGTCTCCTTTCAGGCATTGAACACTGTAGTGGCCAGTGCCCCTATACTAGCTGCACCAGACTATGCAAAAAAGTTATTGGTGCAGAGGAGGGCAGTGAACACCCAGTGGTGTATCTGAGCCGCAAGCTGCTGCCCAGAGAGGTGGCTTATGTCACCATTGAAAAGGAGTGTCTGGTCATTGTATGGGCTCTGAGAAAAGTGCAGCCCTATCTTTATGGCAGACCTTTCACATTAATTCCGGACCACAACCCATTAAGTTGGTTGCAGAGGGTGTCGGGGGAAAATGCTAAAATCTTGTGTTGGAGTCTTGCCTTACAGGAATTTGATTTCACCATCCAGCACAAGAAGGGCAGTGAACATGGTAATTCTGATTGCCTTTCCTGCCAGGACAGTCCTCATGAACTAATAACTTCAAGAGCTGCCAGGCCAGCCCAACCACCGGTCGAGGTGGTCAGGGCAGGACCTGAGCTTTGAGTGGGGGAGGTGTGGCGATGAGAAGGTTAATCATGCCATTAATAAAGGCATTATACCCGGCTGATTAGCCCAAAATCGCATTGGTTGTGGAGGGATTAACTGTATATGCACACACTGCTCTGTTTTCCCCTAAACCATTCTTCTTTTCCCCATTTTGAAGCCCATTCCCTGGCTGGAGTAATAGGGATATATACAAACTGTGTCAGATTGTTTTTCAGACACAAGATAGCATTGTGAGCACTGAATGAAGCGCTGATGGAAGATGCGTGGCTGTGTATGGGAGGGTCACTTTGAAATATAGATATCCATTTCTAAGCACTAGACCTCGCAACCGCAAGGTCAATTGAATAAGTGTTTTGTGGTTAAACTGAAGTGGATTCTGTCAAAATGTATATCTGGCCATGTTAGCGTATTAAATTGAAAGCGAGAAAGTCTATTGATGTGGGAACTAGGTGTAACGAAATTGTGGGTAATCAGCGCAATAATAAAGGCAGGATGCTCGGCGTGTTACCTCTCTTTCGTATTGGGGATGAAGGGGTTCATTTTATGTGCACCGTACATGTGTTATTTTTCCCTCTGTCCCTTATTGTCCACATTTTGCAGGATTGTATATGCCTGCCCTAGTGTATAACATGTTACTGGCTTTGGACACAAGATGCCGCTGCGAACGCTAAACCACAAGTCAATTGGATAACCGTGGCGCGGTCTCTTTGTTCCATTGCCAGGTATATGTATCCATTACTGAGACTGGAAGCCGTAACCACAGAGTCAATGAATCAAAGGATTCCAATTGGCCCAGTCTCATCAGGATTGGAAATATATAAAGAGAAGAAAAAACACAATAGTGTGATATTGTATACAACAATGTGAACAAAGAAAGTATTGCACTCACATTTCCTTAAATCAAACGGGCATTTCGGTTACTAAGTTTAACCACACTGATGTTATGTGCGCTCCGTTATCTGGACACCTCCGATGATGTACTGTACACTGTCTCCAGCAGCCGGACTCGCAATATTGTGCAGGCTCACCGGTAGCAGGATATTCTCAATAGAATGGATGAAACACAAATAGTGTGATACTGTATATATAAGTATTAGATGGATACTAAACGAAATATACACTCACATTTTGTGTTATAATCATTCGCTTTTGGTTGTTAAAGTAACCAACTTCAGAGTTTTGTTCTGGAGTCACAGGATACCTCCAGTACAAAAGGGATATGGCCATCACTGGGGTTTATTGGGAGTGGGTTTCCAGTTGTTTTTAGTGCAGCTCTTTTGGCAATCTGGGTGCAGCTTTGCATTTGATTTTATCTTTTAAAGATTTATTTCCTTTTTCCTGCATCCCTTTCCAGTAGAAAAGGGAAAGGCACCGGAGTCCAGCATGTTGTCCGCCTGCCGGTCCAACGATGGTCACCTTCCACAGATGCTTCTACCGGACATCGTTGGGCTGCATCCCGACTGGTGCAAACTGATGTCCCCTGATCTCCCCTGCTGGTCCTGAGGTGGCAAGCGCAGACTCTTCGCTGGGCATCCCTCTGTGGGCTGGTTCCATGGCTGTGTTTGGTCCTCTGTGTGTGCCAGCCGCAGCTGGGGATCGTTGCCCCTGATGGGGTCCCTTGGACCGGTCTTGGTCCGGACAGTCTGGTCTGAGATATCTGATCTTGTTACAGGAAAAACACCGCCTCTCATGTTTAAACTCTGCAGCCGTGGGTGCTTTGACTGCTGCTGCAGGTTTGAGTGTCCACTGAGGGGTAGTTTTAGCTCCCATGGCCATGCAGGCCACTCCTTTGGCAGCTGCTGCTTCATCCATAGCAGCTCTGCTGGCCTCAAATTCATCAGCCATCCTTGCAGCCTCCTCATAGGTCTGAGGTTTGTGATCAAAGACCCATGCACTCACGGCTGAGGGGAGCCGCTGCAGTAACTGCTCTTGAAACATCAAGTCCAGTATGGTATGGAATTTTGTAACCCCATTCCCCTCCACTCACTGAGTCCCGTGTCAGCCCATATGGCCGGCAAAGACGGCAAAAGACTCCCTGGGAATGACCTCCCCTGCCCGGAACTTGCCCCTGTATTCTTCTGGGATCAGGACGTACTGGGCCAGCAGTCTGCTTTTTACATGACCGCAGTCATCGGCATCCATGCGTGGAATACACTGCACAGTACGTTTGGTTTTGCCAGATAACAGTGGTCGCAATAGAAATCAATGCGTAATGCTACAGACCAATGCCAGGAGAAGGATAATGAAGAATAAAAGGTACTTGTGAAAGGACCCCCAAATGAATGCTTGATTGAAGACAGGTACTGGGTACGTGTTCCTAGATAGTGAACTCCGCACCTGCGTAGGTAAGTAAACACAACAACACCAGGAATCATAAACCTTTAAAGTACCCCAAAGAGAGTACCTAAAGTCCTGAGATCCATAATAAGGAAACCATGTAGCAAGCAAGTTACTCAATTATGAAGCTGCAATGTCCATGTGATCCTGAAGTGGGGGTCCTTACGTGTGCATCCAATGTAGCAAAAAGGAGAAGAAGAGGCAGAGCACTACAACAAGTATCCAGCAAACAAATGATCAGGAGAGTGTGTGTCCCATAAAAAATAGTTATTTAATGGCCATGTAGAAAAAAGAGGGCCAGAGAGCCCCACCAATGTTTCACGCTACACAGAGCGCTTTGTCAAGGTATACATATCCAACTTTATTAACATATTTATAGAGACAAACTAACATAATTAACCAATACACATAGCACAAAATTAGACCGCCCTACCTGATTGCTAACAAGTCCGTGGTGTGTCTAAAAAACCTTAATGCATATGCGGGCATGGAAACCACATGTCCCGCCCCTGGCAACCAATCCAGGGCCAGGACGGGTCCAATATCCACCTTGGTACGTGTTTGCGCCGTCCTGGCTTATCGCCGTCCTGGCGATAGAGGCCGCCCACAACGGGAAAAGTGCGGCACCATCCCACAGATAGCACAGTTCATATATCATACACCATAAGCCGGGCGCAATGCGCTCACATGATGCTCATAAATCACGCGCCTAGCAACCAATCCAGAGCCAGGACAGGTCTGTCATCCACCCAGGTACGTGCTTGCGCAGTATCTAACTGTGGGCAGATCCGTCATGGTAATGGAAGCTGCCCATAGAGTGTGAAGAAGATGACGTCAACGCGTGCATCCCAAGGGCTAAAATGTTACCTCCCCTCAGACTCCTGTAGCAAGCACAATGTAACACACACCAACGTCGGTACGCGCATGCGCAGAACCAAATCAGAGGTCTGTGAGGCATGGCCAGCACTGGGTGTCGGACAGGAAGAGAACTTAACAATATAAGTATCTCAAAAAAAGTGACAGAATGTGCTTATCATATAGAACACTCAAAACGGTTAAAAATATATAAAAAAAAACTTTTATATGGTAACAAAGTCAAATATTATTGAAAAAAACAAAATCTATCTTATCAAACTTTTATTAAAATCTCTGAATATAAAAGGTAATATAAAAATTTATCTGTACGATATGTACATGCATAACAGACCCTAATTTATAAGGAAGCTGGGAATAAAATAACAAAGAGAAGAGATGGGCAATGTATAAACATATAGGAAAGACCCTAAATTAATAAATAAGGATCAAACTATTGATAAACTAGCATTGTTAAAACAATCCTAGTATTTTCCTGTATAGTTTATCATTAAGTCCAAGTCTAATAAAAAAAACCTAGCTAGTACTTCCAATTTAAAAAACATTATGTACAGTAAACAAATATGTAGGAAAAATACAATTTATAGGTTACACAAAGTGTATTCATTCCTACTGTATCATAGAAAACATCCATAGTGGTGAGAACAGATATATCTATAAACCTGAATGAATAGGTGGAGCAAATTCCACGCAAAAACATATCATTTTATAGAGTTCAAAGACCATACACATAGAAAACTAGAAATATCTCAATATATGTCCACACAATATTCACCATGAAGTATAAAGTGGTAAGAAGGAGTTATGTCTAATGAGATGGCAAAAGGGCTTAATTGTCTAGAAATGGACCCAATCCTTTTTTAACCAGATGCTACCCTTGTCTTCATGGTGAATATCCAAAATAACTCACGTCGATTAAGTGCATTCAATTTGTCACCACCTCTGATAGAGCAGCCTGACCATCCAGTCCCTTCTTGGAATTCGGATCCGGGAACACTGCATCTCCAAGTCGTTGATAAATGTATCAATGTCATCTGTACCATCCACAAACTTGCTGAAGCTGTGATGGTTCGCTCGGGGAAGCTCCTGTTCCCCGTTTACAAGATGAGAGTGGGGGGTTCTTCCAAGCACTGTTGCCAGCAGCTGTACATGCTCTGCAGTGCTAACCCACTCTCCCCATGCAGCAAGAAGTGCAGTGAGCCCAGGGATGGTAAGTCAGGCAGATGCAGCGACTAACCCTTCCGCACTCCCTGGCACCAAGCCTCCAGCATCCAGGTGGTCACCGGAACTCTCCCCATGTCATTGCAGCCCCGGAGCTGGAGGGACCTCCTGCACTCCGGGCTGAGTAGTGTCCGCTGCCACTGCACCTACGGGGCTAGGCACCTCTGGTGGGGCCATCCTGGCCTCATGTAGCTCCAAGTCTTCCTCCAGCTGCCCTTTAGACCGACCGTCTGTTGGTAGTCCATAGCCCGCACATCTCTCCATGATCTGTGCCCAGTGCCAGGATCGAAACCTTCCTGAGCGTTTACTCATGGTGCTATCCGGGTATGGGCAAAGAGGCCAGTGATATATCTTGTGCTCTTTAGAAGTGTATGTAGGTTGCCACTTGTCTGGGGAGCTCGCAAGCCACAAGGTCAGCCACTATATTACGAAATCCAGCAGCAGACTATAGCATAGCCCAATCAGTATCCCACATGCTGCCACTTGTAAATATAAGCCTGTCACGATGGACCAGTACTTAACAACACTTTTATATTTTTGGGATTCTCGATTGTGCAGAAGGCAAAATAAATTGTCATTTATTTACTTTATAGACAAACACACGACAACCTCAGCATACACTTAATAAACACTTTCAGGGATGGGGAAACTAAATAAATTGTCCATTGAACGAAAGATTTAGAAATAAAGTCTCTGGCTTAAAGTCGTTTTGGCTAGGTCGCAAGTTGCCAACCTAATATTTCCGCCAAATGAAAGAAGTTCGTTCTAGTTCATTAGAATTTGTTCGGGAGTCTCCAGGGCTAACGAATTCCTGAAGTAAGGGTAAATCCTTGCTTACGATGTTGTTAACCCTTGCATCCTGGAACCGCTGCCGCTGTACTTGAACGTAATCTTCAGCAAAGCTTGGATAAGTCATGAATCAAACTGGGGATAGCCCGGCAGACATGTTTATAGGGTTCACAGTCCTATCTCTAACATGCATGCCTATCCCCTCCGTGGGAACATTTAACCCACCAATCCCCGATTGCCCGGAGTTTGCAGAACGGGCAAAAAGAGCTTTCCGGTTTGCAAAGCGCATGTGTCAGCCTGACACCTATGCGTTTACCATACCGGGGGTCCATCCCTGACTTGGCGACTCTCAGTCTGAGGTTTGGTACCAAATTGTGAATGGCTCATGCTGAGTACCGGGATATTGCACTCAGCAACTTCCTGTCAATTTTCACACTTTGAATCTCTGAGGCTTTTCAACCCTGGACTTCACTAGACTTAGAGGGGGTCATGCACTAAGCTCCGTTAAGTCACTTTTAGAGCACAAAGTGCTCTTAGAACGTGATGTTGCGCTCAACCTGATACACTAAGCAATGCAAACAGGCACTTTGCGCTCTAAAACTCACTTTTTTCAGGATTTTTTTCTATGTCCAACTTTGCTCGTTCGTAACCCTGTTTTCGTTAAATTCTGCCCTTAAGCGGGATACACTAAGCAACGCAACCTTAGCGTACGCGAAAGTTGCGTTGATCAGAACACGTCAGGTCAGAGTAGACGCAAAAAAAGCTGGACTTAGAAAAAATTATTGCTTTTCATTTTTGCATGCGCAAAACCATACAACAGGCCGTGAGTGTCCCTGGCTGACCCCGCGGGGGTCCCCGAGGGAGCCCGAGGGTCGCGTGGGTGTCCCCGGCTGACCCCGTGGGGGTCCGGGGATCCCCGGCTCACCAAGTAGGGGTCCCCGCAGGAGTTCGGTGGTCCCTGCGGGAGTCTGGGGGTCCTCGCGGCCATCCCGTTGTCCCCGAGGGAGTCCCGGGGTACCCTCGGGCCTGCAATACCAATGTTGGGTTTGCAGTGCCCCCACAGATGTGAGGCCACCAGTTCTTCCCCGCAGGTGTCCCCCATGGACCACACAGCATAGTACCTGTGAGAAGCCCGAGGAGACCTCAGGTGGTCTCCAGAGGTGTCTCGCAGACCAAAGGAACCAACCCTGTATGTAAAAAAAATACACCGGACCTATAAATTCAAAACATCAATACCCCACCCCCACCGCCCCCAACACATACAGTACAATAACGTGCAAAATAACTATTATCCAGATATGGATAATATATTATTTGCCCATTATGAAACACATAAAACATGCATAAATCAAAACATGAATTTTTAATCTTAAAATCACCACATTGCATGTTACAATAAATCCAGCATCGATTGTAAATATAAACCAACAAACCAGCAGCTACACAAATGTATATGAAATGTCACACAATTGCATTGAGTGTGTACATGATGCAATTAATCTGTGCATCATGTAACACTATGCAAAATATATGTAACAATAAAATACACTATGAACAATGTCCCCTAACCACCAATGCCATCTTGAAAATCAAATAGAAACTAAGCAACATCAATACAATTAGCATCAATCAATTAATCCATTTCCTCAAACAATTACAATACAATACAAATCAATTATACAATTCCCTATTCAATTCCTAAAGCCAAACCATTGCCAAAAGAATTCTAATTTAAAGTAACCACCGTCATTCTCACAACAATAACAAAATAAAGCTGATAAATACATTAGCCATACATGAAAAGAACATAAACATTACCAAAACAATAAATTATTATCCCTGTATGTCTATCCATATAGATAGATAAACATAACATACAGGGGCAATAATAGAGCATAAAATACAATGCATTTACATCCAAAAATCACATAGAATATACCCATTCAGTGTCGTGAATGTATGTATAGCCATAGGTACATACTGCACCGACACACTTTATTCGAGCAAATGCCCGGTTTGTACCTGGCAGATACCTGGAATCCGCCGCTGCTCACCTCTTGCATGCTGCGTTGCGTTTGCCTTCCCAGCCACGGTTCATGCCTGGCTGACGGGGGCCTGATCTGTTAAATGATAATGAGAAGAATTTACTAGGCTGCAATGTTTCGCTTGTCCACCAGATGGCATAAACTCATGACTTAAGTAATGTGTGGGCTTTGCAAGTTGTTTCGTTTAAAAAAAGATACTTTATCCCAGTACAGTATGCTATTGTAACTTGTCCTTCAGACTGAAGGAAGACGTTGCAAAAAATGTATCAATTTAGGCTTTACATACAGTACTGTATTAAATAAAGACAAAGACCATTTTTGCTTACACTATTCTACAGAGACATGAGTGTTCAAATTAAGCCCGTGTTCCAAAAACCTGACAGAAGTTATGCTTATTTGATATGGGCCGCTATTAATGCAACAGAGGATAAGATGGCAACAGTTGTTCAAATTTATCAGTATTTTATCGAAAACTATGACTTTTACAGATTTTCGCCAACTCCTCATTTGTGGAAGCGGGCAATAAGGAAAAGGTTATGTAGTGACCCCTGTTTTCACCGTATTGAGCCCCAATTTGTTGGAGGGTATTGGTGTGTGTCACAGGGTTTTTCCCGTATCTATGATAATGGAGGCGGCAAAAGGCGAAGGGTCGTGTTAAAACCAAATAAGAAGCGACAGTCCCTGCCAAGCATTGCGCCAGAACCAGTACCAGCACCAGCATCAGCTTATCATCATGGTCCCGCCGTCGGTGACAACCCTGAGATGGATTTCGCAGCCAGTTTTGATGAAGCTTGCATGTACCTAAGCGATTTCCCGCTGACTACAGGTGGGCTAGTCCCTCTGCAAACTATCGACGTGGGTGATGATGAAAGCTGGACTGGCAGTGGCAGTGGCCCGCCGGCGCAAGCTGAATGGGAAATTCAGTAATACAGTATGGTGAGTACTGTATTGTTGCCGTATTATTTTGGTGGGGCAGGCTGGGTACTTCTTTAGGGGGCTGACCATTACTGTACATTAAAACTTTTCATTTTGTTTTTCCTCAGAAAAGAAAACGGATAATGGGGGGATTTCGATGGATACAGTAATATTGTGCTGTACAGTATGCTGATGTTTTCCAGCCGAACAGTATACTGTGTAATAAACCCGAATAAATAAAACTATGCATTTATTCTACAGTACATGTTCAGTAAATTACTGCACATACTGGGGGCGAGATGTGTTTGCAGCAGAGAGAGAGATTTAATAATATTGTACAGTGAGCAGGGGGTTCCCTGAGCCAGAAATTAATGCTCAGGGACCCCCCCTGCTCCTGATCAATATTATTAAAAATACGGAAAATGCTGCGTCATTACCATAGCGGATAGCCGCTAAGGCAATGAAGGGGTTAACCCACCGTGCCCGCTTTATTGTGTGTAGTGGGGATGGGTGAGGGGGGTATTTGGCCCTTGGTGTGAGTTTAGGACTTGCGGGAGGTTGGGGGTTGCGGGTGCACTTAACCCCTTCACGACCGTAGCAGTTAATACCGCAACGGTCATGAAGGGGTTAAGCCCTCCCGCTACCCCCCCCGCAAGCCCTCCCCAACCATCGTTGGGGCTAATACCCCATTCACCCACCCTCCCGCTACCCACAATAAAAAAATACACACACACAGCACAGCAGCCGCCAAAAAATAAATAAATAAATATAAATAAATAAATAAATAAATGACAATAAATACATTTGAAATACATTTTTATTGATAGTGTAGATGTGCAGGGGGTCTCTGGAGCTGAATCGCGTTTGTTTTAGGTCTGGGGACCCCATGCCCCCCGAGATACAGGCCTCTTTAGGGGGTGCCGGTATCCCTCTGCGTTTAAAGGTCCCGATCACGTGACCGCGGCCTGTAAACCAAGCAGAGCAGAGGGATACCGGCACCCCCTAAAGGGGCCTGTATCTCGGGGGGCACGGGGTCCCCAGACCTGAAACCTGTGCGCTTCTGCTCTGGAGACCCTCTGCACATGTACAGTATCAATAAAACACATACAATATACAGTATAAATAAACACTCGTTCTTTACCTGAGCATCTATGCGCTATGGTAAAGAAGCATCATTTGTGTATTTTAATAATATTGTACAGTGAGCAGGGGGTTCCCTGAGCCAGAAATTAATGCTCAGGGACCCCCCCTGCTCCTAATCAATATTATTAAAAATACGGAAAATGCTGCGGCATTACCATAGCGGATAGCCGCTAAGGCAATGAAGGGGTTAAGGCATAATAAACAATTAATACATTCAATACATATTTTTCACATCTGTGTTAAAACTCCCTGCCTTCTCTCTAATCTACTGTATGTAAAACCCCCTCCTCCTATTCTCGCTTTTAAAACGCCCTGCCTTCTCTCTAATCTATGTAAAAAAAAACTCCCCCTATCCCCCTATTGTGTGTGTGCGTTAAGCTTCCCTGCAATCTATGTAAAAAAAAACTCCCCCTATTGTGTGTATGTGTTAAATCTGCCTGGCCTGTGTTTCTGAGTGCTGAGTGCTCTGCGTTAAAGGCCCCGATCACGTGATCGCGGCCTGTAAACCAAGCAGAGCAGAGGGATACCGGCACCCCCTAAAGGGGCCTGTATCTCGGGGGGCACGGAGTCCCCAGACCTGAAACCTGTGCGCTATAGCTCCGGAGACCCCCTGCACATCTACACTATCAATAAAAATGTATTTCAAATGTATTTATTGTCATTTATTTATTTATTTATTTACATTTATTTATTAATTGTGCTGCTGCTGCAAGTCCTAAACTCACACCAAGGGCCAAACACCCCCCTCAGCCCCAATAAAAAAAATTCACGCACAGCAGCCCCACAATTAATAAATAAATCTAAATAAATAAATAAATAAATACATGAAGAGAAATAAATATGTACTGTACAGTATATACTGTATATATACTGGATATATATATATATATATATATATATATATATATATATATATATATATATATATATATATATATATATACATTATACAGTATATATAATAACAATCCCTATACAGTACATATACAGTATATACTGTGTACAGTATATATATACTGTATATATATATATATATATATATATATATATATATATATATAGTATACAGTATATACACACAGATGATGAACCAATATACAAATACAGTACATGTAGAATGGTTATCAAAATCATACTGTCCTACAAATAACGCATCTCCATACAGTACAGACAATAATAATAATAATCCATTTAATAATCCTAACTGATTTTACAATATAAAACATAACATTCCAATCCACACAGTACATTGCATTTACATTGTATACTGTAAATGATGCATAGCATTAAATCTATGCACCATATACAGTACTGTACATTCTGCAAATGAATGTTAACAATATAATTGCAAGCTACTCTACCAGTAAATACAAACACTTCCAAACAAGTCAACTACAGTATTTTAACCAATCAAGTAAACCAAAATCAATATATACTGTAAGTACCAACCAGAAAACACAATTTAAAACCAAAGCTAACCCTTACAATACAGTACCAAGGATTACATCTATCTAATTGTAAAAAACCTTATACATTATACACAGCATTGTTTAAAGCCCCCTCCCCCCTAATGTTTCTGTTAAGCAGATTACACTGAAGGGAGAGAGATATAAAGGCCTAAAGCCCCTTCCCCCTAATGTTTGTGTTAAACAGATTACAATGAAGGGAGAGAGATATAAAGGCCTAAAGCCCCTTCCCCCCTAATGTTTCTGTTAAACAGATTACAATGAAGGGAGAGAGATATAAAGGCCTAAAACCCCTTCCCCCCTAATGTTTGTGTTAAACAGATTACAAAACAGATTACAATGAAGGGAGAGAGATATAAAGGCCTAAAGCCCCTTCCCCCCTAATGTTTCTGTTAAACTGATTACAATGAAGGGAGAGAGATATAAAGGCCTAAAGCCTTACCTGCATTGGTAAACCCTCCCTGCATTGGTAAACCCTCCCTGCATTGATGTCGTGCAGTGTATGTAAATGTGGGGAGGGGGGGGGCCAATGTGCATAATGTACTGTGAGGTCTAACCACCCTCACCCCCTACCCACATACTGTACCGTTACCCCCCCCCCCCCATCCTGGCCATGGCCCCTCACGCACAGCAGCTCCACAATTAATAAATAAATCTAAATAAATACATGAAGAGAAATAAATATATACTGTACTGTAAGTGCCCGCTTTATTATGTGTAGCGGTGGTGGGTGACGGGGTTTATAAATGTGAGTTTATAAATAAAATAAAGAATATTATTTCTAGGGGCCCTAGAACAGAAGTTCCCACGCCAATTTTGCGCTCATTGCTCTTTTTTTGCTCTTTTTTTACAATGTTGCTGGTCTTGCGGCTTTGCAGTCTGCAAGCAAAAAGCGCGAAGTGTATGAAGTCTGGGTGAGCGCTTTCCACATTTGATGCCTACGGCACCTTCCCATTTCTACACACTTGCACACCTGCACAGTTGGTAGCGCTTTCCATCCCAGCTACCATTCTGGATATTCACCTCTCACAGGCCATTCTTGCCCGAGTCTGTCCTATCAGACAGGGGCATTAACCTGTATCCACACCACCTGGACAATTTCTCTCTGTCAGAGACTTGTGCTATTTATTTTATATATTTTTGTGTAATTATTCATGCAATTTTATGCTCATTTCATACAGTATGTGGTTTTCAACATAAAGTGGCTGCTGGGCCTGATCCTAACTCATACAGTATAGCGCTTCCCTGTTTGTTTGTTTATTGCAAGCAAAAAGCAGTTTGTAGTACTGAGTGTGAGATAAATTACTGTATTTATCAGTGTTGATCAAAGAGAGTTGATCAGAAGGATTCCCCTTACTGTACTGTATATACAGCACTCTATTGTCATTCATACAGTACTGTATACTGTAGTAAAGGGTAGACAACACATGGTCTTGCAGTATACTGTATTACTAAAAATCTGTCAGGTTGACCAGAATCACTGCGGATATCGGAAAATAATACAATTTTATTAATTCTATGTAGAATTAATAAAATTGTATTATTTTCCGATATCCGCAGTGATTCTGGTCAACCTGACAGATTTTTAGTAATACAGTATACTGCAAGACCATGTGTTGTCTACCCTTTACTACAGTATACTGTATGAATGACAATAGAGTGCTGTATACTTTATAAGGGGAATCCTTCTGATCAACTCTCTTTGATCAACACTGATAAATATCATATTTATACCCCTTTAGCACCTGTCGTTCCATCCTATGCACCCATTTACTGTACAATGGTGATTGCGGTCGTATTCACGTACTTTATGTGAGATAAATTAAGCAGTTCTTTTATTGCTGAAGTCGCCACAAAAAACTTTTATTTACAAATACAGTACAATACAATGGTGAAACATTTCAAGTTAACAGCAATTCAAAACATCAACACACAATAATACAGTACATACTGTACAGTACTGTATGATTATTTATTTATAATACAGTATACAGCTCTGTACTGTATACAGTATGCAGTATACAGTATACTGTACTATATTTGGGCCTTGTCTTTGGGGGTTTATTCATTCAATTATTAGGGTGACATGCCGTTGGAAATACTGACACAGTACAATCCTACAGCTACACCACCCACCCCCTCCAGTACAATCCTACAGCTTCACCACCCACCCCCTCCCTTAGAGTTTTTAATCCCTCCCTGGCCAAGCATCAATCGTCTGGCTAATCCAATCCAAGCCATTGTTTTGTTAATCTGGCCCTGGGCTGGCTACGGTAACAAGATTCAGCAGGAGGCCAGCCAGAGTACTGTATCATCCCACCATCCACCTTCCTTAGAGGGAGGCCTGCCTGCTTTGGAAAAATCCCCTCTCGAATTTGAAATGTAAATCTGATGTGCATCCGTTTGCTTACAGTAACTGTTCTGTTCAGAACAGCCACTGCTTCTAAATTACTGAAAATATACAGGGTAAATATACAGTAATGTGAAATAATCGTACAATATACAGTAATGTGAAATAATAGTACAGTAGTTCATTGAGAGAGGAGAGGTTTTGTGTGCATCATTACTGCTGTTTATATACTGTACATTTGACTGCACAAGCAGATTTGACGAACACAAGGCCCCCCCTCCCCCTTGGGCACCCTTTTTCCTGGAACGACAAGAAAACAAAAACTTTGTTCAGTTACTGTACTGTACTGTATGTGCGTACTGTATTATGGTAGAACTACTGTACAGTAGGTGGCTGGTGCAGCTTTCTCTGGAAAGAAAAAAATGGAGCAGTTAGTAGGCAGTTACTGTAGTACTGTCAAACTAGTCTACTGTACTGTATACTGGAACTACTGTATACTCTGACTATTGGGAAAGAAAAAATCTGTGCCATATTTACCTGTATCATACTGTACTTACTGTACAATACTACAGCACTGTACTACTTTCCTGATGCTTGCCCATTGCGCGCGATGACAATGGGCAACACAGTGGCAATATGGTCTATATATTTATTGCATCGTTCCACGGTGAGAAAATCGTTCCAAAAACTCATTATGGCTGTATACAACTCGTCCTTCTTGGAGGGTTTCGCCACTTTACGGATGTGGTCCTTCAGCTGATGCCAGACCATTTCGATCGGATTGAAGTCTGGCGATCTGTGATTGGAAAGAAAGGACAATTAGTTTAAGAGATACAGTACACAGTAAAAACAGTGGGGAACATAAATGGGACACGGTCTACTGCACTTACTCCGCTGGCGTCTTCACCCAGTTGATGCCGCGCTCAAGGATATGCGCCGTCGACGCGGTGTGCTTGGGATCATTGTCCTGGTAAAAGCGATGACCATTGGGAAAGTCTTGTGTGATGTATCGCACTATCACGGGCACAATGTTGTCTTGGAAGAAATCTTTATTCATGATTCCTATAGCAAGAAAAGAAAAGTGCTCAATAGTACAATACAGTGCATACGGTAAGGCAACACTAGTCAAGTACAGTGCATTAGGCGGCATTATATTTGAGAAATTGTACCTTCAAAGACGACAATGCATCCCGGTCCACGCCTAGAGATGGCACCCCACACATGCAGCTTCACAGGGTGTTTTGGCCGTGGCTTCAAAGTTATGCGGCCTTTTTTGTGGAACGCAAATCTTGCAAATCTCTCCAGCGACACAGTAGACTCATCAGTGAAGATGCAATCCTGGAAAGTCTCACCGCTGTCGATCCATGCCTGGGCCTGGAGCACTCTTTTGATTTTGTTTGCGTCCCGTATCATGGGGTACGCTCTGTAATGACAATGAATAAAAAATTTTAGCGTCACAGCGCAGTACAGTTTGCAAAACAACACTTTTACTTTACAGTTCCTCCTGTACTGTCCAGTACTAACCTCACACGTCCATATTTCCATCCAATTCTGCGTCTCATCTTCTTTATGCTGCTCTCGGATACAGTCAGATTGTGGTTTTCCTGAAGAGTGTTTTTAACCCTTAATGCGCTCCTCTCATCATTCTCCTCACTTATTCTGTCCACCAGAAGAGTAGTCTCCCTACAATGCAAAGAAATTATATTGTGTTATTAATATGCAGCAATATAAAATGTATACTGTATACTGTACATGTAATGTTGTAATACAGTATACAGTAAATATAAATATACAAAAAAGGTATACTGCTGTACTATAAATATAAATAGACAAAATATACAGTATACAGTACTGTTGTAATATAAATATACTATATAAATATACTGTTGTTATATCATAATAAATACACATCATATACTGTATATTCCGTTGTAAGATGAATTGCAATATACCAAAAGTGTATACTGCTGCACAAAAAATATAAATTGACCACACATACACTACAGTATATACTGTTGTAATATAATAAATATACTATATAAATACGGTATACTGTTGTTATATCATAATAAATACACATCATATACTGTATATTCCGTTGTAAGATGAATTGCAATATACCAAAAGTGTATACTGCTGCACAAAAAATATAAATTGACCACACATACACTACAGTATATACTGTTGTAATATAATAAATATACTATATAAATACGGTATACTGTTGTTATATCATAATAAATACACATCATATACTGTATATTCCGTTGTAAGATGAATTGCAATATACCAAAAGTGTACACTACCGACACACTTTATTGAAGTGTGGTCGGTACCGCAAGCCGGGAAATCTCCCGGCTTGCTAGTGGCCGCCCCTCGGCGTGCCGCGCGTCATAGACGCGCGGTCACGCGTCATCGGGAGCGTGCGCCCCCTGCACGCGTGTCCAGGGGCTCCCCGAGGGAGCCCTGGTGTCCCGCGATCGCGGGACAGCGGCAGGGGGTTCCGGGGGACCCGGCGGACCCGGCAGCGGTAGGGAGAGCGCCCCGATCGGAGGGCGCTCTTCCGCTGCTTCGGCGTGCGCCCGTCACACTCGGGCGCGCGCCAGGCTACTGCTGCGGCACAGAACGGGCAAATGCTCGAATAAACTGTGCCGCAGCAGTATACTGCTGCACAAAAAATATAAATTGACCACACATACAGTACACTACAGTATATACTGTTGTAATATAAATATACTATATAAATACGGTATACTGTAGATGTACACTACAGTTTTCTATATTTTTTTTGGTTAAGTTTTATAAATACAGTATACAGTACTTACGCATTTGTTATCTTTGGTGCCTTTTTGCGGTCTCTGTTTTTTCCTTGTGCATGATAGCACACGGTGCTTGATGGCACAACGAGGCCAGAAGCAGTTAACCAGCGCTGGATATCTGCAATTCATTTTCCGCTCGTGTACATCTCCTTCATTCTCATGCTGAGATCCTTCGAAATCTTCTTAACAGGCATTGCTGCGAGTACTGTAGAAATAAATACAAACACAAGAATGTGTATTCGATGTTTAGTCGATGTGTATTCAATGTGCAGTGAATCCACAAAATGGATGGTGTATTTATATGTTAATGACTCACATTACAGACCACCCACTTTCAACACCTGTACCTGGCCACCATGCATAAAAGGTTGTACACGTTGCATAGCCCACCACTTGCTGATCTTTATCTGAGCCATTGTCCAGATACTGCATTGTGCCTCCCGCTTACATGGAGCATCCCCGGTTCTATGGACGAAAGAACCATCTCACCTCTGCTGTGCCTGTCACACTGAAAAAGAGAAAGGCAGTTACCGTTTCCAAGCCAAAGGCAAAGCGACAGGCTAAGGCCAACAAAGAAAACCTTCTGCTGACCCCAAAGGCTAAGGCTTTTAAAACACGTCAGCCTTATTATGTGAAGAAGAAATACGGTACTGTGCTCGGTACGCAAGACGAATGGCAGCCAACTCACTGAATCCGCAGACCACTTGCTCCCATAAGCTTCGACGACTCTGCTGTAGATGTCCCGGAAATCTTCAGCCCGGCTTCTCCACCCCCATCTTCTCCGGTTCCATCTGAAGATGCTGCTGCCTCTGAAATCCACGGGTCACTGTCTCCTTTGCTCTTGGACGACTCTGCTTCTCTCCCGGAAATCCAGCGGTCACCTTCTCCATCCCTCTTCGACGACGCTGCAGCTTCTCCTGAACCGGGCATCCCCAGGTCACCTCTTCCACTCTCCATCGATGCTGCTTCTCTCCAGAGAACACCCATCTCATCCTCCGTTGCACCCATCCCCCCAGATCTCCAGATGCCATGCACAAGCAGCTCGTTAGACCGGATCCTGAATGGGCTAAGTGTGGATCTCCCCGGGAATTCTATTGTGCTGGCAAAGCTAGATCTGCTTCTGGAGTCGGTGCTACATATGGAGCAACGGATGCTACAAATGGAGCAACGGCTGGATCAACGGATGCTACATATGGAGCAACGGATGGATCAACGGATGGACAAGATAGAGGCAGACATAGCGGGCATACATTATTTGCTCGGTGTTAATGCCCCTGTTTCCCCGACGCTGGAGCAGGGGGGTGACATGTATGTGATGCATGGTACCTTCGACCCCCTTCCATCACCAAGCACACCCCCTCCACCAGAAGATGCAGTGTACTATGCTATTGAGGAGGACATGACAACCCCGTCAAGACCACGCCAGGAGACAACCCGGCGACCACTACCGGAGGAAAGCTCCCTCCCAGACACCCTACCATTGCCCATCGCCTCAAGTACACCCGCTCCCAAAAGACCTCCTACACCCGCTCGCATACAAACAGAGCCCGACATCTCCCTGTGCGATCTGACACCGGCGCTGAGGGAGAAGTATAGGGTGAGGAGTGCTGGTATACCACACAAGTATGCCTTGATCATATTTAAACACCATGTTCCCTACACATTGTACTGCGAGTGGGTGTTCAAAGTGAACTATGATGGGAATCGCCAAAAAAAGGCCCTTCCTTCTAATTTAAGGAAAAAGATTGTGGAAGAAATGCAGCGCTATTACCCTGTTACAGATCCTGTAATGAGAGGCGTTAGAGACTGCATTAATGGCGTTTTGCGCCATGCAAGGAACCGGCCCTGGATGGAAAATGGGGAGGACTTTCAGTGAGACCATACTGTAATATTGTGCTGTACTGTACAGTACATGTTTTACCCTATAGTACCTGCTGTACTTAAACAAAGGATACTGAATGTTGTTGTGTGTTGCACGGTTTTTGTACTGTATTTGTAAATAAAAGTTTTTGGTGGCGACTTCAGCAATAAAAGAACTGCTTAATTTATCTCACACTCAGTACTACTGTACAAACTGCTTTTTGCTGCCAGACTGCAAACCCGCAAGACCAGCAACATTGTAACAAAAGAGCAATGAGCGCGCAATTGGCGTGGGAACTTCTGTTCTAAGGCCCCTAGAAATAATATTCTTTATTTTATTTATAAACTCACATTTATAAACCCCGTCACCCACCGCCGCTACACACAATAAAAAATAATCACACACAGCATCCCCGCAATAAATAAATAAATAAATAAATACATTTGAAATACATTTTTATTTATAGTGTAGATGTGCAGGGGGTCTCGGGAGCTGAACCGCACAGGTTTCAGGTCGGGGGACCTCCTGCCCCCCGAGATACAGGCCCCTTTAGGGGGTGCCGGTATCCCTCTGCGTTAAGGCCCCGATCACGTGACCGCGTCCTGTTAAACCAAGCAGAACAGAGGGATACCGGCACCCCCTAAAGGGGCCTGTATCTCGGGGGGCACGGGGTCCCCAGACCTGAAACCTGTGCGCTTCAGCTCTGGAGACCCCCTGCACATCTACACTGTGAATAAAACACACACATCATTAAAGAATCATTCTTTAGCTTAGCGTCTATGCGCTATGGTAAAGAAGCAGCATTTCTGTATTTTTAATAATATTGTACAGTGAGCAGGGGGTTCCCTGAGACAGAAATCTAATCTCAGGGGACCCCCTGCTCCTGCACAATATTATTAAAAGTTCAGAAATGATGCTTCATTAGCATAGCGTATAGCCGCTAAGGTAATGAAGGGGTTAAGGCTTAATAACCAATAAATACATTCAATAAACTACCCACTACCCATGCCAACCTCAGCTGCTGTACAGTAAAACAGAGAAAAAAATTAACACTTTCAAAGTAATGTCCCATAACCCCTTAATCACCATAGCGGTTATTAACCGCTACAGTCATGAAGGGGTTAACCCACCCTCACCCACCACTCGGGATGCCTACTGTACATACCCTCCCACTCTAACCCCCCACAACGTGAGGCCTAACCACCCTCAACCCTCACCCACTAACTACCCACAAGGGAGGCCTACCCACATACCGTTGGGGAACATCCCCCCCTCACCCCCCACCCCCAGTCCCCGCAATCAAAACAATGCACAGCCCCACAATAAACAGCATTCTATGTATTAAATACATTACCCACCCCCTGTGCCCCCCCCATAAATACAAGATTTATTCTTTTACATTCAGGGTCCATAACGCAGCCCCACGCTAGTCCCCGGTGGACTGGCAGGGCACCTGGACAGACCTACAGTTTACCAGCAGCATTCCACAGGTTCTGGAGGCCTGCTGGTGGATCCTGCCAGCACCATAGCCCTCAGGTGGTCTCCTTGGGTCACTGTGGAACACATTTTGGGTCCCCACGGTAGGCCCAAGGATGTCTGGGAGCCCCGGGTCAAACCCACAGGTGTCTGCGGGGCCTCGGGTGGTTCCCATGGGGGTCTGGGGAACTCACGGGTGCTCACTACGGGTCCACGGTGCCCCCACAGAAGTGGGACCACACATCATCATCCCCGCACCTACGGGTCGGAGGTGCCCCCACAGAAGTGGGACCACACATCATCATGCCCGCAGACTACGGGTCCGCGGTGCCCCCACAGAAGTGGGACCACACATCATCATCCCCGCATGTGTCACCCGTGGAACCACCAGCCTGATACCCTTTAGGATACCCGAGGATTCCCGCGGGTGGTCTCCAGAGGTCCCACGCAAAACCACGGAAGTAACCCTGAATGTAAAAAAAATAAACCTGGCCTATACATTCAATACATACACCCTCCCCCCCAACACCTACAGTACAATAATGTGCAAAATAACTATTATCCAGATATGGATAATAGATTAATTGCCCATTATTAAAAACATTAACTAGCATATACAAATAAATAAAGTACTACTGACCTCATCAATACGAAGTGTCCGACGCCAGCGCCTTCCTTCTCTTGCCCACACAAAACATAGCCAAAACCAAGTCAATACATTGCAATTACATTCAGATATCAATTAACCCCTTAAACACCTTATCGGATAATAACCGCAAAGGTAATTAAGGGGTTAAGCCACACAGGCACGATACCCACCCTTCACCCATGAATTTGTACTGTGGCTTCATCATGCAACTATATATATATACTGTATATATATATATATATATATATATATATATATATATATATATACAGAGAGACAGAGAGAAAGAGAGAGAGAGAGAGATATATATACAGTATATATATATATATATATATATATATATATATATATATATATATATATATATATATATATATATATACACACACGTTATATACACACCCATGATAAACCAATATACAGTACAAATAAATGTAGAATGGTTATCAAATGCATACTGCCCTACAACCAAACACTTCTCCATACAGACACTACATTAAAATCAATTTCCTTTAAAAATCCTAACTGATCTCACAATCTACTGTACTGTATATGATCACAAACCAATTAAAAAAGTCACATTCCAAAATGCATAAAATCTATGCACCATACTGTATACATTCTGCAAATTAATCAACGTAAACAAAAATCAATTAGCAATCATTATTTACATCCCTAAACATTTCACACTCAATCACGAACAATGAAACCATTAACAGATTCACGCCTAGAGCAGAACAATTAAGCCTTTGAAAAAATATAAGTACCGACAAAAATACAACCTTTACAACCAAGGCTATCTATCCCTGACCTTCCTCAAACACACAATACAATACCAAGGAATAATACATCTATCTAAGTTTAAAATACTTTAAACTCACAAAATAATTAAAAACACATCTAATCCAGCTTTTAAAACATCATCATTTCTTACCCTGAATGTATACTGTACAGTATATCTCTCTAGACATATATATTGTACATACATACATACATACAGTGGCAAGAAATGATATACCACAAAAAAAAAATACACATGTTAAAAAACCTTTTGAAAAAATTAACAAGTTAAATAAAATACATTTCTTTACTGTAGTTCACTTACCATTACTTGCCCCCACCGACTCCCGTTGCGCAGTTTACTCACGAACTAATCCACGATCAGGAACCCATAAAATAATAAACCATTCAAAATAATAAACATTAAACTAAAAATCCAAATCAATCCACGGGTCTTCTACTTGTAATACATCTTCATCTGTATTCTTCTTTCTTCTATCTCCTTCCGGGCGGGGCAGGGCGTGGTCTTCTTTCCATCATCGGCCACGCCCTTGTCTTTTTTCTTCTCCGGAGGTCCTTCCTCCGCGGCGTCTGGCTGAAAAATGAGACGACATAGGCTTTTAAAGGCCTATGATGTCACATTTTTCGTCATGGTTCCCACGGTCCTGATTGGACCGTGAAAACCATGTGTTTTGGCCGATAATAAAAAAATGATGACGTCACTTAAAGGGAATGAAAGCACAGCCAATCAGAATGGCTTTGCTTCAATTGCCTTTAAGATGACGTCATGAAAAGGCACATGGCCGTGCACACATGGTACTAGAGCCAATCAGAGCATGGGAACTTTATCCCTACTCTGATTGGCTCTGGTATACCATGTGTCAGGGGCTTGGGGGAGAAAGGATGTGACGTCAATGAAAACCTGTCACGTGGTACGGTAGCCAATCAGAGCGTGGGAACTTTATCCTTATTGACGTCACATCCTTTCTCCCCCAAGCCCCTGACACAAGGTATACCAGAGCCAATCAGAGTAGGGATAAAGTTCCCACGCTCTGATTGGCTACCATACCATGTGAGGGCAGCCATGTGCCTTTTCATGACGTCATCTTAAAGGCAATTGAAGCAAAGCCATTCTGATTGGCTGTGCTTTCATTCCCTTTAAGTGACGTCATCATTTTTTTTTTATCGGCCAAAACACATGGTTTTCACGGTCCAATCAGGACCGTGGGAACCATGACGAAAAATGTGACGTCATAGGCCTTTAAAAGTCTATGTCGTCTCATTTTACAGCCAGACGCCGCGGAGGAAGGACCTCCGGAGAAGAAAAAAGACAAGGGCGTGGCCGATGATGGAAAGAAGACCACGCCCTGCCCCGCCCGGAAGGAGATAGAAGAAAGAAGAATACAGATGAAGATGTATTACAAGTAGAAGACCCGTGGATTGATTTGGATTTTTAGTTTAATGTTTATTATTTTGAATGGTTTATTATTTTATGGGTTCCTGATCGTGGATTGGTTCGTGAGTAAGCTGCGCAATGGGAGTCGGTGGGGGCAAGTAATGGTAATTGAACTACAGTAAAGAAATGTATTTTATTTAACTTGTTAATTTTTTCAAAAGGTTTTTTAACATGTGTATTTTTTTTTTTTTTGTGGTATATCATTTCTTGCCACTGTACTGTATGTATGTATGTATATATATCTAGAGAGATATATACATACAGTACAGTACAGGGTAAGAAATGATGTTGTTTTAAAAGCTGGATTAGATGTGTTTTAAATTATTTTGTGTATGCTGCTACTGTATGCTTTATTGTGAGTTTAAAGTATTTTAAAATTAGATAGATGTATTCCTTGGTGTTGTATTGTGTGTTTGAGGAAGGTCAGGGATAGGCTTGGTTTGTAAAGGTTGTATTTTTGTCGGTACTTATATTTTTTCAAAGGCTTAATTGTTCTGCTCTAGGCGTGAATTTGTTAATGGTTTTATTGTTCGGGATCTAGTGTGAATTGTTTAGGGTTGTAAATAATGATTGCTAATTGAGTTTTGTTTACTTGGTTGATTAATTTGCAGAATGTATATGGTGCATAGATATTTAGGCATCATTTATATTGGAATGTAAGTTGTTTAAATGGCTTTTCAGAGGTTTAGTGATGATTTACAGTAGATTGAGAGATCAGTTATGAATATTAAAGGAAATTGATTTTAATTTAGTGTGTATGTATGGAGAAGTGTTTGGTTGTATGACAGTGCTTTTGATAACCCTTCTACAGTACATTTATTTGTACTGTATATTGGTTTATCATGGGTGTGTATATAACGTGTGTGTATATATATATGTATATATATATCTCTCTCTCTCTCTCTCTCTTTCTCTCTGTCTCTCTGTATATATATATATATACAGTATATATATATATATATACAGTAGTTGCATGATGAAGCCACAGTACAAATTCATGGGTGAAGGGTGGGTATCGTGCCTGTGTGGCTTAACCCCTTAATTACCTTTGCGGTTATTATCCGATAAGGTGTTTAAGGGGTTAATTGATATCTGAATGTACTTGCAATGTATTGACTTGGTTTTGGCTATGTATTGTGTGGGCAAGAGAAGGAAGGCGCTGGCAACGGACACTACGTATTGATGAGGTCAGTAGTACTTTATTTATTTGTATATGCTAGTTAATGTTTTTAATAATGGGCAATTAATCTATTATCCATATCTGGATAATAGTTATTTTGCACATTATTGTACTGTAGGTGTTGGGGGGGAGGGTGTATGTATTGAATGTATAGGCCAGGTTTATTTTTTTTACATTCAGGGTTACTTCCGTGGTTTTGCGTGGGACCACTGGAGACCACCCGCGGGTATCCTCGGGTATCCTAAAGGGTAGCAGGCTGGTGGTTCCACGGGTGACACATGCGGGGATGATGATGTGTGGTCCCACTTCTGTGGGGGCACCGCGGACCCGTAGTCTGCGGGCATGACGATGTGTGGTCCCACTTCTGTGGGGGCACCTCCGACCCGTAGGTGCGGGGATGATGATGTGTGGTCCCACTTCTGTGGGGGCACCGCGGACCCGTAGTGAACACCCGTGAGTTCCCCAGACCCCCATGGGAACCACCCGAGGCCCCGCAGACACCTGTGGGTTTGACCCAGGGCTCCCAGACATCCTTGGGCCTACCGTGGGGACCCAATTGTGTTCCACAGTGACCCAAGGAGACCACCTGAGGGCTATGGTGCTGGCAGGATCCACCAGCAGGCCTCCAGAACCTGTGGAATGCTGCTGGTAAACTGTAGGTCTGTCCAGGTGCCCTGCCAGCCCACCGGGGACTAGCGTGGGGCTGCGTTATGGACCCTGAATGTAAAAGAATAAATCTTGTATTTATGGGAGGGGCACAGGGGGTGGGTAATGTATTTAATAAATAGAATGCTGTTTATTGTGGAGCTGTGCATTGTTTTGATTGCGGGGACTGGGGGTGGGAGGTGGGGGGTGGGGGGGGAATGTTCCCCAACGGTATGTGGGTAGGCCTCCCTTGTGGGTAGTTAGTGGGTGAGGGTTGAGGGTGGTTAGGCCTCACGGGGTGGGGGGTTAGAGTGGGAGGGTATGTACAGTAGGCGTCCCGAGTGGTGGGTGAGGGTGGGTTAACCCCTTCATGACTGTAGCGGTTAATAACCGCTATGGTGATTAAGGGGTTAGGGGACATTACTTTGAAAGTGTTAATTTTTTTCTCTGTTTTACTGTACAGCAGCTGAGGTTGGCATGGGTAGTGGGTAGTTTATTGAATGTATTTATTGGTTATTAAGCCTTAACCCCTTCATTACCTTAGCGGCTATACGCAATGCTAATGAAGCATCATTTCTGAACTTTTAATAATATTGTGCAGGAGCAGGGGGTCCCCTGAGATTAGATTTCTGTCTCAGGGAACCCCCTGCTCACTGTACAATATTATTAAAAATACAGAAATGCTGCTTCTTTACCATAGCGCATAGCCGCTAAGCTAAAGAATGATTCTTTAATGATGTGTGTGTTTTATTCACAGTGTAGATGTGCAGGGGGTCTCCAGAGCTGAAGCGCACAGGTTTCAGGTCTGGGGACCCCGTGCCCCCCGAGATACAGGCCCCTTTAGGGGGTGCCGGTGTCCCTCTGCTCTGCTTGGTTTACAGGCCGCGATCACGTGATCGGGGCCTTTAACGCAGAGCACTCAGCACTCAGAAACACAGGCCAGGCAGATTTAACACACACACACAATAGGGGAAGGTTTTTTAACATAGATTGCAGGGAAGCTTAACGCACACACACAATAGGGGGATAGGGGGAGTTTTTTTTTACATAGATTAGAGAGAAGGCAGGGCGTTTTAAAAGCGAGAATAGGGGGAGGGGTTTTTACATAGATTAGAGAGAAGGCAGGGCATTTTAAAAGCGAGAATAGGGGGAGGGGGTTTTACATACAGTAGATTATAGAGAAGGCAGGGAGTTTTAACACAGACGTGAAAAATATGTATTGAATGTATTAATTGTTTATTATGCCTTAACCCCTTCATTGCCTTAGCGGCTATCCGCTATGGTAATGCCGCAGCATTTTCAGTATTTTTAATAATATTGATCAGGAGCAGGGGGGGTCCCTGAGCATTAATTTCTGGCTCAGGGAACCCCCTGCTCACTGTACAATATTATTAAAATACACAAATGATGCTTCTTTACCATAGCGCATAGACGCTAAGGTAAAGAACGAGTGTTTATTTATACTGTATATTGTATGTGTTTTATTGATACTGTACATGTGCAGAGGGTCTCCAGAGCAGAAGCGCACAGGTTTCAGGTCTGGGGACCCCGTGCCCCCCGAGATACAGGCCCCTTTAGGGGGTGCCGGTATCCCTCTGCTCTGCTTGGTTTACAGGCCGCGGTCACGTGATCGGGACCTTTAAACGCAGAGGGATACCGGCACCCCCTAAAGGGGCCTGTATCTCGGGGGGCACGGGGTCCCCAGACCTAAAACCAACGCGATTCAGCTCCAGAGACCCCCTGCACATCTACACTATCAATAAAAATGTATTTCAAATGTATTTATTGTCATTTATTTATTTATTTATATTTATTTATTTATTTTTTGGCGGCTGCTGTGCTGTGTATGTGTATTTTTTTATTGTGGGTAGCGGGAGGGTGGGTGAATGGGGTATTAGCCCCAACGATGGTTGGGGAGGGCTTGCGGGGGGGGGTAGTTGGAGGGCTTAACCCCTTCATGATCATAGCGGTATTAACTGCTACGGTCGTGAAGGGGTTAAGTGCACCCGCAACACCCCCCCCCCCTCCCGCAAGTCCTAAACTCCCACCAAGGGCCAAATACCCCCCCTCACCCATCCCCACCCACTACACACAATAAAGCGGGCACGGTGGGTTAACCCCTTCATTGCCTTAGCGGCTATCCGCTATGGTAATGACGCAGCATTTTCAGTATTTTTAATAATATTGATCAGGAGCAGGGGGGGTCCCTGAGCATTAATTTCTGGCTCAGGGAACCCCCTGCTCATTACAATATTATTAAAATACAGTACACAAATGATGCTTCTTTACCATAGCGCATAGACGCTAAGGTAAAGAACGAGTGTTTATTTATACTGTATATTGTATGTGTTTTATTGATACTGTACATGTGCAGAGGGTCTCCAGAGCAGAAGCGCACAGGTTTCAAGTCTGGGGACCCCGTGCCCCCCGAGATACAGGCCCCTTAAGGGGGTGCCGGTATCCCTCTGCTCTGCTTGGTTTACAGGCCGCGGTCACGTGATCGGGAACTTTAAACGCAGAAGGATACCGGCACCCCCTAAAGGGGCCTGTATCTCGGGGGGCACGGGGTCCCCAGACCTAAAACCAACGCGATTCAGCTCCGGAGACCCCCTGCACATCTACACTATTAATAAAAATGTATTTCAAATAATTTTTATTGTGCCGATGTTTGTGCAGAGAGAGAGCAGCGGATCTCTCTCTGCTGCAAACACATCACGCCCCCGCCGCCCATACAGTAGTATCATTTATGTATATGCATACAGTATACAGTACTGTACAGTATGTGTACAGTACTTTATGTTAGGGCTTATAGGGGATGTTGTTATACAGTATATATATATATACAGTTTATATACTGCATTACAATTCATTATAGGGGACGGCTTCACAGAGAACAGCTCGTATGCACCACCATGTGTATTTTCACGGCATTGCAGTATTTCATCAAGCCGGAATAAAAAGCTTAAATCCCTGCCGGAAAAGAACGCAATGCACTCTGGCAGAAAACTATCAGAAACCTGAATACACCCGAGTATACCCGAATTCGCGGGACTAGCCGTGCTCGAATAAAGTGTGTCGCCAGTGTAATAGATACATTCAGGGGCAATAAATGGGACTGAAAAAATAAAAGACATGAATCAAAAATCAAAAAAACCTGTAAAAGTAAAAAAAATAAACTTTTCTTTTGTTTAATTATCATTAGATGCCCACTCACCGAAATCCAGGTGACTCGGAAGCACTGGAACCAATCCACAGGTAACCATAAAAAAATAAACCCTTACAATCCATAACAGTGTCTTCTTTCTTCTATTTGTAATCCTTCCCATCTGTCTTGGGGTATTCTTTTCTTCTTTGGGGTCTTCTCCGTCTTCTTTTGTCTTCTTCCGCCAAGCCCCCCTTCTCTTCTTAGGAGGGGAGGTGATCCCTCCTCGGCGACTGGCTTCAAAATTAGGTGACATAGGCTTTTATAGGCCTATGACGTCACATTTTGGTCAAATGTTTCCCACGGTCCTGATTGGGCCGTGAAAAACATATGATTTCGCCGACGAAAAAAAAAATGATGACGTCATTTAAAGGCAATGACGCCAGCCAATCAGAATGGCTGAGTTTGAATTGCCTTTAAGATGACGTCATCAAAACAAAGATGGCCGGCGACACATGGTACAGTAGGCAATCAGAACGTGGGAACTCCCTCCCAGCTCTGATTGGCTAAAGCAAAGCCTCTGTCACATGGTCTACTTGAGCCAATCAGAGTTGGTATGGAGTTCCCATGCTCTGATTGTCTACCGTACCATGTGTCGCCGGCCATCTTTGTTTTGATGACGTCATCTTAAAGGCAATTCAAACTCAGCCATTCTGATTGGCTGGCGTCATTGCCTTTAAATGACGTCATCATTTTTTTTTTCGTCGGCGAAATCATATGTTTTTCACGGCCCAATCAGGACCGTTGGAAACATTTGACCAAAATGTGACGTCATAGGCCTATAAAAGCCTATGTCGCCTCATTTTGAAGCCAGTCGCCGAGGAGGGAACACCTCCCCTCCTACGAAGAGAAGAAGGGCGTGACAGAAGAAGACGGAAGAAGACGGAGAAGACCCCAAAGAAGAAAAGAAGACCCCAAGACAGATGGGAAGGATTACAAATAGAAGAAAGAAGAAACCGTTATGGATTGTAAGGGTTTATTATTTTATGGTTTCCTTTGGATTGGTTCCAGTGCTTCCGGGTTGCCTGGATTTCGGTGAGTGGGCATCTAATGGTGAGTAAACAAAAGAAAAGTTTATTATTTTTACTTTTACAGGTTTTTTTTATTTTTGATTCATGTCTTTTATTTATTCAGTCCCATTTAATGCCCCTGAATGTATCTATTATGTACCTATGGCTATACATACATTCACGGACATTGAATGGGTGTATTCTATGTGATTTTTGGATGTAAATGCATTGTATTTTATGCTCTATTATTGCCCCTGTATGTTATGTTTATCTATCTATATGGATAGACATACAGGGATAATAATTTATTGTTTTGCTAATGTTTATGTTCTTTTCATGTATGGCTAATGTATTTATCAGCTTTATTTTGTCATTGTTGTGAATAATGTAATTTGTATTTAATTACAGGTTATTTGTAATGGCTTATTTCTGGTAGTTAGATTAGAATGATGGTGGTTACTTTAAATTAGAACTCTTTTGGCAATGGTTTGGCTTTAGGAATTGAATAGGGAATTGTATAATTGATTTGTATTGCATTGTAATTGTTTGAGGAAATGGATTAATTGATTGATGCTAATTGTATTGTTGTTGCTTAGTTTCTATTTGATTTTCATGATGGCATTGGTGGTTAGGGGACATTGTTCATAGTGTATTTTATTGTTACATATATTTTGCATAGTGTTACATGATGCACAGATTAATTGCATCATGTACACACTCAATGCAATTGTGTGACATTTCATATACATTTGTGTAGCTGATGGTTTGTTGGTTTATATTTACAATCGATGCTGGATTTATTGTAACATGCAATGTGGTGATTTTAAGATTAAAAATTCATGTTTTGATTTATGCAGGTTTTATGTGTTTCATAATGGGCAAATAATATATTATCCATATCTGGATAATAGTTATTTTGCACATTATTGTACTGTATGTGTTGGGGGGGGGGGGGAGATTGATGTATTGAATGTATAGGTCCGGTTTATTTTTTTTACATACAGGGTTGGTTCCTTTGGTCTGCAAGAGACTTCTGGAGACAACCTGAGGTCTCCTCGGGCTTCTCACGGGTATCAGGCTGCGTGGTCCACGGGGAACACCTGCGGGGAAGTACCGGTGGCCACACATCTGTGGGGGCACCGTGGACCCATAGGGAACACCCGTGGGGCCCCAGACCCCTGTGGGAAACACCCGAGGCCCCTCATACACCTGTGGGTCTGACCCGGGACACCAAGACATCCGCGGGCCTACAGTGGGGACCCAATTGTGGCCCACGGTGACCCGTGGAGACCACCTGGTGGGCCATGGCGCCTGGCGGGACCCACCAACAGGCCTCCAGAACCTGTGTGAAACATGTTGCTGGTAGCCTGTAGGTCTGTGAGGTGACCCGTCAGGCCCACCGGAGACTCACGTGGGCCTGGGGTATGAACCCTGTATGTAAAAGAATAAATCATGTATTTATGGGGGGGCACAGGGGGTGGGTTATGTATTTAATAAATAGAATGATGTTTATTGTGGGGCAGTGTATTGTTTTTATTGTTGGTATTGGGGTGGGGGGAGGGGGTATTGGCCACAAGGGTATGTGGGTAGGCCTCCCAGCTGGGTAGTGGGTGAGGGTGGTTAGGCCTCACAGGGTGGGGGGTTAGGGGGGAGGGTAGGCCTCCAGAGTGGTTGATGAGGGTGGGTTAACCCCTTAATGACTGTAGCGGTTAATAACCGCTATGGTGATTAAGGGGTTAGGGGACATTACATTGGATGTTTTTATTCTTGTGTATGTTTTGCAGCATCGGAGTGGGCATGGGCAGGATGAAGATGAGGATGAAGACAGCCTTCATCGTGGGTGCCTGTAAAAGGTAAATGTAATATATATTGACTGTATTTATTGTAATTTATATGTATTTAAAATGGGCAAATGCATTATTATCCATATGTGGATAATAGCTATTTTGCCCATTACAGTACTGTACGTGTTAGGGGGCGGGGGGATGTGTGTTGTATTTTGCTATGTTTATTGGGGGCATTTGTCCCCAATAAACATGCTAATGTGCCTTAACCCCTTCATTGCCTTATCGGCTATCTGCTAAGGTAATGAAGCTGCATTAATCTAAATTTTAATAATAGTGTGCGAGAGCAGGAAGTCCCCTGAGCTGAACCGCATTGATTTCGGCCTCAGGGACCCCCTGTTTCCCGAGTTACAGGCCCTGGTTTGGGCATCGGTGCCAGTGTCGCCGCCATATTTATAGAGCCCACGTCGCGTCTTGGACGCTATAAAGATGGCGGCGACACTGGCACCCGATGCCCCATACCGGGGCCTGTAACTCGGGAACCAGGGGGTCTCTGAGGCAGAAATCAATGCGGTTCAGCTCAGGGGACCCCTGATCCCGCACACTATTATTAAAATTTACATTAATGCAGCTTCATTACCTTAGCGGATAGCCACTATGGTAATGAATTATTATTTATTGTTATGTGTGTTTTAATACTAGTGTAGATGTGCAGTGGGTCTCCTGAGCTGAACCGCATTGGTTTCAGCCTCGGGCACCCCCTACTTCAGGATATACAGGCCCCTTTATGGGGTGTCGGTATCCCTCTGCAGAATTTAAATGTCCCGGTCACGTGACGCGGGAGCTTTAAAGTGTAGGGGATACCGGAACCTCGGAACCTCATAATGGGGCCTGTATCTCCTGAAGTAGGGGTTCCTCGGACTTGAAACCAATGCGGTTCAGATCCTGAGACCCCCTGCTCATGTACACTATAATTAAAATTTATTTATTTAGTGAACGATCGCCTGTAACAGCCTTGCATTGAGATACGGAATCTCCATGCAAATGTTACAAGCGGCTTTTTTGAAGTGAAACTTCCTTAGTGGCACCTCATTCGAACTGGGGCAAAAAAGGATGGTGGAGACAGGAATGAAACGGATGTGACGTCAGTGCTGGCAGTTGAGGCCGGGCTGTGTTCTGGCTCAGCCCGACCCCAACACTGACATCACACCCGCTCCACAAATCAGATGCGGCGGAGGCGGCGATAGCCGCCGGCGCCGCTCCTAAATTCCGCAATTTCCCCTAGGTGGAGATGCGCACGGGCGGCATCCGGGGCAACCCACTGACCGGCTCCTTGGACCAGGCCCGCTCTCTGTCCCAGCCGCGCGCTCTGCCGGGCTGGTGACTCAGACAGAGCCCCCCTGCGCATGCCATTCCTCCCACACGTCCGTCGCCGCCGTTCCTAACTGCCGCCGCTGCCCGCTGACATGCGCGGTAGCCATGGCGACGCTCACTGACAGCTCGGAGACCTCCTTGCGCTGCCGGGTGAATGAGGAGGACGGCTTTCCCCCCCTCCTTCTCCTCCTCCCCCGCTCCCCTCTCCCCCGCTCAACATTTACTCACAGCCGAGATCCTGCACTAGTGCGGCTGCGCCGAACTGCTGCTGCTCTCCGCGGGGGCCGTGGACGTGGACGTGGTGCGCCAGAGCTCCTTCCAGTACTGCGGGCTGGTGACGGCGGTGAGCCCCGGGGAGGCCGAGGGGGCCACCAGCAGCTGGAGGAGTGGATGGGGAACATGAACTTCACGGCTGAGGTGATGTGGGCGCTGCTGCTGCTGATCCCGATCTCCCCGCACCTATTCCTGGCCCCGGCCTTCTCCTCTCTCTTCCCGCTGCTACCTGGCAGAGACCTGCAGGCTCTCAACTGCAGCTGGCCAGACAAGAAGAGGATCCCGGGGCTGGGGGACGTGGAGCTGCCCTCCTTGCCCCCCGAGCTACAGCTTCACATCCGGAGACTCAACCGCCTGATGGAGGGTATTGGGGTGAGAGAGGAGTGCTTCTCGTGGGGCACCTGAGTAGGATCATTGCGGGGGAGCTGGCCAGCTATCTTCAGACGAGAAACCGCAGGAAGCATACACTGACACACACACACACACACTGACACACATACACACTCACTCACTGACTGACACATACACTCACACACTCACTGACTGACACATACACTCACACATTCACTTACTGACTGACACATACACACTCACTGACTGACACACATACACACTCACTGACTGACACATACACTCACACACTCACTGACTGACGCACGTACACACGCACTCACTGACTGACGCACGTACACGCACTCACTGACTGACGCACGTAGACACGCACTCACTGACTGACGCACGTACACACGCACTCACTGACTGACGCACGTACACACGCACTCACTGACTGATGCACGTACACACGCACTCACTGACTGACGCACGTACACACGCACTCACTGACTGACGCACGTACACACGCACTCACTGACTGACGCACGTACACACGCACTCACTGACTGACGCACGTACACACTCACTGACTGACGCACGTACTCACTCTCTGACTGACGCACATACACACTCACTCACTGACTGACGCACGTACACACTCACTGACGCACGTACACACTCACTCACTGACTGACGCACGTACACACTCACTGACTGACTGACGCACGTACACACTCACTGACTGACTGACGCACGTACACACTCACTGACTGACGCACGTACACACTCACTCACTGACTGACGCACGTACACACACACTCACTGACTGACGCACGTACACACTCACTCACTCACTGACTGACGCACGTACACACTCACTCACTGACTGACGCACGTACACACACACTCACTGACTAATGCACGTACACACTCACTCACTGACTGACGCACGTACACACTCACTCACTGACTGACGCACGTACACACTCACTCACTGACTGACTGACGCACGTACACACTCACTCACTGACTGACACACACACCCCAGTGATGCGCCCCCAAGTGATGTGCCTACTCCCCCGCTGCTGAGCACCTCCCATGTCCCGTACCTCCGCTGGGGGGCTGGCTGCAGCAGGAAACACAGCCCACAGCTCCACCGGGGGGAGGAGACTCAGACAGAGTTCCCCGTGTCCGCAGCTACGTCGTGGTGGGGGTAGGTCACAGAGAGAGACATACACACCACAGAGACACACAGACACACACACACACTGACACACACACACTGACACACACACACTGACTGACCCACGCAGATACAAAGAATTCCGTTACTATAAATATAGATGTGCAAATAGCTAAAACATGTGGTCAAACTTTTGTGTTTTGGAAGTGAAATTGTTTTGTGATTTTTAATTAAAAACATCACCATCACAAATAAAATTTATGTGACAAAAAACAAAGAAGTTTCACTTACTATGCGCGTGCTCAGCACACACAGCTTTTTTTTCCCTATCAGCTAGCATTCGTAAAGGTTAAGAACGCTAGCAGGGGGGGAAAAAGCAACACGTATGCTGTGGCTGTTCTGAGCTATTTTGAGCAGGTACGTTTAAAAATGGGCTCACGGCCTTAGTGAATCGCGTGCCTGGCCTCACTCTTTAAAGAACCAGTTGGTATGTATTTACTGTATTTTGTGCAACTTTTGTATGACTGCAGGCTTGCCTGAATAAACCCAATTTATTTAACAATGTTGTCCTCCCCAGATAATTGATCCCGGAAGGTATAAAGGTGTTAAAAGTACTGGTCTCCCATGACAACTACTGTTCCCAAGTTATACAGTTTTCCCCCTTCCAGACATCAGTGTAACAATGCCCATCTTAAGCAGGAAACTGACCCACAGGGCTGAGGTACACTGGCGACACACTTTATTCGAGCTCGGCTAGTCCCACGAATTCGGGTATAATCGGGTGTATTGAGGTTTGTGACTGTTTTCTGCCCGAATGCATTGCGTTATTTTCCAGGCAGGGATTGAAGCATTTTATTCCCGCTGGCTGCAATACTGCACAGTATATATATATATACTGCATTACAATTCATGAATTTATGCCATCTGGTAGACACGCAAAGCATTGCAGCCTATTAAGTCCTAATCATTATCATTTAACAGATCAGCCGCCCGTCAGCCAGGCATGAACCATGGCTGGGAAGGCAAATGCAACGGGGCTTGTCAGAGGTGAGGAGCGGCGCATTCCATGTATCTGCCAGGTACAAACTGGGTATTTGCTTTAATAAAGTGTGTCGCAGCAGTAGGAAGGTGAAAGAACCGACCTGAGCCAAGGGACAGATTCCTGATATAGTAGGGAGTCATAAGCCGAAGGTCAGGGCTGGCAGCAGAGTTGCATAATCAGTGTGGAGGCAGAGGTCGAGGCAGGCTGAAATCAGGGTTTAGTCGAGATACGTGAGCCCGGTCTAGTACCTTGAAGACAATATAAAAGCAGGTTGCATGTACTCAGCATGAACTGAAACTTTGCTCAACAAATTCAAGCTAACAGGGTTGTCCTTTAAAAGGAAGTTGTCAGGAGCAAAAATGGATGATCCATCACAGAGGACAAACAAGAGCACAAAAAACTAAACCAGAATGTGAAAACCCGTAAAGGATTTTGCCAAACCTCATAATCAGACAGTGATTAGCTCTTTTCTGGTAGGGGTTACACAAAACATTGGCCAAAATGAGCTTCACAAAGGTGGCCACTACACACGGTATTGGGGCAGCCAGCTGGACTTCATCTTTATTATATGAGGCTGGCTTCCCCTACTGTTACAGTAAGTTCAGCCAGAAACTGTTGTGGGTTAAAGTTTCTAAATGTGAACTTGAGGGCTTGATTGGGGTTGTCTGAATTTCCTTACACTATTGCATGGTCACTGAAAATGTCAGGTAGGATAACAGAGGATTGGATTCTCCTGGCACTAGAGGAGAAAATCCAGTCTAGCAAGGAATGGTTGTGAGATTGCAGGTTTTTCCATGTGGGTTGGGGAATTAGTTTTTAGGGTCAAGCCAAATGTAGATGAAATCCCCAAAAACTAATAGTTCACTCTTCTCATTCAGACAGGAATTGAGCCAAGAAACTGGGTGCTATCAGACAGGGATTGTAGTGGGGCTTTATGTGGTCAGTAGATGCCAGAAATAAGAACATGCTTAGAAAAGGGGAAGCAAATTTTGCCAACTAGGATTTCAAAAGAAAGTTGGCTTGTGGGGCAATTTAACTGCGTAAGGTGTCTTCATAAAATAACACCCTTTCTCCTCTCTTTGACCTATCTTTCCTGGAAATTGAGAATCCCTGAATGGCGATATTTGCATCAAGTGTTTTAGGAGTTAGCCATGTTTCTGTTAGAATGATGACTTTGGGCTTATGCATAATGCACCATGACCTTAATTTATAGATATCCAGTTTGGGCAACAGACTACAGATATTTATATGAGCAACAGTCATTTTTTGGAATTTGAAAGGGATATTCTCAGGGGTCTGGAACAGAGTTTAAAGGTGTGCTTCGGTTAAGTTCAATATCACCTGCTAAAGAGAATAAATAGAAATTTGAGTAGTTGTTTGAAGCTTGTAAATGTGTGATGTTTGCCATTAGAACGAATGGTAGTTGGTGTGCTGGTTTTCAGAGTACCCAATGATACAGATGAACAAAGGCACTGCAGATTTTCCAACAAAATAGAATTTTATTGTACAATAAGAACACACAACGTTTCATCCTGTTGGCCGTCTGAACTCTCTTATCGTTTTACCAACATAACATAGGCCACAGATGCAATTATGAGATATACAATATAATTGGTTTTACAATTTATGAATTGTTTTATCTCATTTTGTTTTTGATTGCCAGGACATTGAAAAGTTTTGGCTTGTTGGATAAAACTGCAGGCTTTGCAGGTTTTTCATTGATAGCATCCCTTTAATGTTGAAGTTAGCCAAGTTGTGTGATGATTCCTTTGGAAATGGCTATGCACGATACTGCACTTTTATCACTGCTTTGTGAATTTCACAACAGGCAGTATCACGCTATAAAGGCATGTATCTCACGTAAAAGCACTTATCACTGCTTTGTGCATAGAACCCAGAAAACCCACTTGTCACTGCTTAGTGCATAACCCCCTTGGTGTGGTTTGAAGTATTTTGACTAGATCTTTGTCTGATCTAAGAATATGCCAGTGTTTGGCAAAAATAGACTTTATGGTTTTCGACCGATGGTTGTAAGTACCAATACAGTGAATCTCTGCTGATGGTATTTTGGCGTTTGGTTGAAGAAGTGTGTCCCTGTTGCTGTTAAGTGCACATTTGTAAGCCCGTTTGAAACTGCTAGCAGTCATCAGTGGAAAACCATAAAGTCTATTTTTGCCAAACACTGGCATATTTTTAGATCAGACGAAGATTTAGTCAAAATACTTCAAACCACACCAAGTATCACAAGCAGACGCTCTAGAAATGTACATGACGTTTTGGTTCATAGCCATTTCCAAATGAATCATCCCAAAACTTGGCTAACTTGAACATTAAAGGGATGCTATCAATGCAAAACCTGCAAAGCCTGCAGTTTTATTCAACAAACCAAAACTTTTATGTATATATATATATATATATATATATATATATACATTGTTCGACAAATAGGCATAACCACACACCCGTGGCGAGTGGATTTAGGCTGCTGGTGAGCCGTGCTGCGGCTCTATGAATTCCCCTGCTCGCACCAATTTTTATTTTTTAATAAATAAATTAAAGCCCCCCCACCTGCAACCGATCCCCGCTTGCTGCCCGGGGTGGGATGTAGGCTGGGGGGGTCCCCGCGGCTGCTGCCCAGGGCTGGAGGACAAGGTAGGCACTTCCCCTAAATCCCACACTCCTTTGGACATGCGCGGTCAGGGTAATAGGAGCGGGGAAGAAGGGAAGGCTGGCAGCTCTTACTCTCGTCCCCATGGCTGCAGCCTGGGCGGGAGGTAGAGGGGGGACGCGCATATGCACGTATGCGCTGGAGGGGGTTCTGGCAAAATACCCCGTCCGGCCACGTTTCCCATTGGGGAGGTTAGTGTGGCTATGCTGATGTTCCCCGCTGGCCCCCGATCCCCCTGCTGGCCCCCGAGCCCCCTGCTGGCCCCCAACCCAACCTGCTGGCCCCCGATTGCCCTGGAACTAATGCCGACCTCCAGCCTGGCTGCCCGACCCCCCCACATGTGTCTGTGTGTGTCTGTGAGTGTGTGTGTCTGTGTGTGTGTGTCTGTGAGTGTTTGTGTGTGTGTGAGTGTTTGTGTGTCTGTGAGTGTGTCTGTGAGTGTGTCTGTGAGTGAGTGTGTCTGTTAGTTTGTGTCTGTGTGTGTGTGAGTGAGTCTGTGAGTGTTTGTGTGTGTGTGTCTGTGAGTGTTTGTGTGTGTCTGTGAGTGTTTGTGTGACTGTGAGTCTGCCACCCTCTGTCCCTGTCACCCTCACCCTCTCCCTGTGTCGCCCTCTCTCTGTGTCGCCCTCTCCCTGTCACCCCATGTCACCCTGTCACCCCCTCTCCCTCTCTCTCTCTCTCTGTCGCACTCTCTCTCTCTCTCTGTCGCACTCTCCCTCTCTCTCTGTCGCACTCTCCATCTCTCTCTCTGTCGCACTCTCCCTCTCTCTCTCTGTCACACTCTCCCTCTCTGTCGCACTCTCCCTCTCTCTCTTTCGCACTCTCATTCTCCCTCTCTCTCTGTGTCTCACTCTCCCTCTCTCTCTCTCTGTCGCACTCTCCCTCGCTCTCTTTCTCTGTCGCACTCTCCCTCATTCTGTCGCACTCTCCCTCTCTCTCTCTGTCGCACTATCCATCTCTCTCTCTCTTTCGCACTCTGCCTCTCTCTCTCTCTCTCTCTGTCGCACTCTCTCTCTCTCTCTCTGTTGCACTCTCCCCTCTCTCTCTCTCTGTTGCACTCTCCCTCTCTCTCTGTCGCACTCTCCCTCTCTCTCTCTGTGTCACACTCTCCCTCTCTCTCTCTGTCTCTCTCTCTCTCTGTGTCTCTCTCTCTCTGTGTGTCCCTCTCTCCGTGTGTGTCTCTCACCCACACTCTCTCTCACCCACTCTCTCTCTCACCCACACCCTGTCTCTCTCACCAACACTCTTTCTCTCACCACACTCTCTCTCTCTCACCCACACTCTCTCTCACCCACACTCTATCTCTCCCATCCACACTCTTTCTCTCTCACCCACACTCTCTCTCTGTCTCTCTCTCTCTTTCTCTCTCTCTCTCTCTCTCTCTCTCTCTCTCTCCCACACTCTGGATCTCTTATTTACCCTATTTATCTTAACTGCCCTATACCTACACCGACATAACCTATACTGCTTTCTTCCAGATTTAACTCTCGATCTTCACACGGAAGACATCGGAATCCCCCCTTACCCAGAAGATAGGTAGGGAACACCTCCCCTCCAATGTATATCATTGCGGGAATGAGGGTACCTGGAAATTGAGGTACTGCGTGTCAAGTAAGATCCCAGACGGGATTGCTGCTTTAGATATTGTGAAGAGAGGGCGTCCAGGCACTAGTTATGGGGTTCAGGAAACTAGTCATTCACATCTGGCTTTTTTTTCTAAATTCGACATTTACACACACATACACCTACAAGTAACAAGCACTAATTGTAGTATAAGTCAAAGAAAGTTCAGTCCGCGCTCTTGCTTTCTAGTGTTGCAGAAATGAATTCTTCTCCCTTCTCTTGCTGCTGCTGTGGCTTGAAGTGTATCCCCTCACTCCAAAAAACGAACTCCGGTGGAAGACCCCGCCGGCGAACAGAATGGCCAAGAAAAGATGCACAGGAGCGCACCAAGGTATGGAAAAATTGTAAATGTATTAAAAAATAAGGCAATAAAATAACTTACATGTAAGTAAGAATAAATGAGTATCCAGGTCAACAAAATGTTCAACAGATCGGCATCATAATCAGTCAGACAGGGGGACAATTTCAGTTCCGTTTATGTGGAGATCCCGCTTGCTGGGACTTATTCATAGCACTTGCTGCAGGAATCGCCTCTGCATGTATGCAGGTAGTGGCGTGGTATCCAAAGCTAATGCGCATGTGTGGAAGGAAAGCCCCCTGTAGGCATCTGTGGATGCCGGTTATGATGGAAAATCATGACCGGAAGGGTACACAACGGTGTAAACTGGCCCCCAAAGATGGAAGAGGGAAGCTAGTTGCACAGTTCACTTGCGATGCGTTTCGTATAGTAAATATACTTCATCAGGCTTTGTAATTGTAGTATAATGTAATACAATAAATAAACTAATGTCAAAAACGAATGTTGTTCTTACTAGGAATTTATTCATTTATTTTTTTTAAAAAGCGGGGCTGTGGGTGGGACTAGGGGTGAGGCTGGGGGCGGGGCTTTGTGGCGAGTAGATTTTTGTTCAGCGAGTAGATCATTGATTAAGAGGTGAAGTCTGATATCATAATGCATAGAAATCATATGTTATACCGAAGTTACTTATAATTTAGGTAATCAATGTTGTACATTCATAATCAATTGTATATTAATTGAGATCATATCAAAATTCAGAAACATGCAAAAATGGTTACCAAGTAACAATCCTAATATGTAAATATGATGGTATTTAGTTAAAGGTACAAATAGTAATAATAGAGATTGATTTCAAAGAATGAGTGTTCACATAGTATAATATATCAGCTGATAGTCCAAGTAGTGAGACACATCCAAATCATATGGAGAGGTGTCCAAAAAACTTTTTAATTAATATAACAAAGGCTATATCCAAGACAAAAAAAAAGTTTTGAATTATTGTTTCCACTAATTTTTCACCCTGGAGCAGCAGTCACATCGATCCTTTTGCTTGTTGTACTCATCAGATATCAACCTGTCTACAAAAATAAAACTAATGATAATAATAACACTTATAATAATGATCATATATAACAGGCCTGCACAACTTGTAAAGAAGCTGAACTTCTCCAAGGAAAACAAATTTGGGCCGCACAGGTAAAATCATCGTCGTCGTCGTCGTCGTCCTCATATCTCTCCCAGCATCCCTCATCATCATCCTCATATATTTCTCCCAGCACCCTTCATCATCATCTCCCCCAGTTCCTTTCTGCAACACCCCTTCATCTCCCCCAGTCCCTTTCAGCAGTCCCCCCTGTATCATCTCCTCCAGTACCTTTCAGCAGTCCCCCCTGTATCATCTCCCCCAGCACCTTTCAGCAGTCCCCCCTGCATCTCCCCCAGTCCCTTTCAGCAGTCCCCCTCTGTATCATCTCCCCCAGTCCCATCTCCCCCTGCATCTCCCCAAGTCCCTTTCAGAAGTCCCCCCACCTTCATCTCCCCCAGTCCCTTTCAGCAGTCTCCCCTACATTATCTCCCCAATCCCTTTCAGCAGTCCCCCCCTTCATCTCCCCCAGTCCCTTTCAGCAGTCCCTCCTTCATCTCCCCCTGTCCCTTTCAGCAGTCCCCCTTGCATCATCTCCCCCAGTCCCTTTAAGCAGTCCCCCCCTTCATCTCCCCCAGTCCCTTTTAGTAGTCCCCCTTGCATCATCTCCCCCAGTCCCTTTCAGCAGTCCTCCTCATAAATCAACCACCTCCCATGCCTTCCTGATGTTGGTTGAAGAAGCGGCAGCAGCATCAGGGGCGGAGGAAGAAGTAGCAGCGGCGGTGGTGGCGGAAGAGTGCCACAGCCAGGAGGTATTGGTTTTGCGGCTAGGGTGAAGCGCACTCTAGCAGCAGACCCCGGAATTCTGGGTCATGCTAAACTGCAAGAGTGCGTCACCCTTCTGGAGCGGGCACGGGGGGAGAGGAGGAGTATGTCAGTGCGTCCATCAACTGTTGCTGCTCGGGGTAGAGTGCGGTCACAGTCACACTGATGGAGCATGCACCAACTGCTGGAGCGTGCTCCTTCCTTCCCTACCAGGGAAGGGGAGTGTAATAGGGGTGGAGGGGGCCGTCGCATGCTGCACAGGTAGTCCAGGTGGGCCACATGCGATGTGACATGTGATGTGAACTGCAATTTGTCTGAATAGCCATGTTTACATGCTTTACACATGACACAACAATAGAAACCCACCGGTTTGGTGAGCCAATTGAGAGAATTGTCCATATTTGTTCTAAAAACACTTGGCGCTAATTTCTCCTTCAGATTTGATGCTTTTCTAAAGATGATCTTGGGATGTTCTGGAATGTTTGTCCCCAGAATTGGATCTTTTGTAATTAGATGCCAATATTTCTAAAAAAAAAAAAAATCCTACCTGACTCCCTAATGTCTTGGGTTATAAAAGCCATATTAAATTCCTTCTTGTCTGGATTTGTTTTATTTTTGGGGGTTAGTGTAATATTTCTATCCAGCAATATAGTTTTCATAATTGGTTTCTCCTGATTTTCTCTATCATAGTTTCTCTCAATAATTCTTACTTTAAAGATGTTTTTTTTTTTTTATTACTTTCTTTTTATTGTTTTTTGCATATATCTTATTCACTCAAAATATCAATGCCATAACTGGTTAGACAAAATCTTTTTAGGACATACAACATATAACAGACCACATGATGGGGAGACAACAAAACAAGAAACACGAAGGGGGAGATGGGGAGGGGGGTTGGGAAGGGTATGTCAAGCCTCTATCCATTCGCTTCCAACTGGTGTTCGCCATTTATGCATTCTGATTTTCTTGTATCCACTTGTGCTGTATTGCTCGCATTTTGCTGGATCCATGTAGGGGTGCCCACTGTCAAGTCTTCGTGTCTTGTCTTGTCCACATCCCGCACTGTGCTTCCAAGGAGGACTCACTTTATTCTATCCCAGCCAAATTGTGGCATCGCTCACCCCTGGAATATCTGTCTGTGCCAGCCAAGGCAGCCAGAACTTTTGGAATTTTGAGCCAGTGTCATTAACTAAACTCGTTAACTTTTCCATCTGTCATACAAACCAAATTCTGTTTCTGATTTTTTCTATTGATGGAATTGCATTCTGGTTTCATAATGCTGCAGGCTCGCACCTCATAGCCGTTGCGAAGTGTGCTATTAATTTGTTCCCCGTTCTTGATACTGCGTCTGTGGGTTTACCTAATAGGAACAGCCATGGGTCCAGCTGAATTTGGAGGCCCAAAATCCTCTGTAACCAATCTCTGATCTGGCTCCAAACGGGTACAATTTTCGGGCAGGACCATAGCATGTGCACCAGATCTCCCTGTTCCCCGCACTGCCGAGGACAGAGTGGGGAAGAGCCCGATACAAATTTAGCCAATCTAACTGGAGTGAGATCCCATCTTAACAAAACTTTATATGAGTTCCCCTTCAATGTCATGCAGATGGAACTACTGGCCACGGTCTTAAATATTGCTGTCCAGTCCTCGCCTTCTAGTGGTCCCTTTAAATCTGATTCCCATTGATTCATAAATCTGGGACTGTTTGTGTCATCCTTGTCAGCACCGACCACATTCTTGTACAGAGTAGAAATCAGTCCTCGCGTGTCCGTGCCCCTCACGCAGAGCCTTTCAAAATTCGTTAACGGTGGTCTCACTGGGTGTGTATTGTAAAATGCCCGAACCTGGAGGTACCTAATAAATTCTGTGTTAGGAATACCCTTTTCTGACTTTAATTGGTCAAAAGATTTAATTGTGTTTATATCCTCCAGGTCCTTCAGTCGTCTGAACCCTAATTGTCGCCAAAGGGGGAAACTCTTACCCTCTAGCCCAGGAGCAAAATCTGGGTTGCTGTAAAAATGGGCCATTAGTGTGTGTTTGGAGGTCAGTGAGCGATTACTTTTGGCCGCTTCCCAAACCGACATTGAGTTGAGCACAGAGGTTAGAGGTTCCTTTATGTCCTTTACCCGTTTCCTCGGGTACCATATTAGATCCCTGAACTCCAGCGGGGCACACACCTCTTTTTCTAGCACTACCCACCTCCGCAGCTCCGGGTCCCCATGCCATTGCGTGATTTGGCACAATTGCGCCGCTTTATAATAGGACAATAAGCTCAGCACTGCGAGTCCTCCAGCTTCCCTAGGTTTCTGCATAATTTTTGCATTTATCCGTGGTTGTTTACCCTTCCAAATAAATTTTGTGATTGAGTTTTGTAACTCTGCAATATCCGATCGCACCACGGGCATCGGAAGAGTCTGAAACAGATATTAAATCCGGGGGAGGATGTTCATCTTTACACTATAGATCCTACCCATCCATGAAATACCATATGCTGACCAGTCTTTCAGTTCCTTCTTTAGAGTCCTCAATAGACTGGGATAATTTGCTTGATATAGGGAGGCTATCTTTTTTGTGATATGCACACCCAGGTATTTTATGGATTTGGACTGCCATTTAAACTCAAAGTTGAGTTCTATCAATTTCTCCATCTCTCGTGGGATATCCAGGCTAAGTGCCTCAGATTTTGTCTGATGTATCTTAAAACCAGAGATCAGGGTAAATCTCTCTAGAAGCTCAAACAGGTTAGGTAGCGAGGTGAGCGGTTTTGTAAGTGTCAGAATAATATCATCTGCGTACAATGCCACTTTGTGTTCTTGCGAGTGTATTTGTTGAGAAAGTTGTGAATAAAAAACACAAGTCTGAGGATATGTTTTGCAGAATGACAGATAAGTTTATTGCTTTGTGCAGTGCACACGCAGAGGAGAGTTTCAAAATAAAATCCTCCCAACGACATGGTGTTGTACAGGCCTTATTTATACACAAAATACTAAACCCACGCCCCCTATACAAGGTTGCGTGTCGTCCCTATGTAAGCGTAAAAGGTAAACAAAATATGAACATGAACACATCGAGTTAATAATATTATGGGATGCCTAAATGAAATGATTCAGCAATATTACTTATACAAGCTGTTGCCCTTTCCTCTACATACGGAACGTCATGCCCCCCCCCCCTCGGAATGCGAGAAAGTGCCTATCAGTCTCGTATTTTCATAACATTGGCACTTTGCTCAAAGTTTTTTTCAGTTAGCTGCTTGGCCTATTATCACTTTAAAATTGAAATCAAAAATCCCTTTCAAACCGTTCATCTCATAACCCGTTCACTCAGACAAAACCTAAGATGGATGCTGACTTAAAATGGTTGCTTAGATCCCAGTGCTGTTATGTTAGACCCCCCCTTAAGTCATATTCTCACTTTGTCACTCCCCCCTTTTTTTTTTATTCTTAAAACATCGCTTTTGAGAATTAAGTTTATGATGATAGTCCAGAGGACATGGGTGTGTGCCCTTCACTGTCATAGTCTCATAAGGCTCTGCGGCCAATATGTCTTTTGGAGTTGAATAACTGTGGACGGCATCTTCTTTCTTCAAGGGACTGCTGTTTCTGGCATCTGTAAAGAGTGGCATCAGATTGGGGGAGGGGGTCGCACACTTGTGGATCATACCTCTGCAACACGTGACACCCACATACATGACAACAAGTAACACCCCCAAACACCTCAAAACATTCAAAAAATTTGCTCCAAGTGATTTAAGCCGTTCACCTAACCCCAGAGGGTCCCATTCCATCCCATCTTCCTTTCTAAGCCTCTTTTGATTATTTTCTATTTTATCTAGTTCATGCTGCACATTACCACTCTGATCTGGAATTAAAACACAACATTGTTCCTCAATTACGACACATACCCCTCCTTTTGAAGCTAAAACATAGTCTAAAGCAATTCTGTTTTGTAAGGCCATAAGCCTAATCTGAACCTGTTCTTGGTTTAATAATGAAATTAAAAACTGCAAAATTAAGGCCACATCCTTCCTGTAAATTGTTATCTGACTAAATATACATTTTTACACGGTTTCATTGGTTGGTGGAGACACTTGACCCATAAATTGATTCTTGTTCCTAGTGTGTGATACACCCTTTAAAGAGGTTCCCTTAAAAAAATTGGAAAAATACAGAAATTATACACATAATACTAAAACCTTATTTTATGCAAGCAACCTTTCTTTGGATATGCAGTTGCTAGATAAAGGAAATGGCATCTATCTTTATCATCATATATTTTCAGAATCATCACAACATTCTATTACTGAGAATTGAGGGGGTTTGGTATCTGTGGAAGCGAAATGCATGATCCTCACCCCTGCACGCATTGTATACATCATTCGCTCAGAATATCAGAACAAACGATATCTGCGATGGTCAACATGGCTGACTTATGATCCTTTCCTTGTATCTGACACACGCCCCTGGGTAACCCCCTCCTTTCGCTGGAGGTGCAACACACTTCTGGATCAAAGTTTTGCTGCACATGACACATACATAGAGAGTGATGAGTACTGCCATAACACATACAAGAGCATTCACATGCCACGCTTCCAGGAAACCAATCCTCCCATCAATGCTCAATTGTACATACACCTTAAATTTCTAACTTAAACACACTCTAAAGAATAAAAATATTGAGTCTCTGAAAAAATAAAATGTTCTGATAAAACCGGGCCTTAGCCTGGTATCTTATTTTCCTCGTTGGTTAACGGTTAGAGTTTTGACTCGGCAAGACGTTAACTTGATGCGGCTGTGCTTTAGGTGACTTTGGTCTTTGGTAGCGCTGGAACGCTTGGTGGTACTGGAACGAGCTTTACGTGCTTTGGGTCCAGGGAAAGAACTCTGCCACTTTAATTGCTGTATTGATGGTTACTTTAGGCTTTTTCACCTGGGATGAAAAGCATGCTTGCGCAGGAAATATGTGACTATTAACCCCATCTCGTAGGTGCACTTTCAACTTTGCCTAGAGAGACTCAAAAAAAATGTTTTTGTTGCATACAACTTATTGTTTTATTACCAATAACATGGTCCTTAATTTATTCCTTTGGACTGCTGATAGTCACAAGTCATCCCATATGTGTCTCATAGGGAGATAATTTATACCTAGGAATAAATTCTTGTATCAATGTGTTTACTCCTGTCTTAGCATCCGCATATAGACAGAGGTATTCCCTATTAATATTCCTCAAATTAAAACTAAGTAGCCAATGTGAACCTGACTTTGATACAATCTAAGTTCCTGAAACTGTGGGGCCTCATCCCTTGCCAAACCACTTGCTTCCATAGTTAATTCTATCCTGTCTGCAGGCCATATCCCTAAGACCTGGGAAACTGCCAGAGTTTGTCCCAATCTTCAAAAGTGGGGACAAAAAAATACTGTCTCAAACTACAGGCCAATCTCTCTTCTCCCAATACTATACACTGTCATGGAAAAAATATTCCCTCTCAATTAAGCAATTATTTTACCCATACAAATTTCCCTAGCCAATCCCTATCTGGCGTTTTCCCAAACACTCCACTGTAACTATTCTGCTAAAAAATTGAAATGCCTTGTATATAATGCATACCCTATTCACTTATGTAACTGCTTTTGCAATTATGTATCCCCTGTATTTAACCCTATGCACAAGACACACCCACAAATGAGAGGTGACTCCAAATTAACCCCTTCCTGGCAAACCCATTCTAGATTACACAGCAATTTTGACAATAACTACTGCTTACGGACACCTTTGGAAAAATAAATGGTTAAAAGTTATAACATACATCACATATTCAGTTAATAGACAAATGTTGTTGTATAAGACTTCACACTAATGTCTTGCTTTATATAATCTCTTTGCACAGTGCTGAGCACACGGTCAGCTTTATAATTTTAAAACACTCTGCATATTCATCTGACTAAAGACAAATGATTTTATAAGCTTATTTCTGGGCAACAAGCCATTTCGTTTCTGGGCGTTTCGCCAATTGACCCTGAACAGATAAGATAACGGCACACCACGGCTTCTTCCTGAAAATAATTATTAGATTGGAACTTTCGCTTAAAGTTTAAATACATGGAGCTTTATCCAGAGCCCTAAGAACTAAATTTTTTATGGCCTCTTAAAAATTAACCAACAGGCTATATAGCTGAGGTTTATATAACTTCTTAACACACAAATAATTCCACACGCTCATGCTATTTCCCTACACTCTGTTCTTTTTAATGCCTTCTTTTTTGAACTTTCATAGTTTCACTGACTTCATTCACTACAAATTTATGCTATCCTGTTGCAATTCTGTCCTTTCTCAAGCTACACACACCTATTTCTCTCCATTAATCAACACTCACAAATCTAACGCACACTAACTCTTCCTTCATCTCACCTCAGGACTTTTGCTGACTATTTTAAGAAAGAGGTTGAATTTATACACCAGAACATTCCCTCTCTTTCCTCCTATCGTACTTTGCTTCCTACTCTCTTCCTGCTTTCCTTGACTCTTTTTCCACTGTCTCAAAGACTGTCACCATCACTGTTGATCTCCTTTTCTCCCTCTAATCTGCTACATTTTCTATTCTCCTTCAAACATGTAATAGTTATACCATGACTCAAAAATAGCAAGCTTCACCTGACCTGTCTTTCTAACTACTGAACTTGTCTTGTATTCTCTTGCTTGCTCCATTTTCTAAACACCCATTCTCTCCTTAACCCTCTACAATCAGACTTCTGCACTTCTCCCTCCATGGAGACAATTCTTATTAAAATAACTGATGACCTATATGCTGCCCAAGACAGAGGTTATTACACTCTGCTCATATTACTCTCGGCAGCATTTGACTTTGTGGACCACACTCTTCTCTTTTCTCTGTACACACTCTCTCTAGGTGACCTAATAAGATCTCTTGGGTTTAAATATCACCACTATGCTGACGACACCCTCATTTACTTTTCAACCCCTGACCTTACACCTGCCATACAAACCTAAGTTTCTGAATGTCTCTCTGTTATCTCATCCTGGAAGGCCCTCTTTTGCCTAAAATTTAACATGGCAAAAACAGAGTTCCTCATACTTCCTTCCAAACCTGACCCTTTTTCTCCTTCCACATTACTCTTGAATCTTCCATCCAGTAGCCCAAGCACGCTGCTTAAGGGTCACTCCCAACTTCTCTCTCATATTCTCCTCTTTCATTCAAAACATTTCTATAACTGTCGCTTTTTCCTCCACAATATCACAAAGATAAACCTGTTCCTCTGTTGCTCAACTGTTAAAAACTCTGATACAGACCCTCATTCTCTCCCATCTTGATAACTGTAATCCCCTGCTATCCCACCTTCCTGACTTTCACCTGTCTTCCCTACTATCTATCCCAAACGCTGCTGCCAGAATCACTCTACTCTTTAAACTCTGATTCTGCGTTTCCCCTCCTGAAATTCCTCTCCTGGCTTCTAATCAAATCCTACTGTTTCTGTACACTTTCTCTACCTACCAATTATATTGTAAGCTCCTCAGAACAGGGACTTCTCTTCCTTAATGTTACTTTTATGTCTGGATCACTTATTTCATGACCTCTTACCTTTACCATTTGATACCTATATGATTACGACGTGCACCACTCCTGTGAAGCGCTGTGCATATTAATGGCGTTATATACATAAAAACATACAATACAATATATACTTCAAACAATGCTTGTGAGCGTTTACCCGCATTTTTAAACACACAATATTCCCAAACATATCCTAATCCCATAGAAATAAAATTGAAATGTGTTTTTACTGGTTAAACACAATACAGAACACACAATACAAAAAACTTCTCTCATACACAGCCAAACAACATCACAAAAATAACGAACAAATAAAAGAAAGACATTTCTCCCATATTACCCAACAATTTCACCCTGCAACTATATTAAAAATTCCCTTCTCTTTCTTTACTCTCATAAATAACCTGAATTTAAAACTACTCTGATGCTCCGGAGCTTTTTGAGTTTACTTTCTTATCTTGGCACATTCTTCGCGCTTGAGAAATAAGTGGGGGCACGCTCTGTGCTGCTGCGTTTCTGATTCTCTTTCTTGCAGACATTTGATTTCATTGTGAGCAAATAATATTCCTGTTTTCGTACGTACTTGCAAGTTTTTGGATGGTGATTTGTGCACACAGGTGATACTTAGCATGGTTTATCTTTCACACAGGTAATCATTCAGGAAAATTTCATTAGGGTATCAAATCCATCTAGCCACTCTCCATTAAGGGCGCAACAATTTTACTTGCTGGCACCGAAACTTGAGTTTATATCAGGAAATGATTTATAACCACTTATTGCATGTGGGGAAATGGAAGGAAAAGCTTATACGTTCATAACTGATTTCTGCAGCATCAGGTCAGCCGGGCATGCCATGCCTAACTTTAGCCACAAAAACCTCATAAGATCCAAAGATTTATACTACCACAGACACACAGGGATTACTGAAAGTTAGAAGGTTCAACTATGAGCCCTTTCGTTCGCATTCTTATGAATAAGAAAACCGGTGCGGCTGCTCATAGGTTCACGCTTCCTTCTATAGTAATTTATTGCAAACAAACTTTTTTCATTGGGGGAGCATGTTTTTCACTGGGACTTGCATGTGTATTTTCTTTGAACTTGAATGTGTTTTTCATTGGCCAACAAAACATATTTATATTGTCTCTTCTTGTTCTCTGTATCCATTCTTTATTATTTTTGTCTGCAGACACACAACTTCTAACGGCAAATTTTTAGAACTTTGGTTTCCCATTATTCTCCTGTTACAGTAATCACATTTAATTGACCTGTACAATACTCCTGGTACAATCATCAGCGCAAGCTGATTGCGTACAACTCTTTTGGCATGTTATTGTTCTGAATTTTTATTTTTTCACCATAACTATACCCAAGAAAACACTTGAATTACTTCAGCGGGTCCAACCCAGTCCTGATAAACCTTATACTTTTATAACATGGATACAGAAAAGACCTTCTAAACAGATATCCATAAATAGACTCACTTGGTATGTTAATGACAAAACAGAGCAAATGTACAATCAGGGACCCTTCCTGCTCAGACAACAAAAATATTTATCACAACCCAGGACAGTCTGAAAAACAATCCCTTAAGCATACAAACACTCACCTTCATCACCAAAACACCAAAACTTTTAACGGGACTCACCTTAATCCCAATAAAACTTAACATCTATAACACTTTAAAATGGATACAGGAACAGACAAATAAACTTATTTGAAACTGCTAGGTAAACCCGTCAACACAGATTGAGACACCCTTCAAAACACATCTCTCTACACACCACTCAAAACAACTTTTTAAACTCAGGCTTTCCTCAAAAGGTGCCTTATACCTTGATTCTTACGAGCGCTCAGATTTGAGTGACCGAGGAGTGTTTTTTTCAGGTGCTCAGCTTCCGGTATTTCTGGGTTTCTATTCGGAGCACCATCTGAGAAAGTTGTGAATAAAAAACACAAGTCTGAGGATATGTTTTGCAGAATGACAGATAAGTTTATTGCTTTGTGCGGTGCACACGCAGAGGAGAGTTTCAAAATTAAACCCTCCCACGACATGGTGGCATACAGGCCTTATTTATACACAAAATACTAAACCCACGCCCCCTATACAAGGTTGCGTGTCGTCACTACGTAAGCGTAAAAGGTAAACAAAATATGAACATGAACACATCGAGTTAATAATATTATGGGATGCCTAAATGAAATGATTCAGCAATATTCCTTATACAAGCCGTTGCCCTTTCCACTATATACGGAATGTCATGCCCCCCCCCCCTCGGAATGTGAGAAAGTGCCTATCAGTCTCGTATTTTCATAACATTGGCACTTTGCTCAAGGTTTTTTTCAGTTAGCTGCTTGGCCTATAATCACTTTAAAATTGAAAGCAAAAATCCCTTTCAAACCGTTCATCTCATAACCCGTTCACTCAGACAAAACCTAAGATGGATGCTGACTTAAAATGGTTGCTTAGATCCCAGTGCTGTTATGTTAGACCCCCCCCCCCCTTAAGTCATATTCTCACTTTGTCATGGTACTCCAGCGATATCCTGGTTGCTACGTATTTGGGCTGTTAGTGGTTCGATGCATAGGGCGAAAAGCAAGGGCGATAACGGGCATCCTTATCTCGTACCACTTTTGATTCTGAACATCTCTGAGGGGAAACCCTGGTGAATCACCCTTGCTGCCGGAGCTATGTATAGCGCTTTTATTGCCCTTAGGATTTTATCCCCAAACCCAAATGCCCCAAGTGTGGACTCCAAGTATGGCCAGTCTATCCTGTCAAAGGCTTTCTCCGTGTCTAAGTTTAACACCAGGCTCCGGACCTTGTTGGCATCAACAAAATCAATTATATCTACAATCCGTCTGGTATTGTCGGCCGCTTGTCTATCTCTAATAAAGCCAACCTGGTCCGGATGGATCAGCCTCGGCAGGATAACACTTAAACGATTGGCCAGTAATTTAGAATATATCTTAACATCTGAGTTGATCAATGATATCGGCCTGTAACTTTGTCAATTTGTGGGATCTTTGTCTCCTTTATGAATCAAGGATATCGACGCCTGGAGCATCTGCTCTGAGAATGGCTCTACTGCCAGGACTCCGTTAAATAAGCTGAGCATATGCGGGTCAAGTATGTCTATGAATTTTTTATAGTAAAGTTTTGAGAACCCATCTGGGCCTGGGGCTTTAGAGGACTTTAAATTTTTGATAACTGCTGTTAATTCTTCCCATGTAAAATCACTCTGTATTGCCTCTCGCTCTAAGCTGTTCAGCTGTGGCAGTGCAGCATCTGCTAAGAATTTCTTCAGTTTACTGCTTGTCTTAGCGTTATCAATCACCTTCTCCCCATTGTATAACTGTGCATAATACTTTTTAAACTCTTCCACTATATTTTTGGGGTTAGAGGATAACTCCCCCGCCTCTGTCCTAATTGCTTGTATGTTGTAATTTGGTTGTCTATTACGGAGTCTGTTGGCTAACAGTTTGTTAGCTTTCTCAAAGAACTTCCTCCATGTCCAACTCAAATCTTTTTTGGCCCGGGATGTGCGGAGGAGGTTAAGCTCAATCCTTACATCCTTCAACTCCTTTAGTGTGTCTCCTCTACCTGATCGGCTATGTAGTGTAGAGAGCTCATGTAACCTCTTATATAACTGAGTCAATTTGGCGTCCCTTTGCTTTTTCCTTCTGGCCGCTATGCTTATCAGTACCCCCCGCATCGTGGCCTTGTGAGCCTCCCACAACATTGTGTGGGATTCCACACTTCCTAGGTTGGTCTGGAAAAACTGAATGATTTCTTCCTTAACCGTCTTCGCTAGATCTGATATCTTAATCAACGATTCATTAAGTTTCCAGTTTGCTCCCGGGCTAACTGGCCTAATTTGTGCGCATCTTAGCTCAATCGATGCATGATCCGACCAAGTAATGTCATGTATTTTGGTGTCGGAAATCTGTGGAACTATTCTACTTGAAACAAAAAAGTGGTCGATCCAACTGTAACTGTCATGGGGATGGGAATAAAATGTGTAACTACGCTCGACCTGGTGCTGTTCACTCCATATGTCAACCAGGCTCCCTTGCCTTAGGCCTTTTAGTAAAGGCCCGTTGCCTTCTCGTCTGGATTTCTGCTGCAGTGGGGATCTATCTATGCGAGGGTCGATAACTTTGTTGAAGTCACCCACGAGGATTACATTCCCTTCTGCCCACCTTTGGAGTGTCTGGAAGAAGTCCTCGAAAAACTGAGGCTCGTTTTCACCGGGTGCGTAAACGCAAGCTAACATCGTTTTACTCTGCTGTAGGAGCCCTACTAAATTGAGATATCTCCCCTTCCTGTCTCTCTTCATTCTCTCCACCTGGAAGGGGGATTTGTTATTAAATATGATAGCAACCCCCTTCTTCTTTTCGTTAGCGGAGGACAGGAAAAATTGCCTATAGTGTTTGTCAAAAACCCCTGGGCTACTATGTGTACTAAAATGTGTCTCCTGGAGGAAAACTACATTCGCTCCTCTTCGTTTGAATTTGGAGAAGGCGATCTTACATTTTTTCGGGCTATTAAACCCTTTAACATTTTGGGATATGAATGTTACAGCCATGCTTTTGTGTTAAGTGAATTGCAGTGTATAAAGTAGAACCAGATCCTACCCGTGTAATGTGGAGCGTAGTGGATTTTGCTTCTGCGTTGGCGACTTCTGCTGGTCTTTACTCCTTCGCCGAGGAAATCTGCGATGGGTCGGGAGGAAACAAAAGGGAAGAACAAATAAAACAGACAACCTGGACACACACATATAGAAACGTAGTGGACTCCGAGACCTCAGGTTCAACGCCCGGGGGTATCTCCCCCTTCCTGGACCCTCCTCCCTCCCAGTCCAGTCCCATGGCCACACTCGCTGGCCATGAGTTCCCGGGTCTTTGAAGGGGCTGTGAGCTGGGCCCACATCCCCGCCCCAACAGCGCATGCCTACGGGCAGGTTTGGTGATAGTCCCCTGCACACCCGCCGACAGTTACAAATTTTTCAACCAAACTTTCCCTAAAATCCTAGGGTAACTAACTCAGCCTTAGCCCAAGTGTGGCTGTGCATCCCTTTACTACGTGTAAAACTAACTCTTCTAAACTCGAGCCGTTGCTGTGTGACCTTGTAGCCCTTAATACCTGTGCCGCCTCTTCCTAGCTTGCTAATCCCTGTGTATTCGCACATTCTTCCAATTTCGCTGTCCCCCTATATGATTTATTTTATCCCGACCCCCTATTCCCTCCCCTCATTCCTGTTGGAGGGCCCCCTTCATCTGTTTTCGGGCTCCTAGCCTCATGTTGATCTCTCCCCTCCTCGCTCCCCCCTGTCTCTTCTAGGGAGGCCACTCCCTGCACCTCTCGCGGGTACTGCGCTCTACTCCTGACAGCTCCTCTCCCATCTCCCACCTCTTCATCACACTCTGGCCCCCTCACCCCTTTGCGTTCCTCCCTGGCAGCGGAGTTCATGCACCCACGCCGTGGAGTACCGGGTCACTTCCGGCACCGCATTTCCTGTAGACTGCCGTCGCTCCTCCGGCATCATCCTGATTTCTCTGAAGTGTCGCGAGATCTCGCCTTCCGACGTCAGCGATGTGGGCTCAGTTGGAAGCTGTCCGCTGGCGGTGGTGGGTGTAGCTGGAGGCGGGCTTATTCTACGTACCATTTCTTCGCGCCAAAACTGCCGCCACCATGTATCCTGCCGCGCTTTTCCTGCTTCTTCCACAGGTAAGAGTCTTGCAGCCATTTTGGGATTCTTTGCTATTTCTTTTGATGCTTAGTGCAGGCACAAGTCCAGAACTTTAAAACAACTTTTTAACCACAACGATATTAGGCAGTGAACCAGTACAGCTGTCTCTTTAAGGATCACTTGGCGCTTTCCCCCGCCTTCTCCTTCCGCCTGTCCACCGGGGTGGTTACAGTCTCCCATGCTGTTGCACGTGGAGGACGTGTCTCCGTGTTCCCCGGGTGAGTAGCTGTATCATTAAGTTCCAACTTTTTAAGGAAGGCTGTTCCCTCTGTGAGGTGCTTCAGAGCGTGGGATCGGCCATTTTTCACTACCACGAGGGCGAACGGGAAAGCCCATCTATATCTGATGTCCTTGTCCCGCAGCGCTTTTGTGATTGGCTGCAGAGTTCTTCTTCTAGCCAGGGTTATAGGAGATATAGTGTAAAACAAAAAATGTGAGACGCTTCTAATGGAGGTGTAATAAATAAATGAATATATAGTGATTAATATCAATAATCAAAGTGCTCATAAATAATTAAAATATGAATGGCGAACTTCGCTGCTCAACACTCTTGGGAGAAGATCCAGTTTCTCCTGTCTTGGATGGTGGGGAGAAGCTTGTGGGGAGCGCAGGTATCACCATATATAGGGAAGAAAATATATAATAGTTTAGTATGCCTAAACAGATAAAGCAATCTATACAGGAATCATGATTGGGACCTCACATTCTCCCAGTTGAAATTCAGCAGTGAATAGCAATGAATGCAATGATGTAGACTCATCAGTTTGAAAGGAGGTCTTGCTTGACATAAACTCCCTGGAGTCAGCAGAACAAACCCTCGATGGAAAAAACGACACCTTTAGTGCAACATTGTATGTTCACTATCAATATATTAATGAAAGCAATTGTTATTGCACTTACATGAGCACCATGTGCATAGACACATAAAAATCAATGCGCAGCTTCAGCGTACACCATCCACCCCACTCCCGAGGTCGTGTCGCATCACTTCCGGTCCGGCCCATCGCGTCAATTCCGGTTTAGCGATCGATCGCAGAATGGATCCAAACGGGCTCTGGGGCATTCAGGGTACACTTCTGGACTGCTGCTAGTTCACTCAACGCATTTCGCTGGCGTAGCAGCTTCGTCAGGAGTTCGATCTGTAGCATTACGCTTAGTTGTCCATGTATATACCCCTAATTGGTTCCGATTGGATGGTGGGTTAATTCACCACTTCCTATTGGCTGGAATAGTTACTAGTGATTGGCTAATGGGCGGGACTACCCGTATATCCTAATCTAACAGTGTAATACATATTAAATGACACAGTTTTATTAATACAATCATCTTAAAATCATTAAACAAAAAATACATATAAATAACATCAAAAATCTAACTTAAAACTAACTAATACATAGAAAAACTAACTAATACATATATATAAAAACTAACTGATACATATACAGATATATCTGTGTACTAGGGATGATTCATTGTGTACTATCATTATATATGACACTCAGCATAAAATATGTGAAATGGATGGAATGGAATAGGAGAAAATAGCAAGAAATATATCAGATTAGTATAACACATTAATCAATATAAATAAATAACAGGGTTACATAAACATATATATATATAAATGTATACCTCAAAACCTAAAATCTCTATAAATATATAAATAATTAAAAAATATATATATATATATATATATCCATATAAAATATAAAATATGTATATACACCAGAAATAACAAACTGGTAAAATACACACAAATACATATACATATACATATGCCATTATATGGAGAATTGGGAACAATGTAATAGTAATATAATAGTATGTTAATACATTATAATTATACAGTGAGCACTGGACTCTAAAAGTGAAAACACACAGTGTATACATTCAATAACTATATAAAAACACTAATCTCTATATCTGCGTTAAGTCCTGCTGGACTCAGCATTTTTAACCTGTGAATCCAGAATGTCTGTCTCTTAATTAATTCTTTAATTCTGTCACAACCTCTCCAATTCAATGGAACGTGTTCAATCCCCTTAATGATTACATCTCTTGGATTGGAGGCATGAAAACGATTAAAATGTTTAGGAAAACTGTGGGTGTCCAACATACGTCTTATATTTCCTATATGCTCCAGTGCTCTAACTTTCAAGGCACGAGTAGTTTGACCTATATATTGAAGACCGCAAGTGCATTCCAACAAATAAATGACAAATACCGAATTGCATTTAATAAATTGTTTTATTTTAAAAACATCATTGGTGGTATTTGATTTAAAAATATATTTTGCCCCTTTACAGCAAAAGTCGCAGACCTTACAATTGCCACATGTATAAAAACCTTTAGGGAGTTTTAGCCAATTGCTATCTTTTGTGTCATCTCTTTTATTTTTCAAGACACTCGGCGCTAGTTTCTGCTTCAAATTGCTTGCTTTAGTAAATATAACATTGGGCCTTGCTGGTAATACACTTCCCAAAATGGGGTCATTCTGTAAAATGTGCCAATGTTTTTTTAAAGCATTTGTAATTTTATTTATTTATTATTTTATTATTATTATTTTTATTATTATTTATTATTATTTTATTTATTTATTTTATAATTTTATATACTCAACCGCATTGGTTTCAGCCTCCGGGACCCCCTACTTCATGAGATATAGGCCCCGTTATGGGGTGCCGGTATCCCCTGTACTTTTAAAGCTTCCGCGTCACGTGACCGGGGGATTTAAATTCTGCAGGGGATACCGGCACCCCAAAACAGGGCCTGTATCTCCTGAAGTAGGGGGTGCCCGAGGCTGAAACCAATGCGGTTCAGCTCAGGAGAACCCCTGCTCATCTACACTACTGTTAAAACACACACAACAAAAAACAATAATTACTAACCGTAGCGGATAGCCGCTGTGGTAATGAAGCTGCATTAATGTAAATTTTAATAATAGTGTGCGGGTGCAGGGGGTCCCCTGAGCTGAACCACATTGATTTCTGGCTCAGAGACGCCATGCTTCCCGAGTTACAGGCCCCGGTATGGGGAATCGGATGACAGTGTCATCCCCATCTTTATTGCATCCAAGACGCGATGTGCACGCTATGAAGATGGCGGTGACACTGGCACCGATGCCCTATACCGGGGCCTGTAATTCAGGAAGCAGATTGTCCCTGAGCCAGAAATCAAAGCGGTTCAGCTCAGGAGACCCCCTGCTCCCGCACACTATTAATAAAATTACATTAAATCAGCTTCATTACTTTAGCGGAAAGCCGCCAAGGTAATGAAGGGGATAAAGCACAATAGCATGTTTATTGGGGACAATTGCCCTCAAAAAACATTGCAATAAACAACACACACACCCGCTGTGCCCCCAACAACCCCTATTCCTCAAAACACCCATACATAGCTAAATTTTGGGGGGATGTATAGGAATGATACTATAGGCTGGTGGTGGCCCTCGGGTGGTCCCCGCAGGTGCCCGGGGGTCCCCGCTTGCCTGCAGTACCAATTCTGTGCCACCCAAAAATAATTTCAAAATACATCCATACTTTTAAACAAATACACCCCCCCCTAACACATACACTACAGTAATGTGCAAAATAACTATTATCCACATATGGATAATAATGCATTTGCACATTTAAAATACATTATTCAAAACAAATAAAATAAAGAGATCTTGCACTCACCCTTCTTGCCTGGCTGCAACGATGAAGGCCATCCTCTTCTTCATCACCGTACGTGCCCTCCGGTACTGAAAAACATACACAAGAATAAAAAGAGCCAATGTAATGTCCCCTACCCCCTTAATCACCTTAGCGGTTATTAACCGCTATAGTCATAAGGGGTTAACCCACCATCACTCACCACTCGGGAGGCCTATACACCCTCCCACACTACCCACCCTGTGAGGCCTAACCACTCTCACCCACTACCCACTGGGAGGCCTACCCACCCTGGCAAGGGGACAATACCTCCTTCCCCCACCCCCGCAACCCACAATAAACATAACTATATTGAATAAACAATACATAACCCACCCACTGGCCCCCCCATAAATACATGATTTATTCTTTTACATACAGGGTTAATACCCAAGGCCCACATGAGTCCCCAGTGGTCCTGGCGGATGTCCGCAGGCCCCACAGTGTACCAGTACTGCAGGGTCTGGTGGCCTTGATGTGGTCCCCGCCAGGTGCCGTGGACCTTCAGATGGTCTCTGCGAGTCACCGTGGGCCCCAAATTGGGTCTCCACAGGTGGGCCTGCGAGTGTCTGGGGGTCCCTGTGTCAGCCCCACAGGTGTCTGAGGGTCCTCGGGTGGTTCCCACGGGGCTGTGGGGCCCTTTGGTGGTCCCTACAGGTCTGCAGGGCCCCCACAGCTTTGGGGCCCCAAGTTCTTCCCCGCAGGTGTCCCCCGTGGGTCCACAGCCTGGTGCCTGTGGGCGACGGTTGGCCCTCAGGTGGTCTCAAGAGGTCCCCGCAGACCTAAGGTACCAACCCTGTCTGTAAAAAAATAAACCTGTCATATACATTTAAATAAATAAATACCCTCCCCCCCAAACACAAACAGTACAGTAATGTGCTAAATAACTATTATCCAGATATGGATAATAGATTATTTGCCCATTATTAAACACATTAAACAGCATCAGAATAGTAAATAAATAGAGTTCTACTTACCCCCTGGCAATTTGATGGGCGTCCGGTCATCAAACAGCCTCCGTTGGCAAAAAAATACATAGCAAATACGTTCAAATGGAGATGGAGGGTTGGTCAGCGCACGGGATTTTGCTCAGAAATTGAGATAAAATTATATGGAACACGGAATTAGTGTTTTAGGTAGCCAAACAGATCAATGGAGAGTTAAAAAGTTTTATTTCACTTACACCCAAGTCGAAATACAAGCTGTATAGTTCCAATCTTATATTTACTAAGTTGGCATTGGCATTTTTCGATCTGCACACAAATAGCTCAATAACCACACAATTTTATTTATTTCTTAAAGAATTTTATCTGTTTATTTTGCTAATTTTAAAGAAAAACTTTTTAACTCTCCATTGATCTGTTTGGCTACCTAAAACACTAATTCCGTGTTCCATATCATTTTATCTCAATTTCTGAGCAAAATCCCATGCGCTGACCAACCCTCCATCTCCACTGCAACTACAAGAAGATTCCGGACTTTATCTTCTCTACTGGTCCAGCTGCAGAAAACAACAAGGGCAAGTATACACTACCCTTTCTTTGGTTACACATTACCACACAGGCAGTATCACAAGCCTAAATAAATAGAGAGCGCCCCAGCCTTTTCTCTTTTTGTCAAATACGTTCAAATGCCAGTTAGCCCCACCCTGCCCTGATACCAACCCTTCACCCATTCATTTGTACAGTGGGTATAATATATATATTATATTGACAAGCCTATCAGCAGAATTGTCTTTAGTGTCATGACTAGAACAAACACTGTGATTGGCACATTTGGCTCCAGCTGCCATTGTTGATTCACGTGGCGTTTTGTGCTGTTCTCATTGGTTGATTGTGTGTTTTGGGTGCACTGGTGCGGGTATAAGTTGCAGTGACTTTCATTATAACACTATACAACCCTGAATAAGGTTCCGTTTGCAGGAACTGAAATGTTGGTTTTTCGTGTTCAATACATTACTTTGAAACATATCCTGTGTGTGCTGTCTCTCCTTAATGGACCACCATCTGGTAAAATTTGCCTTTATTATCTTCTATGGGACTAGCATCTGGAGTTTTTCCGGTATATGTGTGCCAGCTTCTTTGACAAATTATACATATATATGATATATACATATATATCATATATACATACATATATATATATATATATATATATATATATATATATATATATATATATCCATCAAGGTTGAAACATGTATGTGAGTAGGTCTAATGGCTTTGCATCTAATCCCAGCCTCTGTTTAAAAGCTGTGTTTAAAACAGCATGCAGTGGCTTGAGGATTGGCTTGTGTAATACGAGCTTGAGACAAAAGGTGGCACTGAGTGCTCATTTGCATGTCATTTCCCAGAATCCCTTGCTGCAGTGGAAGTGCTGTATGCTGGGTGACAATGGGGAAAGACAGGGTTGCAGACCTGTCTAAGACATGCAAATGAACATACAGTAATATTTACAGTTGCTATATATATATATATACATATATATATACATTATTGTAAGGAGGCAGGTGACTCGCTGCCCTCGGCGCACCCTTCCCTTACCTCCTCAGCCTGCCGCTGATCCTCTTCTCCGGTCCCCACGGCATCGGCTGCAGCGTTTCTGCGCAGCACCTCCTCGCTACCCCGTGGCTCTCTCTCATGCCGACCGTCACGCTCACGGAGCGCACGCTCCCTCTTCTTACAGAGCGCACACCTCACAGGATAATTTATTCACCACACTCCACACTATGCTCCGCCCACCGCCTAACACAGGCACAAATTCCCCATGGCTCCAGCTGCAGCAGGACAGGTTATTACCTGTTGTCCTATCACAGGAGGCTCCTCGGCTCACCTCTGCCCTGCCTCCTCCTCTGATTGGTCTTCCTAACTTTATTACTCCTGTGATTCCTGTGCAACCTCGCTCTGCATAGTTTTGTTTGAGGAAATGCTGGAGATGGGAAGGTGAGCGAGATGGAAGCCATAATTCGTGAAAAATCGGGATTCTTAGGTAGACTCATTCTTGTGTGAATTGATCGCGAACTCGGCCCAGGGTAGTAAGTCAGTCCAGTCATCAAGGGTCTCAGACACAAAACATCTCAAGTACTGCTCCAGATTCTGGTTCATCCTCTCGGTCTGCCCGTTGGTTTGAGGGTGATAGCCGGAGGAGAACGAGAGCGAGATACCGAGTGACTTGGAGAAGGCCCGCCAGAACTTGGAGATGAATTGTGAACCCCTGTCAGACACTATGGACGTGGGGATGCCGTGAAGTCTGAACACCTCCCTGGAGAAAAGGTCCGCCAGAACCGGAGAAGAGGGAAGACCCTTGAGAGGGATGAAGTGCGCCTGTTTAGTGAATCTGTCCACAATGATGAGGATTGTAGTCATTCCCTTTGAGGGCAGGAATTCCAGTATAAAATCCATGGAAATGTGTGTCCATGGACGTTCGGGAATGGGTAACGGTAGTAGCAGACCTGAAGGCTTGTGTCGGGCGGTTTTACTTTGGGTGCATACTGACCAGGCACTGGTGAATTCCTGAACCTCTTCCCCATCTTGGGCCACCAGAATGTTCTTCTGATGAGATCCAGGGTTTTCTTAAAGCCGGGATGGCCAGCAGTTCTGGAGAAATGACCCCACTCCAGGATTTTCCGCCGTAATTGCGGTTATGCGTATAGAGTATCCTCTGGGACCACTAGATCTCTGGGAATGTGGGATTGAGCTTTGACGATTTTGTCCAGGACATCAAACGAAGTTGGCGAAATGATAAATTTTGACGGTAGGATGGTTTCAGTGATCTCTTCTGATCTCTCTTCTGTGGAGAATTGCCAAGACAGGGCATCAGCTTTCACATTCTTGATGCCAGGTATATAAGAAAAGATGTAATTGAACCTCAAGAAGAATAATGCCCACCGAGCCTATCAGGACCCTAACCGGCGTGCTCCTTCGATGTATAAAATATTTTTATGGTATGTGAGGATGGAGATAGGTTCCCGGGTACTCTCTAGAAGATGACGCCATTCTAGAAAGGGCCATCTGGATGGTCAAAAGCTCCCTGTTACCAACATCCTAATTCTTCACGGCCGGAGAATGTTTTTTTGAGAATAATCCAAATGGATGTAGTTTGTCTTGAGAACCCATTCTTTGAGAGAGCACTGCACCAGCGTGGGTCTCAAAGAGATAGATGGCTGTCCGCTGCAATCCGCGTTCATCTCCCTTCAGACGGTACCCATACAGATATTGACCGGGGAGTCTCACTCCGAGACTATACAATTGGATACCATCCATACCCCCTCAGTAGACGTCATACTGGGGCTTCCATGGCTGCAGACACACAACCCCCTAATCGACTGGATGAAGTCTTTGCCTATCCACTGGAGCCCTCAATGTCAGAAGCATTGCTTACCCCCTTCCAAGGCATTGGTGGGAGTATCAGTACCTGATCCAGACAGAGTACAACTTCCAGTAGAATACAAGCAAGTGATAAAAAAAAGTGTACAATAGCGCTCGCGTGACAACAAAATTATATAATGAAAAACCTGTGATAAAGAGTCCAAAAAGAGTCCTGGAGCTGCCCCAAAGGTTCCTCTGGCTATCTCACAACCAGAAAAGATGTAGGGATAGAGAACTTCTTGTGGCACGAAGGCAAAGGGTGCCCTATAGGATGGGGAATGAGTGAGGACAAAATCTCTTCTTAGGAATGATGACCTCAAGAAACGGGAGACAAAACATATAGAACACTGCAATAGTGCATAACCCAAGAATGATATATAAACAGAGCAATTTAAAAAGACACAAGTGTAAGACAACACGGAGCGCACGCTCCCTCTTCTTACAGAGCGCACACCTCACAGGATAATTTATTCACCACACTCCACACTATGCTCCGCCCACCGCCTAACACAGGCACAAATTCCCCATGGCTCCAGCTGCAGCAGGACAGGTTATTACCTGTTGTCCTATCACAGGAGGCTCCTCGGCTCACCTCTGCCCTGCCTCCTCCTCTGATTGGTCTTCCTAACTTTATTACTCCTGTGATTCCTGTGCAACCTCGCTCTGCATAGTTTTGTTTGAGGAAATGCTGGAGATGGGAAGGTGAGCGAGATGGAAGCCATAATTCGTGAAAAATCGGGATTCTTAGGTAGACTCATTCTTGTGTGAATTGATCGCGAACTCGGCCCAGGGTAGTAAGTCAGTCCAGTCATCAAGGGTCTCAGACACAAAACATCTCAAGTACTGCTCCAGATTCTGGTTCATCCTCTCGGTCTGCCCGTTGGTTTGAGGGTGATAGCCGGAGGAGAACGAGAGCGAGATACCGAGTGACTTGGAGAAGGCCCGCCAGAACTTGGAGATGAATTGTGAACCCCTGTCAGACACTATGGACGTGGGGATGCCGTGAAGTCTGAACACCTCCCTGGAGAAAAGGTCCGCCAGAACCGGAGAAGAGGGAAGACCCTTGAGAGGGATGAAGTGCGCCTGTTTAGTGAATCTGTCCACAATGATGAGGATTGTAGTCATTCCCTTTGAGGGCAGGAATTCCAGTATAAAATCCATGGAAATGTGTGTCCATGGACGTTCGGGAATGGGTAACGGTAGTAGCAGACCTGAAGGCTTGTGTCGGGCGGTTTTACTTTGGGTGCATACTGACCAGGCACTGGTGAATTCCTGAACCTCTTCCCCATCTTGGGCCACCAGAATGTTCTTCTGATGAGATCCAGGGTTTTCTTAAAGCCGGGATGGCCAGCAGTTCTGGAGAAATGACCCCACTCCAGGATTTTCCGCCGTAATTGCGGTTATGCGTATAGAGTATCCTCTGGGACCACTAGATCTCTGGGAATGTGGGATTGAGCTTTGACGATTTTGTCCAGGACATCAAACGAAGTTGGCGAAATGATAAATTTTGACGGTAGGATGGTTTCAGTGATCTCTTCTGATCTCTCTTCTGTGGAGAATTGCCAAGACAGGGCATCAGCTTTCACATTCTTGATGCCAGGTATATAAGAAAAGATGTAATTGAACCTCAAGAAGAATAATGCCCACCGAGCCTATCAGGACCCTAACCGGCGTGCTCCTTCGATGTATAAAATATTTTTATGGTATGTGAGGATGGAGATAGGTTCCCGGGTACTCTCTAGAAGATGACGCCATTCTAGAAAGGGCCATCTGGATGGTCAAAAGCTCCCTGTTACCAACATCCTAATTCTTCACGGCCGGAGAATGTTTTTTTGAGAATAATCCAAATGGATGTAGTTTGTCTTGAGAACCCATTCTTTGAGAGAGCACTGCACCAGCGTGGGTCTCAAAGAGATAGATGGCTGTCCGCTGCAATCCGCGTTCATCTCCCTTCAGACGGTACCCATACAGATATTGACCGGGGAGTCTCACTCCGAGACTATACAATTGGATACCATCCATACCCCCTCAGTAGACGTCATACTGGGGCTTCCATGGCTGCAGACACACAACCCCCTAATCGACTGGATGAAGTCTTTGCCTATCCACTGGAGCCCTCAATGTCAGAAGCATTGCTTACCCCCTTCCAAGGCATTGGTGGGAGTATCAGTACCTGATCCAGACAGAGTACAACTTCCAGTAGAATACAAGCAAGTGATAAAAAAAAGTGTACAATAGCGCTCGCGTGACAACAAAATTATATAATGAAAAACCTGTGATAAAGAGTCCAAAAAGAGTCCTGGAGCTGCCCCAAAGGTTCCTCTGGCTATCTCACAACCAGAAAAGATGTAGGGATAGAGAACTTCTTGTGGCACGAAGGCAAAGGGTGCCCTATAGGATGGGGAATGAGTGAGGACAAAATCTCTTCTTAGGAATGATGACCTCAAGAAACGGGAGACAAAACATATAGAACACTGCAATAGTGCATAACCCAAGAATGATATATAAACAGAGCAATTTAAAAAGACACAAGTGTAAGACAACATATAAGATTTTAAAACGACTAAGTGCAGCTGCACTTGATGAATAAAACTTGCTCTGCCGTTTAGAAAAATTGGAATCCTACTCACCAGAGGTGGCTAGGACATGTGCAATGGTTTATGGTATCTTTATAGCCTGTGGACACCGCTCGCCGTGGAATGACACCAGTCAGCTGCTCGAGGGGATCAATCTTCCGTGCTCGGAGTCAAACGCTACCAGAGTCTCAACGATCGGTCATGACAATCTTAGTAAAGAGGAGCGTGTGGCCATTAAAACGCTGCAGGATAATCCCATGTTAGTCATTAAGAATGCAGACAAGGGGGGCGCTGTGGTGGTATGTTGGCGTGACTCTTCGTGCTTATCCTGTGGACTGTATGACTTATTTCCACACATCCTGGAGTTTAACTCCATGGGACTGACTCCATCATCACTATATGGCAGCTGATTATCATTTTCTCTGCTATCTGGAGTCATTATCTCCTATGGAACCCTTTCTCTAGGTTATTTCATATGTGCAAACAGCACTGGCTTTTTGTGATTCTACAGCCATGTGTCTTACTTGCTTTTGTGCAGCCACCACAGGCATTGTATGCATCTTTTTTTGATTTTGATATTTTGTATTGCTGTTCAGGGTTTGAGTCTTTGTTTCATTTTGTCTCCCCTGTGCCTCTCCTTGGATTAAGTTATTATTTTTCTTATATACCTCATTTTTGTATATAGGTTTATTTATGCCATACCTTTCTTTATGCCCTTAGCTTAGTTATCTACCTTTTTAGATTAGGTCTTTACCAGGGTTTTTTGAAATATTCAGCTTTCTTTGTGTCGCTTTATATAGTTATCAGGCTCATTGTGCAGACACATTTTTTGCTTTTGATTTATTTTTCAGCATTATTGATTTTTGTAAATTTTAGTCAGTCACAGTCTTTTTGTATTTTTTGCTGCCCTTAGTGTGTATATGTTTTTAAATGTTAGTGTTCTTTTTGCTCGCTATTAAAATCTATTCATTTTCTATTCTGACTTTAGTTTCCTGGTCTTTTGGTATTATGTTATCAGTTATATTGTGGTATATTTAGAGTGCTGCTTTCGGGGATTGTCTTAGTCTTTTGTGTGTTCAATATATTGTGACAAACAGCTTACTCCGGGGCTCCGCCGCTTGTCCGGGACGGTTAGAACACGGTCTTTTAGGGTAGGTTAAAATGAGGAGGCGTCACGTACTGTTCCTTTAAACAGGCTGGGCCTGGTTTATTCAGTCCCAGGCACTGAGACTGCCACAGTGCATACAACAAAACACATCAAAACAAAAGCTGCTCACCTGAGCGATAACTTAACTTAGATTTCCCTAACTCAGGGTGGAAGTGGCTTTTCCACTTTCCAACAACAAAACAAGGTACTTTTGCAGACTTAGCCAAATGAACAGAACGATTGAACCTGTGTGGGGAAGAGGCTTCTCCCCACTGTGTTCAGCAGCCTTCCAGGCTCTGGAGAAGAGACAAGAGCAACCAGGAAATCAGTCTTACATACCTGATTTCTAATTAGCATGACAGGTGACAGAAATCAGGCAGCCAGACAAACTCTGGTCTGGATCTCTCATCCCTCAGTTCCAGCGCTTGCCAAACTGTGGGATGGAGTGCATGTATTATAAGGCTGCACTCCCAGGCCAGACAGGATAGAAACTGTTCAGTATCCTGGGAGCCCTATATATGGAATTTATTACCATCCCCTGGTTTCTGTCACATATCCTCCCCCCCAGCTCAGACCCCGAGGGATGAGCGACCATGGATATTAGGGAGTGCATCCTTGACAACCCGTCAGCATTGCCATGTTTGTGCCCTGACCTGTGTTCCACAGAAAATTTAAAGGGTTGTAGGCTTAGGAACCACCTGGTCACTCTAGCATTCTTCTCCCTGTTTTGACACATCCAGGTAAGGGGTGCATGATCTGTGACCAACCGGAATTTTCTCCCCAACAGGTAGTATTTGAGCGTCTCTACAGCCCACTTTATTGCGAGACACTCTTTCTCTACTATGGAGTAATTCTTCTCCTGGGGATTTAGTTTCCTACTTAAATAAAGGATGGGGTGTTCCTCACCATGAGACTCCTGGGAGAGTACCGCCCCCAGCCCTACCTCAGATGCGTCGGTTTGGACTACGAACTCTTTGGAGAAGTCAGGTGTGATCAACACTGGTTGGGCACAGAGAGCTTCTTTCAGGCTTCTAAAGGCCTGTTCGGTTTCGGGGGACCACTTTACCATAAGCGGTCCTCTTGCTTTTGTGAGGTCGGTTAGTGGGGTTGCCTTAGTTGCAAAATTGGGAATAAACCTTCTATAGTACCCAATTAACCCCAAAAAGGTCCTTACTTGTTTTTTTGTAACTGGCCTTGGCCAACCTTGTATCGCCTCCACTTTGAGTGTTTGGGGTTTGAGTAAACCTCTGCCAATAGAATACCCCAGATACTTGGCCTCCTCCAGACCAATGGTGCATTTAGCGGGGTTAGCAGTTAGTCCAGCAGACCGAACTGCGTCGAGCACAGCTTGGACCTTTGGAAGGTGGGATTGCCAATCTTCACTATGGATTACCACATCATCCAGGTAGGCAGCAGCATACCGAGCATGTGGTTTTAAAATTTTATCCATCATTCTTTGGAATGTGGCGGGAGCTCCATGTAAGCCAAAAGGCAGCACCCTATACTGAAAGAGGCCATCTGGGGTTGAGAAGGCTGTCTTTTCTTTTGCCCTTTCTGTGAGGGGAACCTGCCAGTATCCTTTTGTTAGGTCTAGGGTTGTGAGATATCGGGCTTTGCCCAGTCTCTCTGCAAGTTCGTCCACCCTGGGCATAGGATAAGTATCAAATTTTGACACCGCGTTTAGTTTCCGGTAGTCATTACAAAACCTTGTTGTACCATCTGGCTTTGGGACTAAGACTATAGGGCTGTTCCACCCACTTTGGGATTCCTCAATTACGCCTAGTTTTAGCATTTTTTTAACCTCTAAACTTATAGCCTCTCTTTTGGCCTCTGGGATTCGGTACGGTTTAAGGTTAACTCGGACCCCCGGTTCAGAGACTAGGTCATGTTCAATTACGCTAGCTCTACCTGGCTGTGTAGAGAAGATTTCTTTGTTTCTTCTCACTAAATTCTGAACCTCTTGTTTCTGATGAACGGACAGGGTTTCAGCTATGCTAACCTCTGGGTCAGTTTCTTGACTCTCTGACGGACCTGGGGTTACTAGGGTTGACAAGACTTCTCTATATTTCCAGGGCTTGAGTAGGTTTATATGGTAAATTTGCTCAGGTTTCCTCCTATCTGGCTGTCTTACCTTATAATTTACTTCTCCCACTCTTTCCAAGACCTCATATGGCCCATGCCATTTAGCAAGGAATTTACTTTCCACGGTGGGAACCAGAACTAGTACCCTATCACCTGGAAAAAAAATTCTGACCCTAGCACCCTTATTATACGTATTCCTCTGTGCTTCTTGAGCTTTCTCCATGTGTTCCCTCACTATGGGTAGGACTGCAGAAATGCGGTCCTGCATCTGGGCAACATGCTCTATTGCACTTCTGTAAGGGGTAACCTCGTGTTCCCAAGTCTCTTTGGCTATATCCAGTAAGCCCCTTGGGTGTCGGCCATACAATAGTTCAAACGGGGAGAAGCCTGTGGATGATTGGGGAACTTCCCTAATGGCAAATAACAGGTACGGTAACAAACAATCCCAGTTTTTCCCATCTTTATCGACCGCCCGCCGTAACATGCTCTTTAAGGTTTTATTGAACCTTTCCACTAAACCATCTGTTTGTGGATGATAGACTGAGGTTCTGAGATGCTTGATTTTTAGGAGTTTACATAACTCTTTTGTTACTTGGGACATAAATGGTGTTCCCTGGTCAGATAGAATCTCTTTAGGAATTCCAACCCGGGAAAACAGAACTACCAACTCTTTTGCTATGTTTTTGGCAGAGGTGCTACGTAGGGGAACTGCCTCCGGATATCGGGTAGCATAATCTAATATTACCAATATATGCTGATGTCCCCTAGCAGACTTTATTAGGGGTCCTACTAGATCCATAGCAATCCGGTCAAATCGTACCTCTATTATGGGAAGGGGTACCAATGGGCTGCGGTACGCCTTGAACGGGGCGGTGATCTGACATGCTGGGCATGAGGAACAATAATTCGTAATTTCTGCCAGAACCCCAGGCCAATAGAAGCTTCGGAGAACCTTTTCCTTTGTCTTTTCCACCCCTAGGTGTCCCCCCAATGGATGACTATGTGCGAGGTGTAATACTACGTTACGGAAAGTCCGTGGTACCAACAATTGTTTAGTTGTAACTGATTTCCTTTTATCAACCCGATATACTAGGTCGTTCTCTACCTCGAAGTAGGGGTAAGCAAGTGACCTATCTGGTTGGCCAGGAGTACTATTCAGGTCCCGTATATTTCCCCTTGCTACCGCTAATGTGGGGTCCTCCCACTGGGCCTTCTTAAAACTCCCAGGACTGACCTCTAGGGCAGCGAGGGTCTTATCCGGTTCTGGGGTGGTAAGTGTCTGATCAACATCTTGATTTGGGGTATTCCCTACCAAAGTAGTGATGGGGAAGGGAATTTTACAGCACTCCTCCTTTTCCCCCTTCTTATTTGGGCCCTCGTCAACCTCCATTTCTGAAAACGGGAAAGGATTTATTTCTTCTAATACTTCGTTATGGTCCGCTATTGAACTCTGGGCGCTATTCTGAGCGGGGGACCACATTTTTAGAAAATGGGGAAAGTCGGTCCCTATTAACACATCATGTGCCAGTTTGGGTACAATACCCACCTTGAAATCTAAAGAACCAAACTCTGTTTCAAAAAAACCATCAACAGTGGAATATTCATGATTATCCCCATGTATACAACCAATTGCCATTCTTTGTGAACTGTTTCCCTGTTTCTTCTTAATGGGCAAGAGGTATTCGGACACTAGTGTGACCATGCTCCCAGAGTCCAGAAGTGCCCGAACCCTCTTACCATTAACCTTTACAAATGCCCACAGATGGTTATTCAAGGGGTCCTCTGGGCTAGGGCGCATACATTGGGACAACAGCGAATAAGGTTCCACGCTGTTGCATTGCATGGGCTCATCATTTAGTGGGCAGATTTTTGCTGTGTGGCCCCTCTCATGACAATTTACACATTTAGGTACATAGTCTGTGTCCCACTTAGAGCCTTTTCCCGGCTCCCCATGTTGGCTATTGCCCTTAGTGTGCGAACCACTGTTGCTGGTGCTGCGTGAAGGTGGTCGCCGCTCTTCAGCTCCCCTTAACCCCGGTACCCTTTTACCGTCTCTGGAAGAGTCCTGGAACCTCGGGTAGTGGGGTTGCTCCACGACTGTGGGTTGCGGGTGCTCTTCTGCTGCATTGTACCTTTCTACAAGGGCCACAAGCTCATCCGCATTGTGGGGGTCACTCCGACTGACCCAACGGCGTAAGGCAGAGGGAAGTTTCCTCAAGAACTGGTCCATGACCAACCGTTCCACGATGTGGCTTGCTGAGTTGATCTCGGGTTGTAGCCACTTCCGGGCGAGGTGGATGAGGTCATACATCTGGCTTCGGGTGGCTTTATCCATCGTGAAGGACCATGCGTGAAACCTTTGGGCGCGAACAGCCGTGGTTACGCCGAGGCGGGCGAGGATCTCGAACTTCAATTTTGCATAGACGTTAGCTTCGGCTGGCTCTAGATCAAAGTAAGCCTTCTGGGGTTCGCCGCTTAGGAAGGGTGCGATTAGACCAGCCCACTCAGCTTCTGGCCATCCCTCTCTCTGTGCCGTGCGTTCAAACGTGAGAAGATAGGCTTCCACATCATCCGAGGGTCCCATCTTCTGAAGGTAGTGGCTTGCCCTGGTCATTTTCGGAACTGGAGCTGCCGCTGCCAGTGGAAGGTTACTGATAGTCCCCCTCAGGATCTCGAGTTCCTGCTGTAAGCCCTGAGCGAACCGCTGTTGCTCCTCTCTCAGCAAGCGGTTTGTCTCTTGCTGGTTTGCATTAGTCTCTTGCTGGGCTATTAACAGCTGTCGCTGGGTTTCACTCGCCTGTTGCTGAGCTTCATTCGCGTCTTTCTGGACAGCGACATTGCGTACCAGCGCACTCACCACGTTTTCCATCTTGTTTGGAGAGAGAGAAAAAAAAACTTTTTTTTTTTTTTCTTTAAAGTTCTTTAACCCCCAGACCTTTTAGTGTTCTGCCCGCATTCTCCACCATATGTGACAAACAGCTTACTCCGGGGCTCCGCCGCTTGTCCGGGACGGTTATAACACGGTCTTTTAGGGTAGGTTAAAATGAGGAGGCGTCACGTACTGTTCCTTTAAACAGGCTGGGCCTGGTTTATTCAGTCCCAGGCACTGAGACTGCCACAGTGCATACAACAAAACACATCAAAACAAAAGCTGCTCACCTGAGCGATAACTTAACTTAGATTTCCCTAACTCAGGGTGGAAGTGGCTTTTCCACTTTCCAACAACAAAACAAGGTACTTTTGCAGACTTAGCCAAATGAACAGAACGATTGAACCTGTGTGGGGAAGAGGCTTCTCCCCACTGTGTTCAGCAGCCTTCCAGGCTCTGGAGAAGAGACAAGAGCAACCAGGAAATCAGTCTTACATACCTGATTTCTAATTAGCATGACAGGTGACAGAAATCAGGCAGCCAGACAAACTCTGGTCTGGATCTCTCATCCCTCAGTTCCAGCGCTTGCCAAACTGTGGGATGGAGTGCATGTATTATAAGGCTGCACTCCCAGGCCAGACAGGATAGAAACTGTTCAGTATCCTGGGAGCCCTATATATGGAATTTATTACCATCCCCTGGTTTCTGTCACAATATATATATATATATATATATATATATATATATATATATATATATATATATATATATATATATATATATATATATATATATATAATTATATATTATTAATTAATATTATTATCAATGTGCATTATTCATGATTATCGACCTGCCCTCAATTTTCATCTGACAGAAGTACTGAATAAAGACTGCATGTTGTATTATTCATGATTATTTTTATTTTTGTTTTTTTTATTCCTGATAAAATAAAATAAATATTTCTTTACATTCATGATAATCATAATCATTGACAACCCCCCCCCCCACACTTACACCAAAGAAAAAGAAAGAATGACAAAAAGTGGTAATTTATTGCATCAAAAACATGAATCAGAAAATGTTTTTTTTAACTCTCAATTTCACAGTGCTGTGCAAAAAAGATTTACATATCAAATTCGAGAAGGGTTTTTCAAAAGCGTTACCGTAAACAAAGCCTCAGAGGGTTGGGGGGTGGATGGGTGAGCCATACGCAGTAATCATCAGCTAGCTCCCTTCCCAAAGAGGATTACAGAGAGGTGACTCTAAGCCAACAATAGGAAAATTAGGCACACAGGCGCAGAGAGGTGATGCTCGGTTTGGGATGGATTAAAAACACAATGGCAAGCTTTACAAACGGAATGGCTCTAGAGAGGTGTCTGTCGATAAGAGGTTCAAATCCTTGAGCGAGCCTTGTGTGTGTGGGGGGGGAGGGGGGTACAGGGTACAGCTGCATGAAGGATTAGCTGTACCACAGTTCAAAGAAATGGCATATTTTCAAAAGGCAGGTCATAATAATAATTTGATCCCTACACCCCCAAATACTGTACATAAAAAGCACACAAATCAACCATGTGCAGTCAAACGCACAGTGTCGCAGTCAAAAGTTACAACACAGATTGAATATCGTAATATCAAGATGGTTTAGGCAGGCTTGTGGAGAAAATAAAAATAAAAAATGAGGAGAAAAAAAATATATATTTTTTTTTGGCCACTTACTCTTGATCTTCGCAAGCAAGCAGTGGTGAACTTACAGACACATGCGCAGTAATCATCAGCTATCAAGCAGGAATGTGATTGAAACCAGAAAGACACACATTCAAAGGAATGGTGTGGGAGAGGTGTACTGCACTGTAGAGAAGATAAGAAGTTGAAATTCTGCAGTGCAGTAAATTATCCTGTGTGTGTGCGGGGGCGAGCGAGGGGAGAGCGCTGTATATGCTGAAATGTGATACTGTTACAGTACTGTACACGCCTATGCATTTCAACAATTTTCAAATGAGACATACAGCATTGCAAATGCATATATAAATATGCAAATTTACAATTACTGCGTGCGCACATGCAGAGTGTGTACTGACGTAGGTTGAACTGCTAAAGTATTAGAGTTTGAAGACAACAGCTCGCGAACGCCCCCCTGATTTTTAGACGGTATTGCTGTATTGCAGACAGCGATAATAAAATGCAAATATTAGGAGCGCTAAAATACCGCAATACACTCCGGCCAAAAAAGAAATGCATCTGTCCGCGGTTATCAGAGTTGCGCCGCTACAGCCGCACGAGGCTAAAGGCGGCCGCCACTGTAATGCTGGGTATGGTGTGGGAGTTGCCCTGCTTGGGTTGTCTCCATGCCTCATCCAATTGGTGTGGGGGATAGTCCCCTCAGCACAAAAAAAAAACCCTTTGGATGCTGGACGCTTTCAGTGTCTGGAACCCTGGGCCCCACTAGGCTGGAGTTCAGGGGAGAAGGCCACTATTGACCTTAGCAGACCCAGTTGGAGTATATTTGTTCCTTTGTCCTTCCCGTTGGTTTGTTCCCCCTCCTCTCTCCCCCCCCAGGTCAGTCTGGATGGCCAAGTCAGGAAGTCAGAAGGTGCCAAGAGCTGGACTGGCTCCTGTGCGGTGCTTCTCTGGAAGAAGGCATGATAGGTAGCCTCACAGTCTCACCCACATGGCTGTAGTGATTATATCTCACAACGTTAAAGGGTTAAATAATCCGGCCAAGAGAAGATTAGCATTCTCAGACTACAAGACATGCATTTCATTTTTATATATTTTTTATTATTATGTGTATAAATCTGTATGTGTGATCGCGCATTGACGCATTATTTAGGCTATAATCAGTGATACACCAGATAGTGAGATATCTCATAACAGCTAGTCAATTAGATTACATCTGTCTAAGAATCTGGGTATATAACCCCTGAGTGATGCATTAGATAGCTCTCCTGATGAAGCTACCAATCAAGCACAGCGAAACGCGTTGAGTGAAAAAGAAAGACTTTTCCCTTGGTCAGGACTGCACTAATATGCTCAACCCAGGGAGAATTTGGCCAACGCCCTGACTTTACAAATTCCCAGCAAACAGACACAACAACCGCTCGAAGAAATGAAGCTTTCAGACACAAAGCAGTTCTTCTTCCTCACTTCTAATTTATTAAGGTTTACAAGTAGTTTTTATAGGTTTTTACAAAGGCGTTTCTGGTTCAGAACAAAGTATAATCGTCAGCATTATTTATTGTAAAAACAAGATTAAGGGTTACGTGTCACTTCTAGTTTGCCATCTGTAAAAGAAGACCCTGTCAATGTTTACCTAGCTGGGGCCTTTAACTGTGGCTTGTTTACTTAACAAACATCTTGCGAGAAAAGATAAGGATTCTTGCTGAGTACAAAACAGGTACAAAGTTCAATCTTCTAAAAAAGGTTAAATTTAAACTGGAAATTACAGCAACACAAAATGAATGACAGACACATGAAGGACAGATTAATAATTTTAACCCTTTCAATTCCCTCCTTTTGTTCTCTAAAGAACAATCACTTCAGGCCTGGCCCTTTTATCCCTCATACCCCACTCAGGAGAGGAAAAACTCATAAAGAGAAACCTCCAAGGGACCATGTGGGTATTGAGGACCAATCCCTTATTGGTCATCATGCTGGATAATCAGACGAATAAATGGGCAGATTCTGATCAGTGACAAGCATACTTTTGTTAGAGGGGGGGTTGATACATACATAGTTATGGAGGTAGAAGCGGGTTTGGATACACTGTTACACATAGATCTGATTATACATGTGGCAAGTTGGAAGATTGCATTAAAACCAGTAGGAGTCCAACAATTGCCATTATAGCATACGATATTGCAATACTGCTGCATAAATTTGTTGCTAAGCCTTAAAATAGCTACACACAGAAGGGGGAGCCCCCGCACAGCTGAGAAGTAACAGAGTGAGGTGCTCACTAGGTAGGGTAGAAATGCATACAGAAGAGAAAAGAAACCTAGTATGTGAGCACTCAATCACAGCAAGAGGGTTATGATAATATTACAATATTCTTTATTGTCATCAATGAATATAAAATAAAGGGGTTTAAAATCAGATCAAACAGCATAGACTGTGACTTGTGATCAAAATAACATTGCTGTATCAGCTCTTTGATTGTACATATGGGAGATAATGTGACAAGTAATCAAAATCTCATACTGTAGATTAACAGCCTATTATGAATCAGAGTATAAGGGGCCTATAATTGAAACTGCTGTATGTTAACTGCCTCAAAAGCCAGTAGTGTCAATGTTGTAATATATATGTAGCTAGATATTTCTGAGCTACAAAGAGAAGGTGAAACTGCTACAAATAATGGTAAATGCAGATACACCTCAGAGTGTATGAAGATACAAAAACAGCAGATGTGCAGTGTCCAATTAATATTTGGATACTGCCTAATATTTTAATATTATCATAACCCTCTTGCTGTGATTGAGTGCTCACATACTAGGTTTCTTTTCTCTTCTGTATGTAAGCCTTAAAATAGCATTTTTAGTATTGTTAAAAGCGGCGTCTATATCTACCACCAAAAGATCTAATTTTTGTATATAAATCATATATTTCTAAAAAGGGTATTAGACCTCCCGCAACTCTCTTAGCGAGCTACTTTTAATGGTTAATGCCCTTTGATTTCATATTTTTGCTTAGGTAGGGTGGACATTATTTGAAAAGCGGGCAAATTCTATTTCTGAGAATAAGTGGGGGTTGGTGGGGGGTTAATATCCTCTAGGAGCGACTGCACAACACCATACATCTTACCTACTAAATTTACTCAAAATATCAGAATAGACAAAATGGCTGCCATGGTCAAAATGGCTGACTTGTGATCCTTTCCTTGTGGTTGACACACGCCCTTGGGTGACCTCCTCACCTTCCTCACATCCAATCTTCTCAGCCCCCTCTTATCCTCAAGAGACAGTTTAAGGAACAGTTAACCATGTCATAGTCCTTTTTTTGACCAAGAAGTGGTCCTATAGTGCATAACTTGATAACATATGTCACTGCCCCATTATGTTAGCCAGGTTGATTTCTCCTTCTTCTGCTGCTGAATCCATTTCCGGGGGACTGCTGACGTTGTCATCACTGAGCAAGGGTGGGGGTGCAACGTACTTCTGGATCAAAGTTTCACTGCGCATGTCAAAACATACTGAGCAACGATGAGTACTGCCAACACACATACCAGAGCATTCACAAGCTTTGCTCCCAGCGAAAATAATCCAACCACCAAGTCCCAACAGATCCCATCCCTCATCTCTACCTTTAATCACTGGAACCACTTTTCACAAATAATATAACCTGGTCTTTGTTTACCAGGATTCCATTGTATGACAAAAGAGTGTGCATATATGCTATACACAGGACCATAAAAGCAAAAGAAATATTACTAAACAAACTATACCTGTTACTACCCTATCGTCTTCGTGTGTACACGACTTACACAAACCTAATAAAATATACATTGTAATTAAAAATAATAAAACCTGTAAAGAAAAAAAAGCTATTAAAAAGTTCAAAGTTCATGTATTGAGTTCAGGATTTCTGCCTATGAAATTTTCTCCCTTGTTGGTTAGTGCCGGGTTTTATTGTGACCAAAACACCAACTGAAAATAGCTGTGTCTTCCCTCCTGTGTTGAGATTTAATTTGAAACGATTGTGGGTGCACTTGCATAACATTGATCCAGGGAAAATATTTTGACGGAGTAGAATCTGGAATGGGACTCTCCACTTTAGATAAAAAGTGCTTTTGCGTAGAATATGCTTGAGCCAGTCACCTTTATTTGGATGATGTTGCTTCATCTAATTGGAAGGACTGCACCTGGACATGAGACACTCAAACAATTGCATTAGTTTCACACAATAGATGCTGATTAAACCATCTGTTAGAGCATAATCATACAACTTTAAATCTACAAGGTACCTGGGGTGACCATTGATCTACCCAAGAGAAAAGGTTATTTCTGACAGACAAGACAGCAATAATACCCCTCCTTTTGTTCACATCTTATTACATTTGAACAATATCTCACAAAGGATAAACAAAAGAAAACATTACCTTAGTGGCCTAAATATAGTTGCCTGATCTATAGCAAAATTAACCCTAAAACCTTTAAGTATAAAATTGACATTAAAAACCTCAAAACCTAATTCTGCTATATTATTCTGACAGAAACCTTTAAAATACACAATAACATCTGGTTTGCTGAGAGAACAACCTGAACAACCTGTAGCATTAAATTATAAACACACAATATATTCCTACACATGCATGCTACCTTCCTTTACTCTTGCAGACTTTGTTCTCTACAAATTTATGCAATCCTGCTTCAATTCTGCCCTCTCTCAAGTTAAACAAACCTATTTTCCTTCGTTAATCAACATGCACAAATCTAACCCACACTGAATACTGGGCACATCATATATAGAGCTGGGCCCCCTGCAACCGCAGTTACCAGAATTCCCTCCTACTGTCTCTGTACTGTACATTCTTCCTATCTACCAATTAGATTGTAAGCTCCTTTTTCATAATGCCACCTTTTTGTCTGAATCACCTGATTCCCATGACCTGCTACTTACGCCACCTGTTACCTTCATAATTACCACGTGCATTACCACTGTGAAGCGCTATATAGAGACATACATATAATATATATTTCAAACAGTGCGTGTGAGCTTTTACCAGCATTTCTCTCGTTTATTTTTTAAATATTCCCAGACATATCCTAATCAGAACAAATTAAATTGAAATGTATTTACTAGGATACACACAAACAGGACACAGAACACAGACACAAAACAGAATTTCACACTTTTCTCATACACATCCAACCAACTTTTACAAAAATAACAAGAAAACACATATTTCTCACCTATGCCAATAAATAAGAAAACAAAACAGTTTAATCCTGCAAACTAAATGAATAAAAATTTCCTTTTTCCCCATATTATATTTTTAAACTAATTTGAAAATACTGCCCATTATTTCTGTGTAACGTGTTCACCTGATTTTGCCTGTGGAAATTTAGAGGGAAAGAATGTAATTTCTGGTTAAAAAAACAAATCGCCTGGCCAGTTCGATAAGTATCTTTATTTTTCCAGTGACCGGACTGATTATATAAAAAAAAAAGGTAAAGATTAAAAGTGGGGGTGTACACCTTTAAAGATCAAACTTCAACGTGAGCAATAATTATTTTCTTAATTTAGAAACACTTGCAAGTTCCTGGATAGTAATTTTGTATATATACAATAAACCTATTATTCAATACGCATAAAACTTTCACATGGATAGGATTCAATCAGATTCTTACAAGCACACAGGAATTATTCATACAATCAACCTTTTTACCATATTCATGCCTAAAAATCTAAAAAAAACATTCTGAGGGAAAAAGAAACCTATTCCTGCTGTAATTTTGTTCTCCGCTCAGATTTGCAATACATAAAACTCCCTAAACTTTTCAATCTGGACAGGAAATTATTATTAATTCAAATCAATATACTGTACATTCATAATCTGTCAATCTGGCACAAATAATTTGGGTTGTATGTCTTAAAATTAAATTAGAAAAATTATATTTTCTGTCTTTATCTCTCTTTGATTGACTTTCTGACACTTTCTTCCATTCTCCGTCTCCTGTCACCATATCTTCGATCAACATTTCTGCAACTTTCCTGTGTAACATTGACAGAAAAGAAAAAAAGGTGGGGGCTAGCTTTAGTGCTGCTTATAAATGCAGGCGACTGCAAGAGGGACAGAGTTGACGTTTACATTCTAATTGATTTAAATTTAGTTCCTTATTTTCCTTGTAATTAATATAATTTGATTTACATTTTTGTGAATAAAATTTAGTGTATTCATGCTGCTGATTTGGACGGGTGGCATACACATACCCATCATCATTAGGGCACTCCCTCTGCCAATGTCCAAATTCCCCACATTTAAAACATGCCCTGTCATTCTGTGCTCTTCCTCCTGACTGATTATGGGTACCGGCAAAACCTCTCCTTCCCGGTCCTCTATTTTTATTTCTTCCTCCTCCCTGTTTCCTATCAAAATACATAACTGACTGTGGTGGTGGGGTTATGGGGAACACACCTGCAGCATCTTTCAAATATACAGTCTGTTCCCAGTCATCCACTGCTTTCAAATGCAATCCATCAATACAAATTTTGACAGTACGTGAATGCCTTGTGAGCATATTAGTCATGGCATGATAAATATACAGGGACGAGAGGTCACCCGTAATAGACATTCCACATTCATTCATCCAGCATTCTTTAAATCGTCTAAGAAAGTCAGTCACTTTCTCATCTTTCTTTTGCACACAATCTGTAGCCGGAGTAATATCTTTTCTGACACCATGTTCAGCTTTCAATACTGTAGCTATCTTCTCCTTCTCTCTCTCCCTGTGCCCTGCAAATTTGGGCATGTCAGAGAGAGAGAGAGAGATCTAGCGGAACTGGTCTTTCGACCTCCCTGGCTCACGGCAACAATATCCTCATCAGAGAACAGCTCAGGACTTGTGACCATAGGAGACAATAAGTGGGGATCCACGGGGGAGTTGGTGAGACTAGGATAAATTGGGGCAACATATGGGGGCGGCAATGGTCCTGATGCCATAGGGGCAGGGGATAGAAATGTGTTTTGAGAGTGGTGAGGAATTTCAGTCAGTGGCACTTTACATCCATAAGGGGCAATTTTCACCCACATCTGTCCACATTTCCTCATATATTTCATATTCCATCCGGAGTCAGGTCCGAACCCTGACCACTCCGGATCTCCCAAACAAGTGCCCTTAATCATAGAAATATGAAAATCATCAAAAGATCTATCCCTTGGGAAGGGATTTTTGGACCGTAAATGTTAAGACCAGCCGGCTAAATAGTCCACAAAGGGGTCACAATAATAGTCTCCAGCAATCTGAACAACAAATTCTTTCGGACTTTGACAAGATTACTGACACTCATCTGCATATATTACACTTTTGCTGCGTTGCTAGCATTTTGCTACCAGCCATTCAGACATTCAAGTTCCTGTTTACACTGTGAACTCTCTCCGGCTGAAACCTCGCTGACGTCATTGAGCTCACGCGAGATTTGATTCAGTGTATGCTCTGTGTAGCACCGGAGCAAGGGGAAGGCGGCGTCCCTCGTTGCTTTCGGTCCCTGCTGGGACATAGAGGGGCTATTGTGGCAAGACACACCGCGGACATCACACCGAAGTCCTCCTCTTTGGGTTCCTGCGTCTGAACGGGCTGAGTTGTACTCAAAAATGCATTTTATTCAGCTCTGTTTGTGAGTGTGTATTTTTATCCCTTATTCCATAAATTTATTGTTATACAATTTTACGCTATGAGTACGCCTGTTTTTTCTGTGTTTTTGTAGATATCCTCAAGGAAGTGGTGTTCCCTTCATTCGGGCTGCAGTGACTCTTTTGGATAGCAATTGGAATATCTTGGGATTTGTATATATTTTTTACATATATTTTTCTGGACATTTTCTTTTTTTATATTTTTTATGTATTTTTTATGTATTTTATTAGTTTAATACATTAATTTTTATTCTATCCACTGTGCTTAGCATAGGTTTTTTATTCTTATCTGTATTATTTTTACTTTTATTTTTACAATCACCTTTTATTTTTATAGAGATATTATATAGTGATAGGTTGGCGCTAATATTTTTTCTCTTGTTGTGATATATATATATATATATATATATATATATATATATTTATATATATAGAGAAGATTGACCTAGGCACAAATATGCAGGGAAAGAATAAAAGAGAAAAACATCATACAGTAGGGCAATATATCTGAGCAATTCAGGGGTTAGGTGGTAAGATATGCACTTACAATGAATTCAGCAAAAATCACCCTTAAATCCCCAATGGGACTCAGGAACTCTGCTTCCAACAGTGATCTTTAATTTCTCTGTGATCTTTGTGTCCTCTGGATTTATGCTCCACACGATACTCCAGACAGCTATTTCAACATCACCATCCGTCTGCTGCCAGATGATACCTTGCAAGGGATTGATCTCACAAACGGGGGGGGGGGGGGGTGGGTAGGGAATAAAAGAAGTATAGAGTATTCAGAACAAAGTATAATTGTCAGCATTATTTCTGGTTAAAACAAGATTAAGGGTTACGTGTCACTTATAGATTGAATGGCACTCTCATTAATTAAGATTCAGCTGTGTAAGAGGAGTTGCCATTTAAACAATTTTGTGGTTAGCCTATCACAGTATAGCTGGTAGTATATAGGGGAGCATACAAACGTTTACCACTCACTCTTTGACAAAGTCACTTGCGGGATGAAAGGCGTCAGAGGTCATCAAGTTATGTGATGTTTGTCCATTTTTTTCAATAAATAGCAGTTTTTGTTAGAACTGCGTTTTGGTCTTACCTCAGTGCACCGCTCCTTCTGTTTGCTGTTCTATGTGTCACTGCTAGTTTGCCATCTGTAAAAGAAGACCCTGTCTATGTTTACCTAGCTGCAGCCTTTAACTGTGGCTTGTTTACTTAACAAACATCTTGCAAGAAAAGATAAGGATTCTTGCTGAGTACAAAACAGGCTAAATCTTCTAAAAAAGGCTAAATTGAAACTGGAATTTACAGCAACACAAAATAGAAGACAGACACATGAAGGACAGATTAATAATTTTAACCCTTTCATTGAGTTTTTTGGACTATCCAATGATCCGTAGAGGAGGAGAGAGAGGAGAGAACCCGGAAGCAGATTGCATGTCAGCGAGGATGTTTAACTCGTGAAGAGGCAGTGACGTCAATCGGGGCCAAAGACGCAGGGAACAGCCACAGCGAGGTCGCGACGAACTATAGGCTGTGATGCCTTTTCTATCCTATGCCTGATGTTTGCTGACACCATGTAAGCCTTCATTTGTGTTTTATGTGCTGATAAAACTTTATGTACTGTCTGCACTATTGTTCTCCCCTTCTGTTTTTAGCTTGTGAGGATCGTATGCATCATGCACACCCTTCGGAAGAATCTAACATTGTGTTGGATTTCTGCCTTGATATTCTGCTCCACTTGTGAGTAGATCACATATAGACCACCTGTGACAGGTTAAACAAAAGCCACCAGTTATATGCCTGGAAAACCTATGTCTAGTCTGCAGTGCAGCACTGACTAGGTTAACTTCAGCTGGGAACCTCAGGATAATTAGTTGGATCCCAGCTGCCTAATCAAGGTGTGTTAAAACCCAGGCTGTAGACAGAGGGAGGCTGTTGATGAGAGAGGAGTAAGCTGCTGCTAAAGTGATTCCTGAAACAAGGTCTGATAAACAAAGTAACTGAATTATCAACTGTTTGTCTCCTGCTTAAAAAAAGGGATTGCTGCCTGAGTTACACACTGTCTGCTAAAGAGAAACTGTTTTGTTTTGTTTTTGCTGAAGAAAAGCTATTTTTGTTTTGTGTGTTGTATATCTGTTAAGGCTAAATAAATAAGCCTTGGCATGAAACCCACGTGTGTAGTTGCATGTACCCTGCAACACCACCTAATTTTCTTATTATCACATTTTTATTGCTATATTGCACTATGTGATTTTTTCTTTATTTCATGGTACCTATCTGGCTCCCCTATTGTTTGGAGCAAAATGATAGGTAGCTTCACAGTCTCACCCACATGGCTGTAGTAATTATATCTCACAACGTTAAAGGGGTAAATAATCCGGCCAAGAGAAGATTAGCGTTCTCAGACTACAAGATGAAGAAAGTGGATGTTATTCTCTTGCATGTACCCTGCAACATATGGTATCAAGAATTGGGAAGGATTTTGAAAGGCCCCTGCAGTTAAAGGGCCACACACACACATACACACAAGAATTAAAAAATGGAAGAATTTTTTTAAGAGTTTTTGTGCGAGCAGACCAAACAGCAGGGACAGTTAATGCAAGAGCAGGCCCAGCTGCAAGCAGAGAGAGATGAAAGACTTTTGCAGCAGCAAACCCAGCTCCTAACCCAGCAGAAGGCAGCACAGGAGGATCGAATGGCCAAGAGCGCATCGCAAGAGCGTTGGCAATTCCAGGGGTCTGCCAGTACAGAACTTGCAAACAGACCCCCATTACTCCTGAGGAAAATGGCGCCGAACGAGGATCCAGAGGCTTTTTTACTGACTTTTGAAAGAGTCGCCGAAGCTCAGTGCTGGGCTACAGATCGCTGGGCAACTGCTTTGGCCCCGCTCCTCATAGGAGAAGCCCAGGCCATATATCAGGTTCTCCCAACAGATTAGGCAATGGACTACCGCCAAGTAAAAGCCGCCATACTGGATCTCTTAGGTCTGACCCCAGAGACCTACCGGCTGCAGTTCCGGAACATGAAGTACACCGCTAAGATGAGACCCCGGGTCCTCGCTCAGCGATTATTGGACTTATGTACGCGCTGGATACAACCTGAGGAGTGCACTAAGGAGGCAATTCTTGAGCAGGTGGTTTTGGAACAATTTCTACAAATAATACCCCCTTCCGCACGCTCGTGGGTAAAACGCCACGCTGCTGAAACCCTAGCTTTGGTGGTCCGACTCGTGGAGAACTTCCTTGGGGCTGAGCAGCAGGCGAGTGTCCTGGACCCGACTCCACCGGCACTAGCGGACGCCCAAAGAGGGAGGTCGGATCAATGGGGAACCTACGGCCCGTCACGGAACCGCCAAGTCCAATGGAAGGAGCAGTCGTTCCAGCAAGGACGGAGTCCAAAAGCTGGTCCCTGCAGAAAACCTCATCTCTATCCGGATGTCGGCTCATCGCAAAGTGAGAGGAACTTCCGAGGATGTCGCCCACAGGACCCACCAGAGGCCTGGTCTCCAGTAACCGGTCTAGCAGAGCGCTATCCACAGCCCCCTCCTGCGAGGGAACCCTCCCCATGTTCCGCCTGCGGAGAACAAGGCCACCGGTATGTGGACTGTCCACTGATGGATTGTTCATTTAGCAGAACCATCGCCTCGGCTTTTACAGGGGAAAATTACAAGCCCTGTGTCACGGGAGACTCCTGTGGCGGGTAGGATCTCGGTGGCCGGAACAGCGTAGTAGGGGTCACAAGCAGGGGTCCGAGGCAGGCGGCAGTAAACCCCAGTAAACCCCACGATGTTCGGTGCTCTGAAAAGTGTATGTCTGGATATGGGTCAAGTGATAACCTTGGTTGCTTTGAAACTTGAAGGTAAAAGAAGCGATCCCACTGCAATCAGCATATAAGGCGTTATGTATATAAATGAAGCAACAGTAATGCAGACTTGAAAAACCTAGGGGGGGGGGCTGTTATGCAGGGGTTGGTGAGGAGACTGGATGAGAAGCTTTTTTGAAACTCCCCTCCTGTACTCACGGATAAGCCAACCGGTGCCTGCTGCCCTTAGCCCGCCTGGTGTCTTCACTGCTCGCTCTGTTGAACTCCCGGCGTTTGCTCCACATGTGCGGCGCTTCGGAATGACGTCATCGCCGTCACCAACCTGGTGAGTCTGGGAGGGTTAGACAGGACGCGTCACGTATCCCAGATATCCCCCCGATACAAGGGGAGAAGGTATCATGGCGTCTGCCCCAGCCGTGGACGTAGAATAGACAAATAGAAGAAAACTCGGTGGTCACTGCATACGTAGGAACTCAGCCATGGACGAATATAAAATCAATATTTATTCAATCTTGGTGCTGGACATCACAGAGATTCACATCCTCTGACGCGTTTCGTTCCGTTAGGAACTTTATCAAAGAGTACAATGAATCTGTTCACAAGAACCTTAAGTAGGCAGGTTCCTTTCTCCCATTGGCTGGATATTTAATTAAATCAGTTGAAAGTAATTTGTAAATTACTGATTATAATTGAGCCCTTATGTGGAGACGAAGCCTGTCCACAAGGATATATTGTGAATATACAACAAACATACAACAAGACAAGTGATGACGAAAAATCAATAAACAATTGATTAATAACATATTATAAACAAGGTCAAGTGATGTGCAGCAACCCAAATATAAAATATATTAACAGTTCCTTTGCACTTGGAAAACATAATTAGATTTATGGAAGGAAAAATGATAATAATAAATATATATATCCCAAATATTAGGACCTAATGAAAGTTGGTTACACATTGAAAAATAATATATATATACATAAACCAATGCAATATCAAAGTTATATTTAAAGAGTTAATGAAGTAATATACACACATACACATGTAGTGATACCAATGGACTTGTATACAATTTTGACAATGTTGCAAGTTTCTTATTTTTATTTTTATATACTTTGTTATTTTTTATATATATACACAATTTATATTGTATATGATATGGAAGAGTCAACAAAGCAATATAAACATAAACAACCTTGATAGTTGATGAAATATAACTCTCATAGAAATATGAATCACATTTGGGACAATACCAAAATCCAAACAATTTATATTTATGAACAATGCACTGAATATGATAAATTGAATTAAATTAATACCAAAATATATATGTTGAGATGCATGGAGACACACTCTCAAGACTCCCCTAGACATCAACCATGTAAGAAGTGTTTTAACTCCCACTCATGGTTAATGCCGTGTGGGTGGAGAGTGTTGAGAGTGTATATCCAATACATCTCTTGTTTGTTTAACGTATTTTCCCTATTACCCCCTCTAGGGTGGCAGGGTATATGTTCTATAGCAGAAAAAGAAAAGTTTTTAATGCCCCCATGTCGACATTGTGCAAAGTGTCTGGGAACTGGATGATTTAAGTCCCCTTTCTTGATTAACCTTACATGTTCAGATATTCTTATTCTGAGTGGTCTTATAGTGCGGCCTATGTATTTTTGTCCGCAGCCACACAAAAGAATGTAGATAACAAATGAAATGTTACAATTGAGAAAAGTCTTAATGTAATATTTCTTGAGGTTGGTATTTTAAGAAATATATTTACTTTGGCAAGCGTACTGGCACATAGAGCACGTTCCACATTTATAAAAGCCTTTTGGAATGCTTGAAATTTGAGTTAAGTTGGACTTAGAATTAAACATGCTTGGTGATAAGTGTGATGCCAAAGTTTTGGCTTTCCTATAGGAAAATCTAGGGCCTTGTGCCAACATTGGGCGGATGTCTTTGTCTAGTAAAAGTGTATGCCAATGTTTAGAAATTATTTTACAAATATCCTGAGATTGTGAGCTGTATGTACTAATAAAGAAAGGACTTTTTTCATTGCCCAATCTTGACAATGTTTCTCTATCTTTTTTTGGGATATAGTTCCTGGTTTTTTTACACACAAGTTCACTCCTCTCTGTATGATCTGCTTTAGCGAAAGCTGTTGCTATGTCTTTTGCTGAATATCCTCGCTCTAGAAACCTATCAGACATTTCCTTTGCACGGGACAGAAACACATCATTATCTGAGCATAGTTTTTTCAATCTGATAAATTGAGCCCCTGGTATGTTCCTGATCAACGACCGTGGATGGGAGCTTTGAGCACAAACAATGTGTTTCTCGAATTCTGCTTCCTGTAGATATCAGATTGTATGGTTTTATTTACGTCATATAAAGATCAAATCGTCAATATATCGCCGGTAAAAGACGATATTGTGACGATATGAATTGTTACTGCGATATATTGACGATTTGATCTTTATTTGGAAGGGAGACGAAAAATCACTATTTTCTTTTTTTAATTATCTTAATAATAACACATACAACATTACATTCACTTTTAAGCACCACATTAATCATATTCACTTTTTGGACTTACTCCTGTATATTGACGCAAATAAAACCATACAATCTGATATCTACAGGAAGCAGAATTCGAGAAACACATTGTTTGTGCTCAAAGCTCCCATCCACGGTCGTTGATCAGGAACATACCAGGGGCTCAATTTATCAGATTGAAAAAACTATGCTCAGATAATGAGGTGTTTCTGTCCCGTGCAAGGGAAATGTCTGATAGGTTTCTAGAGCGAGGATATTCAGCAAAAGACATAGCAACAGCTTTCGCTAAAGCAGATCATACAGTGAGGAGTGAACTTGTGTGTAAAAAAACCAGGAACTATATCCCAAAAAAAGATAGAGAAACATTGTCAAGATTGGGCAATGAAAAAAGTCCTTTCTTTATCAGTACATACAGCTCACAATCTCAGGATATTTGTAAAATAATTTCTAAACATTGGCATACACTTTTACTAGACAAAGACATCCGCCCAATGTTGGCACAAGGCCCTAGATTTTCCTATAGGAAAGCCAAAACTTTGGCATCACACTTATCACCAAGCATGTTTAATTCTAAGTCCAACTTAACTCAAATTTCAAGCATTCCAAAAGGCTTTTATAAATGTGGAACGTGCTCTATGTGCCAGTACGCTTGCCAAAGTAAATATATTTCTTAAAATACCAACCTCAAGAAATATTACATTAAGACTTTTCTCAATTGTAACATTTCATTTGTTATCTACATTCTTTTGTGTGGCTGCGGACAAAAATACATAGGCCGCACTATAAGACCACTCAGAATAAGAATATCTGAACATGTAAGGTTAATCAAGAAAGGGGACTTAAATCATCCAGTTCCCAGACACTTTGCACAATGTCGACATGGGGGCATTAAAAACTTTTCTTTTTCTGCTATAGAACATATACCCTGCCACCCTAGAGGGGGTAATAGGGAAAATACGTTAAACAAACAAGAGATGTATTGGATATACACTCTCAACACTCTCCACCCACACGGCATTAACCATGAGTGGGAGTTAAAACACTTCTTACATGGTTGATGTCTAGGGGAGTCTTGAGAGTGTGTCTCCATGCATCTCAACATATATATTTTGGTATTAATTTAATTCAATTTATCATATTCAGTGCATTGTTCATAAATATAAATTGTTTGGATTTTGGTATTGTCCCAAATGTGATTCATATTTCTATGAGAGTTATATTTCATCAACTATCAAGGTTGTTTATGTTTATATTGCTTTGTTGACTCTTCCATATCATATACAATATAAATTGTGTATATATATAAAAAATAACAAAGTATATAAAAATAAAAATAAGAAACTTGCAACATTGTCAAAATTGTATACAAGTCCATTGGTATCACTACATGTGTATGTGTGTATATTACTTCATTAACTCTTTAAATATAACTTTGATATTGCATTGGTTTATGTATATATATATTATTTTTCAATGTGTAACCAACTTTCATTAGGTCCTAATATTTGGGATATATATATTTATTATTATCATTTTTCCTTCCATAAATCTAATTATGTTTTCCAAGTGCAAAGGAACTGTCAATATATTTTATATTTGGATTGCTGCACATCACTTGACCTTGTTTTTAATATGTTATTAATCAATTGTTTATTGATTTTTCGTCATCACTTGTCTTGTTGTATGTTTGTTGTATATTCACAATATATCCTTGTGGACAGGCTTCGTCTCCACATAAGGGCTCAATTATAATCAGTAATTTACAAATTACTTTCAACTGATTTAATTAAATATCCAGCCAATGGGAGAAAGGAACCTGCCTACTTAAGGTTCTTGTGAACAGATTCATTGTACTCTTTGATAAAGTTCCTAACGGAACGAAACGCGTCAGAGGATGTGAATCTCTGTGATGTCCAGCACCAAGATTGAATAAATATTGATTTTATATTCGTCCATGGCTGAGTTCCTACGTATGCAGTGACCGCCGAGTTTTCTTCTATTTGTCTATTTTACTGTGAACAGACTTCTATAATACAGGTACAGGTACAGAAACAGATCAGGAATCAGAGGCATGTGCATTAGGAGTCTGACTTCAAGCAAAGGCAATTGAACAAACCAGGAAGCAGAAGCTATAAAGGACAGAGACAGGAGCAACAAGAAGACAGACAGGCAGACAGAGGAACCCAGAGGAAACAGAAGACAGCAGCACACCCAGTGGACAAAGAAGAACTATGGCTAAGCAGGAGGTCTATGAGACCCTGACATTACTCCCCCCTCTCAAGAGCGTTCTCCGGACGATCCTCCAGGCTCTTCCTGGAGGCCTTGATGAAAAGTGGAGTGAAGGTGACCCACCTCTGGTGGTTTGTCAGCGGGCAGAGGGTACTTCACAGGTACAGACTGAAAAAGTCCATCAGAAAGCCGACAGAGGAATTCAATTCTCTCTCGGAACAGTTGAATGTCAGGATGCATCAACCCAAACGCCAGAGAATCTGTGAGCAGTAAGCTTGACTTTGCAGAGTAGGTCACAGGCTCAGAAGAGGAAGCATCAAATATTCGTAGATAAACGGAAGAACGTGCGCTTGTCTTCCCAGCAGGAGCAGAGGAGCCAGTAGATCCTCCTGACAACCCTCCAGGTTTAGCAAGGTGTCCCTGATGGAAGGCCGACTTAATGTGTACGTCAAGTGCTGATGGGAAATCTGTGAGAGGTACATTTATCCTCATCGCAATAGCGTTGGCATCAGCATCAAGAATATTAGGCATAGCAAGGAACCTCACCAGGGATCCGTCTAACGTCATAGCAGGGGCATCGGAACAGATACATCAGGCTCTTCACATGCGGCAGAGGGGACATATTCACTTTCCGTGGTCTCTTTTTGTGACCAATATATCTCTTTTAGTTTTGGAATCTGGAACTTCCCAATGGATACGTTCAACTCCATTGCAGAGGTATGGACATCAGGAATGTGGGCATCAAGGACGGGTGCAGACTTTTCACATGGGTAAGTGGGAACATAGAATTCACGCTCCATGGTCTCCTTTAGTGACTGCCGTTTCGTGGTATCACCTAAATTCTCATTAAGACCAGCTATTTGATTTTTCAACTCTTGAAGCTGTCCTTCTGCACTTCTTTTCCCACTCAATGCAGTTGTCAGTTCGGCTTCTTTGGAGTTGAGTCACGACTCCATATCTCCCAGCTGACTCAGAGTAAAGCTTAAATATGTTTCATCTTCTTCATTTCTGATCTGCAGCTGCCGGTACTCCTCCCGGGCATTGTCCAGCTCCAGCTGCAGCCGGACCTTATCACGGGCTGTGTGGTCCAATAATTTGCAGGCATCAACCATTTTGACCTCATAGCTCTGTGTCAGGCCAGCCACTTGACAGACGGACACCTTCTCTCTCTCCTCCTTTTTGGCAAGCTGTGTCTTGAGCTCAGCGATCTGCACCTGCAGCTGTGAGCTGCTGAGATGTGTGTTCAGCTGCTAGCTTTAGCTCTTCCTCCAGCGAGGCTCTGGATATGCTCAGTGTGGCCTTTAGCTCCTCATGCTGTTCTTTGGGGAAACACTGGGTACTCAAATAATCTTGCAGCATCTTTATTTTGTAGGCAGTCTGGAAACTTTCTTCCTGCAGTACTCGCTGCTTTTCTTCAGCATTCACCCATTTCTCCTTGGTGTCCTGCAGATGTGTATGCAGTTCTCGCAGCTGACTCTGCAGCATATTTTCTGCTTGTGTGCGCCGCTCCAGGGAGACACGTTCTTCTTGCAGCACTCTCTCTGCATTCTGCAGTGCTGTCTGCAATTCAAACTTTTCCTGGGCCAACTGTTTCTTCTCCTCTCCTAATTTATGGTGTTTCTTATCTCCTCACTGACTTGGACATAGAGATTCTTGCACTCCTGGGTTACCATTTCAAAACTGCTATTTAACCCTTCGAAGATCTTTCTCAATGAACATAGTTCTGTGTTGAAGTGGCAATTCCTCTCCTCAGAGGCTTCCAGTTTTGCACCAACTTGAGCCATGAAACTCTGGTACTGGGCATTATCAGCATAGGCCTTCTCCAGCTTACTTGACAGGATCACCCTGTCCCTCTCCAACTGCTATTTTTCTTTCTCCTGGAGAACACACTTAGCAATTGCTGAAGATAGACAGCTTTGTAGTGCAGCCTTGGCTTCTTGCTCCTTATCTAAACGTCCATAAAGACAATCAATCTCTTTCTGTGCAGCTTGAAGAGTCTGAGTTAGGGCATCTTTCTTTTCTTCCACTATTCTTGGGATACGTCTGTGAGTTGCTTTAAGCTGCAGTATATCTCTTTCATCAAATGCAGAGTCTGGGGTTAAATTTTCATTCTTAATTTCTTCTGCAACTTCCACAGTAATGCCTCACTTCTTTTTCTTCTTCTTCCTTGCTTTGAGAAGTTCTGAAGAATCAGTGGTACTGTGTTCACATTTACTGCTCAAAACTGTTTGAGTAGGAGCCATAATTTCAGACATGGGGAAACCACACTTCCCAAGAAATCAGTAAAGAGGAAATGTGTTTTTAAAACAGAAGCATTAGAATGAACAACAGGAATATTAGACACAGAGAGACACAAGATGGGAGAGCTGACCTTTTGAGACTTTAGCATCAGTCACGGAGATTTATAAATGCAAGGAGAAAACATAGACAGAGAAACCCTGCAGTTTAAATCTGAAACTTTAGAAATCAGGCATAGAAATATCATAGACAGCAGGAAACTACTACAGAGAAAACTTGCAGTTAGATCTGAATCTTTTGACATCAGACATAGGAATATCAGACAGAGAACCCTGCAGTTAAACCTGAAACCTTTGATATCAGGCGTAGGGATATCATATGTTGCAGAGAAACAAACTTTAGGGGAACTTGCAGGTAAACCTGAAACCTTAGAACAAATCATATGAAGAACTACAGATTGCAGGAAAAATCACAGTATGCAGTAACAAAATAATGAAAGCACTCTTGTCTTTTGAAATGGGAACCCTGTGAACAGCAGTGGTCCAACCAGGGATGCAGAGACAAGCCTTGTCCAGGGAATGAAAAGTCAGAGTCTAAAAGGTGGCAACAGGTACTGCAAGGGTTAACCTAGGCACTGCACAAAAGAAAAATCTCAAAGAAAGGTGCACTAGTCTCTGCAGCAACAGTTCTAGTCTCAACAACAATGTTTTTTCATTATGAACGCAATAATTCTTGCAGAACACTAAGCAGCAAAAAAAAAACCTTCCCAACTGGCATTTCCAAAAAAGAAACGAAAGTACTTATCTTCAACCATGCGAATGTGGTCTGCTGCAGAAGGCAGGAAAAGGTGCAGGCAGAAGAAGAATCTGTTCCAGCGAGGTCCAGAAGTGGCCTTTGCTTTCTGTCATGGGAGACTCCTGTGGCGGGTAGGATCTCGGTGGCCGGAACAGCACGAGCGTAGTAGGGGTCACAAGCAGGGGTCCGAGGCAGGCGGCAGGTTGCGAAGTCAGGTACAAGCAGAGGTCCGAGGCAGGCGGCAGGTAGCAAAGTCAGGAAACAAGCAGAGGTCCGAGGCAGGTGGCAGGTAGCGAAGTCAGGTAACAAGCAGAGGTCAGCAACGAGGAGACTGGAACAGGACAGGGGAGCAAGGACAGGTCTGGGGGCAGGGACTGAGCACAGGAACAAACAGGGACAAGCCAGATTACCAGCAAGGGCTTTTACTGTGAACAGACTTCTATAATACAGGTACAGGTACAGAAACAGATCAGGAATCAGAGGCATGGGCATTAGGAGTCTGACTTCAAGCAAAGGCAATTGAACAAACCAGGAAGATGAAGCTATAAAGGACAGAGACAGGAGCAACAAGAAGACAGACAGGCAGACAGAGGAACCCAGAGGAAACAGAAGACAGCAGCACACCCAGTGGACAAAGAAGAACTATGGCTAAGCAGGAGGTCTAGGAGACCCTGACACCAAGGCTTCTTCGAGCCCTGATTGGGGGAAAAACCGTCCAGGCCCTTGTTGATTAGGACTCTGGGAAAACTCTGGTCCTCCAGGAACTGTTACCGCCCTACGTGTGTTTTTTTGACTCCCCATGGATCATAGAATATATACACGGCGATGTAAAATGATATCCGATGGCCAAAATCCAGCTACAGGTAAAAGGTCATGAGGCTTACCTCAAAGTAGGAGTCGCTTCTTGGTTTCCTGCCCCTGTTGTGCTCAGTCAGGACTGGCCTTTCTTTTTGGACCTAATGGCCCCATTCCTTCACGAGGAGCCTCCTTCTAGGGCTCAGGAGAACCATGGCAAACTGTTTCCCTTCTCGGCAGACCTTTTTCCCAGTAGTCACCGGGTTCAAAAGACTCGGAAGCAAAGACGCTTGGACAAACAGGACTGGTTGCAGAAATCTGGGTCTCAAGGTTACCATTCTAGTAGTCAGAGGTCACAAGTGATGGCTGGGGATGGCCAAAGGGAGGGGGATATGGGCCCTGGAGATTTACCAGACCAGTATCTCTCTGACGTTTGCCAGAAGCAAAGGGAAGACCCAGTCCTTGCTAGACAGTATGACAAGGTGGTGAAAATTGATGAACAGATTTTAGATGCACAGGGGGTGATAGTATTCCCCCATTTTGAGCTATCAAATGATATCCTATATAGGGTGAATAGGCAGACACAAATAGGGGAGGTCACCAGACAGATATTGGTTCCCAAGGCGTTTGTTAAATCTGTGTTCACTCTAGCCCATACTGTCCCTTGGGGTGGTCACCTGGGCAGGGATAAAACATTGGACCGTATTTCATCCTGATTCTATTGGCCAGTGATGCATAGTGATATTGCTAAGCTATGTGCAGCATGTCCGGAGTGCCAGCTAACTAGTCCAAAAGGACAAAAACCAGCCAAGTTGGTTCCTCTACCCTTGGTGTCAGTTCCCTTTGAGAGGATTGGGGTAGACTTGGTAGGACCTCTAGAACCTTCTGAGAAAGGACACAGGTTTATCCTTGTAATAGTTGATTATGCGACAAGATATCCTGAGGCGTTCCCCCTGAGAATAGCAATGGCGTAGCAAGTAGCCAACAGGTTGTTGGAACTGTTCTCACAGGTTGGAATTCCCCAGGTTATGTTGACAGACCAAGGTACAAATTTCATGGCTAATCTGATGCAGGATGTCTTAAAGTTACTAGAGGTCAAGTCTGTTCGGACATCGGTCTACCATCCACAGACTGACGGATTGGTGGAAAGATTTAACCGAACTCTAAAGGGGATGCTGAGGAAATTTGTAGATTCAGAGAAGAGAGCCTGGGATGGACTTCTCCCTTTTCTGCTGTTTGCAGTGCGGGAAGTTCCCCAGGCCTCCATGGGATTCTCTCCATTTGAATTGCTCTATGGCCGCCAACCCCGGGGTATCCTAGACCTCCTAAAGGAGTCCTGGGAGGAACAGCAGTCCCCTTGTAAGAATACCCTGCAAAATGTACTAGACCTTAGGAAGCGCCTAGATGTGGTCGGCCATTTTGCCAGGGAGAATCTTAGATCAGCCCAGGACAGTCAGGAGAGACATTACAATCAGAATGCTCGCATGAGAGTGTTTCAACTAGGAGACCAGGTGATGTTATTGTTACCCAGTTGTGAGAGTAAACTCCTGGCCAAATGGCAGGGCCCATTGGAAGTGCTCCGCCGTACGGGTGATGTGGATTACGAGATCGCTCAACCAGGGTCCAGGAAGGGTAAACAAATTTACCATGTGGACTTGCTGAAACCCTGGAAGATGCAGCGGTCTCTATTCATCCACCCGGTGGAGGAGGAAATGGACTTGGGTCCTCAGCCTCCATGGGAGAACATCGTGAGTGACGATAAAATCCCAATGGGTAAACAGTTGTCCTCTGAACAAAAAGGGGACTTGTTAGCAATAATTACTCAATTCCAGGATGTTTTTTCTGACTTACCAGGACAAACTAACTTAATTTCCCATGCAATCGAGACAGCAAATGGGGTAAAGTAGAAAAAACAAATAGGTAGCGCTATATCCCACAGTGAGCTGGCAGCCGGTGATATAACCCTGACCCCTAGTCAGGCTATAGAAGTGGAAAAGAAGTTATATCAGTGGCGCTCAACACTGTAATGATCAAAGCAATTCTAATAGATATTATAAAATATATATTATAAAATATACAACCAGAGCCACGGAAATCGCCCGTCCGATTGGATGCTCCACGTGGTAAGGGTGAACATGTAAATAACAAAGAAATCAAATCATAGCATAATACTATAAAACATACACATACATAAACAAACAACACTTAACAGACGCTGAGAACAACAGGTAACTACTCACAATGGCATTTAATATGGCATATCATTAATATCATAAAATACACTTATTACACATAAAATAGTACATAAAAACATATATTAGGTTCAGGCAAGATTCTCCAACTCGGGTGGGGGTACCTGCTTACCGAAAACAGGATGTAATCAGGCAATGGATAATTCAAAGAGTATCCCCTCTTATGGATAGCTGCTGCTGCTGCTGCTATTGTAAACACCTGGGCTCAGACGAGGAGTCTCTTATGGGCAGGGACAGGTTTTTCCAGCTAGCTGCGTCTGCCTCAGTCCTCTCCCAGCACTGCAGAAGCTCCAGGACCACACACACAGATACTTCCTGGTCTGCCCGGGCCACGTGCACCAAACACAGCAATGCTGAAATGTTGGATATTCCTACGCCAGCATGTGATTTACCACAGCTCACAGCTCACAGCTCCCAGCTTCGGAAGGGTACAGCACTCACACCCGAGTAGTAGGGACCTCACAGAACCACCCTACGCGTTTCGAAAGTCTTGCTTTCTTCCTCAGGGGTAAAAAGTAATGAAAAGTAGTCCCTGTAAGTCCCGAAATATATAGTCCCGGTTTAAAGAGACAGTGCATCCTTGTGATCTTGATCATGCGCAGATGAAAGGACTGGGACACTCAGCGTGTGGACACTCATGGACATGACATACAACAGAGAAAAAACATATATAAAGGAAATAAAAGAATATAACAATTAGTGCAATACATAAAATACAGATGTGTATCTGATACCTATATATCCTCATGGATAGGAAAAGAAATTTAATAGTACACATATGAATAAAACAAAATGCTTAACAAAAAATATGATTAACAAAAAATATATAAAAAATATATAAAAAATAACCCTATTATTCGTATCTCAAATAGCTAAGACCCGGCCAAGCAAGGGATATGTAGAAGTATGCTGAGCAGAACTTGACCTTCTAGGGGGTAGTATATACCACAAATATGATCCCTAAAGTGAACTAATACTGTGTATATATCTATACTTTGAAGTTTATAAGTGAGTGTATATTGAAAATAGGAATAATAAATAATTGAAAGTGAAAGTTATTAGTGATGGTGAAAATGTACCTTTCTGATGGAAATAAGAGTGATACGTAATAGAAGTGGAAATTAATAGTGTTAAAGGAAATATAACCATCTAAGAATGGTGTTGGGTGAAAATAAGTAATTAATATATGTTGTATAGTATTATAATAAAATGATGATAAATATTATAATATAATAATAATAGAAAGGTGATGGTGATTACTACCTACTTATTGAACCATCCTCATCATGAATGCCCGGACCTTACCATAAAATGGAATGAACCACAGGTTACAGTACATTGCAGCGATTACATTGTCAGCCCAGGAGACTGGTTATCTCATCTATCAAGAAGGAACGGCTTCAGGTCAAATTCTATATTGAGTCCAGACGGTGCTAAAGTTTATAGTTCGTAAATCCAAAAGGATTCTCTCTTGCCTAACATGCTTGTCTAATCCCCTCCACGCCAGTTAGGTATAACAGCCTCTATGGCTACACATATTAGACCTTTAGGATCTTTACCGTGCACATGAAGGAAATGGCTCGACACACTATGGGACTCTAGACCTTTTTTGATATTGTAGATGTGTTCATAGAACCGTCGTTTGATAGGTCTGGTGGTCATACCCACATACTGCAGACCACAGGGACATTCAAGGAGGTAAATAATATTAGTGCTATTACATGTGATGTGCTGTTGGATAGTATACTTCTTCCGTGTTTTTGTTGAAGTAAAACATAATTGTTTGGAGCTGAATTTACATGCTGTGCATGTATTACATGTGTAGTAACCCTTAATGGCATTTTTGTTTTTGATTTTATTTTGCTGACCATTGGATTTAAGTGGACAGCTTGGGGCCAACCTTTGGCCTATGTTGGCTGCCTTTGTGAATATGATTTTTGGTTTTGAAGGCAGTATTTGTGCCAAATCTGTATATTTTCTCAAGATTGGCCAATATTTCCAAATGGTTTTCTTTATCCCAGGTGCCATCGGATTGAATTGAGTAATGAATGGTATTTGAATTTGTGTATTGGATGGTTTAGGTTTATACTCTAAAAGTGTTGATCTTTCCAAAACCTCAACCTCTGATATAATATTGTCAAGGTGATTAGGTGAATATTTCCTGTCAATGAATCTGTTCCTAAGATCCTGTGCCTGATTTTGGAATGCGTCTAAAGTGGAGCTATTTCGTTTTAGTCTGATGAGTTGTCCTTTAGGAATGTTATCGATCCATGTAGGGTTGTGATGGCTATCGGCATGTAGATAATTATTCGCTTGAACCTTCTGAAAGTGAGTTTTGGTATGTAAAGTGTTGTTAGAGATATATATAACTAAATCCAAAAATTCTATAGAAACATTACTTGAAACAAACGAAAATTTTAAATTATACGAATTGTTGTTCATGTATTCTTGGAATAGGTGTAATTGCTGTAGTGACCCTGACCAAATAAAAATAATATCATCGATGTAGCGCCGCCATAGTACCAGGTCTGCTCCGTAAGGGCAGCCGGACCAGATGGATTCGTTCTCCCAGCTGCCCATAAATAAATTAGCATAACTAGGAGCAAACCTGGTACCCATGGCGGTGCCACATACCTGTAAATAATATAAATTATTAAAATTAAAATAATTGTGTGAAAGTATAAATTGAATGCCAGAAATAAGAAATGATTTAAGTGATGGTGTCATAGAAGGATCATTATCCAAAAAATGGCCGACAGATTCACAACCCTGAACATGGTCGATAACAGTATATAGTGATGTGACGTCAGCTGTAACAAAATAATAATGTGGCTTCCATTGAATGTCCTTTAGGGTCTGCAGCATGTGAGTGGTATCCCTAAGGAATGAGGGAAGTTTAACAACGTACGGTTGCAAATGATGATCTATGAACTGTGATAGATGTGATGTGAGGAACCGGATGCCCGATACGATAGGACGGCCCGGCGGCTGCTGTAAATTTTTATGAATTTTAGGTATTATATAGAAAATGGGAATGATTGGAAATTGATTATATAAAAATTCAAATTCTTGTTTGGTAATTGCATTTTGGTCAAGGCCCATATTTAGAAAATCCAATAATTGTTGTTGGTAAGTGACAGTGGGATTAAGGGCGAGGGGTTGGTAAGTAGAGACATCTCCAAGGATACGCATTGTCTCCTGGAGATAATAGGATTTGTCCATAATCACCAACCCCCCTCCCTTGTCAGCCGGTTTCATAACAATTGAGCCATTTTCTCCAATTGTTATGGCTCAATTGTTACAGCTGACATCACATCACTATATACTGTTATCGACCATGTTCAGGGTTGTGAGGCTGTCGGCCATTTTTTGGATAATGATCCTTCTATGACACCATCACTTAAATCATTTCTTATTTCTGGCATTCAATTTATACTTTCACACAATTATTTTAATTTTAATAATTTATATTATTTACAGGTATGTGGCACCGCCATGGGTACCAGGTTTGCTCCTAGTTATGCTAATTTATTTATGGGCAGCTGGGAGAACGAATCCATCTGGTCCGGCTGCCCTTACGGAGCAGACCTGGTACTATGGCGGCGCTACATCGATGATATTATTTTTATTTGGTCAGGGTCACTACAGCAATTACACCTATTCCAAGAATACATGAACAACAATTCGTATACTTTAAAATTTTCGTTTGTTTCAAGTAATGTTTCTATAGAATTTTTGGATTTAGTTATATATATCTCTAACAACACTTTACATACCAAAACTCACTTTAAGAAGGTTCAAGCGAATAATTATCTACATGCCGATAACCATCACAACCCTGCATGGATCGATAACATTCCTAAAGGACAACTCATCAGACTAAAACGAAATAGCTCCACTTTAGACGCATTCCAAAATCAGGCACAGGATCTTAGGAACAGATTCATTGACAGGAAATATTCACCTAATCACCTTGACAATATTATATCAGAGGTTGAGGTTTTGGAAAGATCAACACTTTTAGAGTATAAACCTAAACCATCCAATATACAAATGCAAATACCATTCATTACTCAATTCAATCAGATGGCACCTGGGATAAAGAAAACCATTCGGAAATATTGGCTAATCTTGAGAAAAGATACAGATTTGGCACAAATACTGCCTTCAAAACCAAAAATCATATTCACAAAGGCAGCCAACATAGGCCAAAGGTTGGCCCCAAGCTGTCCACTTAAATCCAATGGTCAGCAAAATAAAATCAAAAACAAAAATGCCATTAAGGGTTACTACACATGTAATACATGCACAGCATGTAAATTCAGCTCCAAACAATAATGTTTTACTTCAACAAAAACACGGAAGAAGTATACTATCCAACAGCACATCACATGTAATAGCACTAATATTATTTACCTCCTTGAATGTCCCTGTGGTCTGCAGTATGTGGGTATGACCACCAGACCTATCAAACGACGGTTCTATGAACACATCTACAATATCAAAAAAGGTCTAGAGTCCCATAGTGTGTCGAGCCATTTCCTTCATGTGCACGGTAAAGATCCTAAAGGTCTAATATGTGTAGCCATAGAGGCTGTTATACCTAACTGGCGTGGAGGGGATTAGACAAGCATGTTAGGCAAGAGAGAATCCTTTTGGATTTACGAACTATAAACTTAACACCGTCTGGACTCAATATAGAATTTGACCTGAAGCCGTTCCTTCTTGATAGATGAGATAACCAGTCTCCTGGGCTGACAATGTAATCGCTGCAATGTACTGTAACCTGTGGTTCATTCCATTTTATGGTAAGGTCCGGGCATTCATGATGAGGATGGTTCAATAAGTAGGTAGTAATCACCATCACCTTTCTATTATTATTATATTATAATATTTATCATCATTTTATTATAATACTATACAACATATATTAATTACTTATTTTCACCCAACACCATTCTTAGATGGTTATATTTCCTTTAACACTATTAATTTCCACTTCTATTACGTATCACTCTTATTTCCATCAGAAAGGTACATTTTCACCATCACTAATAACTTTCACTTTCAATTATTTATTATTCCTATTTTCAATATACACTCACTTATAAACTTCAAAGTATAGATATATACACAGTATTAGTTCACTTTAGGGATCATATTTGTGGTATATACTACCCCCTAGAAGGTCAAGTTCTGCTCAGCATACTTCTACATATCCCTTGCTTGGCCGGGTCTTAGCTATTTGAGATACGAATAATAGGGTTATTTTTTATATATTTTTTATATATTTTTTGTTAATCATATTTTTTGTTAAGCATTTTGTTTTATTCATATGTGTACTATTAAATTTCTTTTCCTATCCATGAGGATATATAGGTATCAGATACACATCTGTATTTTATGTATTGCACTAATTGTTATATTCTTTTATTTCCTTTATATATGTTTTTTCTCTGTTGTATGTCATGTCCATGAGTGTCCACACGCTGAGTGTCCCAGTCCTTTCATCTGCGCATGATCAAGATCACAAGGATGCACTGTCTCTTTAAACCGGGACTATATATTTCGGGACTTACAGGGACTACTTTTCATTACTTTTTACCCCTGAGGAAGAAAGCAAGACTTTCGAAACGCGTAGGGTGGTTCTGTTAGGTCCCTACTACTCGGGTGTGAGTGCTGTACCCTTCCGAAGCTGGGAGCTGTGAGCTGTGAGCTGTGGTAAATCACATGCTGGCGTAGGAATATCCAACATTTCAGCATTGCTGTGTTTGGTGCACGTGGCCCGGGCAGACCAGGAAGTATCTGTGTGTGTGGTCCTGGAGCTTCTACAGTGCTGGGAGAGGACTGAGGCAGACGCAGCTAGCTGGAAAAACCTGTCCCTGCCCATAAGAGACTCCTCGTCTGAGCCCAGGTGTTTACAATAGCAGCAGCAGCAGCAGCTATCCATAAGAGGGGATACTCTTTGAATTATCCATTGCCTGATTACATCCTGTTTTCGGTAAGCAGGTACCCCCACCCGAGTTGGAGAATCTTGCCTGAACCTAATATATGTTTTTATGTACTATTTTATGTGTAATAAGTGTATTTTATGATATTAATGATATGCCATATTAAATGCCATTGTGAGTAGTTACCTGTTGTTCTCAGCGTCTGTTAAGTGTTGTTTGTTTATGTATGTGTATGTTTTACAGTATTATGCTATGATTTGATTTCTTTGTTATTTACATGTTCACCCTTACCACGTGGAGCATCCAATCGGACGGGCGATTTCCGTGGCTCTGGTTGTATATTTTATAATATATATTTTATAATATCTATTAGAATTGCTTTGATCATTACAGTGTTGAGCGCCACTGATATAACTTCTTTTCCACAGCAAATGGGGTAAAAGTACGTTCCCGTCCTTATAGGTTGCCTGAAAGTCGTAGGGCTCTGGTAGAGAAGGAGGTACAATAAATGTTACACTTAGGAGTGATTGAGGAATCATGCAGTGAGTGGTGTAGTCCACTAATTATGGTCCCTAAACCCGAAGGGAAGGTAAGATTTTGTGTGGACCTCCGAAAGGTCAATGCGGTATCCAAGTTTGACGCATATGTGATGCCAAGGGTGGACAAATTAATTGACGCCCTTGGTAATGCGGAATATATATCCTCGTTGGACTTGACAAAAGGATACTGGCAAATACCTTTAGAGGAAAAGTCCAAATGCAAAACAGCCTTTGCCACTCCCATGGGTTTATACCAGTTTGTGATAATGCCAATTGGACTGCATGGAGCCCCAGCCACATTTCAGAGACTCATGGATAAGATACTGAGGCCCCATAGGACTTATGCCACAGCCTACCTAGATGACATTGTCATTTATAGTAAACACTGGCGGGTCCATCTAAATAAGCTGAAACCGGTCCTCAAATCTCTAAGAGAGGCAGGGCTCACAGCCAACCCTAAGAAATGTGCCTTGGGTAAAGCGGAAACCAAATACTTAGGGTATGCATTGGGAGGTGGAAAAGTAAGGCCACTAGCCGACAAGGTAGCTGCCTGAAAGAAGTTCCGACCCCCCAAACAAAATTTCAGGTACGTTCTCTGCTGGGTTTAGCAGGGTACTACCGGCGGTTCATCCCCAACTATTCGGAAGTGGCAGCCCCTTTAACGGACTTCACAAAAAAGTGTGCCCCTACACAAGTGGTGTGGTCAAGGGATTGTCAGAGAGCCTTTGAGAACATAAAAAGGTGTCTATCAGAGGGTCCCATCCTTAGAAGCCCAGACTTCAACAGCCCTTTTATAGTGCAAATAGATGCATCAGAGATAGGGCTAGGGGCAGTGTTGTCACAACAGTTTGAGGGTGTTGAACATCCTATCATTTTCCTGAGTAAGCAATTGTTCCCAAGGGAAAAAAACTACTCAGTGATTGAGAAAGAGTGCCTCGTAGTAAAGTGGGCAATCGAGGCTTTGAGGCATTACCTGGCAGGAGTCCATTTTACTTTGGTGACGGATCATGCTCCACTGAAGTGGTTAAATAGCATGAAGGATTCCAATGCTAGATTGACTAGGTGGTATATGGCCCTCCAACCCTTCTCATTTGAGATTCAGCACAGGCCGGGAAAAGAGAACGCAAATGCTGACTTCTTTTCTAGAGAAGGGGTGGATGGTCGGGTTCAGCCGTTCGTAGCCCCAGCCACACACGAACAGGGGAGGAATGTGACAGGGTAAACAAAAGCCACCAGTTATATGCCTGGAAAACCTATGTCTAGTCTGCAGTGCAGCACTGACTAGGTTAACTTCAGCTGGGAACCTCAGGATAATTAGTTGGATCCCAGCTGCCTAATCAAGGTGTGTTAAAACCCAGGCTGTAGACAGAGGGAGGCTGTTGATGAGAGAGGAGTAAGCTGCTGCTAAAGTGATTCCTGAAAACAAGGTCTGATAAACAAAGTAACTGAATTATCAACTGTCTGTCTCCTGCTTAAAAAAGGGATTGCTGCCTGAGTTACACACTGTCTGCTAAAGAGAAACTATTTTGTTTTTGTTGATGAAAAGCTATTTTTGTTTTGTGTGTTGTATATCTGTTAAGGCTAAATAAATAAGCCTTGGCATGAAACCCACTTGTGTAGTTGCATGTATCCTGCAACACAACCTAATTTTCTTATTTTTTTGCTATATTGCACTATGTGATTTTTTCTTTATTTCATGGTACCTATCTGGCTCCCCTATTTTTTGGAGCAAAATGATAGGTAGCTTCACAGTCTCACCCACATGGCTGTAGTAATTATATTTCACAACGTTAAAGGGGTAAATAATCCGGCCAAGAGAAGATTAGCGTTCTCAGAATTACAAGATGAAGAAAGTGGATGTTATTCTCTTTCAAGAAACAACAATTTCAGCCCAGCAAGTCACCCAAAATATTTTGACAAGCAATATAGGCATTGGTATTATCATCTGCTGGGGTGAAAAAAAGGGGAGTGGCAATTTTACTTAATAACACTTTTCCATTTGTCACAGAGCAGGTCAAAAGAGATATGGATGGGAGATTTCTTACCCTAGTGGGTAAACTCAGGGACATTACTTAACTTTGGCCACCATTTATGCCCCCTGCGAACAGGATTCCATTTTTTTTATGTCATTCTTCAACATGCTAGGCAGGTTAGCGAAGGGCCATATAATCCTGGCAGGAGACTTTAATCTGGTATTAGACCCTGAACTTGATTGTTCGGCCCAGTCCAAGAGTACAAAAAAGAAAATCACGGATAAATTCCCCCGAGGATTAAAAGATGGTCAATTAAAATATATATGGAGAGAATTGCATTCAAGTGAGAGGGGTTTCACATTCTACTGACAGCCCACAATAGCTTATGTAGAATAAACTACTTCTTTGTTTCAAATAGACTGGTCCGGAAGATCTCTGAAACTCAGATCCATGATATTTCATGGTCAGATCACGTACCCAGAACTCAGGTGCTACAAAATTAATCTAGATATACCAGGAGCAAACTGGAAGCTAAATGAATCAATTATCAAAATCCCGGAAGTTACTCAGAATCTCAAAGTGGAAATAGAACAATTATTTCGAATCAACATACTGTAGATAGCATGGAGTCCCGTCTAACACTTTGGGAAGCCCATAAGGCAACACTAAGGGGCAAACTCATCAATATAGCTGCAGGGCGTAAGAAGGAAAGGGAGGCTAAATTGTTTAAGTTGCAGGACAGACTCAAAGAGCTCTCGGACTTACATAAATAAACCAAAAGAGCTTCCATTCTTTAAGAATTAAAAGACGTGAGGATAGAATTTAATATATTACTTACCTCCAAGGCTGAGTAATCCCTGAGTTGGTCAAAGAAGAATTTTTTTGAAAAAGCAAACAAGCAAGATACCATGCTGGCCCACAAACTCCGGAATAGAATACCCAATTATAATATACATACGATTCACAGAAAGGATGGGGTTCTGACCTCCAACCCGAAGCAAATTGTAAAGGAATTTAAAAATTATTACAAAGAACTGTACTGTATACACTGGCGACACACTTTATTCGAGCTTGGCTAGTCCCACGAATTCGGGTATACCCGGGTGTATTGAGGTTTGTGACTGTTTTCTGCCCGAGTGCATTGAGTTATTTTCCAGGCAGGGATTGAAGCATTTTATTCCCGCTGGCTGCAATACTGCACAGTATATATATATATATATATATATATATATATATATATATATATATATATATATATATATATATATATATATATATATATATACTGCATTACAATTCGTGAATTTATGCCATCTGGTAGACACGCAAAGCATTGCAGCCTATTAAATCCTAATCATTATCATTTAACAGATCAGCCGCCCATCAGCCAGGCATGAACCCAGGCTGGGAAGGCAAATGCAACGGGGCTTGTCAGAGGTGAGGAGCGGCGCATTCCAGGTATCTGCCAGGTACATACTGGGTATTTGCTCGAATAAAGTGTGTCGCAGCAGTAACAGGAAGAAAGTATCCCATGGAGCTAAAACAGAGGTGGCTTTAAGGGATTTTCTAAGAGATTGTGATTTCCCGCAGTTGGGCAGAGAGGAGAGAGAACAACTGCAAACAGATTTTTCTATTGAAGTGTTGTTGGAGGTGATTAAACACTTGAAACCCTCTAAAGCCCCAATACCTGATGGGTTTTCCAACTTGTACTACAACAAATTTGACAAATTACTAGCCCCCCATTTACTGAGGATGTATAATGCAGTGTTAGCGGGAGCCTCATTCCTGGATTGAATGCTCCAGGCTTCTGTCTCCCTGATACTAAAGGAGGGCAAGGATCCGACAACCTGTAAAAGCTATAGACTAATACAGTATCTCTGATAAATACGGACCTTAAAATGTACTCTAAATTGTTTGCAAACAGATTGGGTCATATCCTACCAAGACTGGTCTATCCAGACCAGGTGGGTTTTATATCTAGTAGGCAGGCGGCTGACAACACCAGACGTATTATTGATTTGATCAAATTGGCTAATCTGAATAGGATCCCAATGATGGTGTTGAGTTTAGACGCCGAAAAGGCCTTTGATAGGCTAGACTGGTTTTATCTAGAAGCCACGCTGAGAGCATTCGGGTTCGGGGGTAGAATATTAAGGGCAATCTCTGCATTGTATACCATCCCGACAGCTAGGGTAACAAACCAGGGCTTCCCATCTAAGCTTTTTCCGGTTAAAAGTGTTACAAAACAGGGCTGCCCGCTTTCGCCACTGTTATTTGTCTTATGCATGGAACCACTGGCATCCAAGATTAGAAAACCTCTGGATATTTTGGGTCTACAAATTGACGATCAGATTCACTAGATAGCCTTATATGCAGATGGCATCATGCTGATGGTGTCAAAACCACTCACCTCACTGATCAACCTGTTTAGCTTACTAGGATAATTAAATAGAATCTCAGGTTTTAAAATAAATCAATCCAAATCAGAGGCCTTAAATATAAACCTACCTAAGGAGGTAGAGAATCTGATATCCATAAATTTCAACTTCAATTGGCAATCTAAGGCGATTAAATACTTGGGGGTCCACATAACGACAAATCACAAAACTCTATATATGGGGCGAACTATCCTAAGCTGCTACAAACTCTAAAAGGAGATCTTGGGCGGTGGTCATCTTACAGTTTTTCGTGGCTTGGTAGAATTCACTGCGTTAAAATGAATCACCTACCTCACCTCCTGTACTTATTTCAAACCCTGCCGGTACCCGTGACTCTGAAGGATATTCTCTCAATGCAGACGCTGATATCTAAATTTGTGTGGAGAGTCAAAACCCTGAGGATTATGAATAATATACTTAAGAGACTGACCCTGAATGGAGGGCTTGTGGTACCTTGCTTATTGTCATATTATATGGTGGCCCAATTAGGCCAAATTTCGCAGTGGCACATGGACCCCGCTGCTAAAAGATGGTTGCCTTGGAGAGTAAAGTGTGTGCACTGCTAGACACAAAATTTGAACTGGTACCCTAAAAATGACATAAATCTATACATGAGCCGCTTTCCTCAATGACCAATTCATTAGCTGTTTGGGAGGCTTTGAAATATAAATGTTCCCTAACCTCCAAGAATTCGCGGATGTCCCAAATACTCAATAACATTGACTTTGCTCCTGGCCTGAATAGCATGGATTTTAAAACATGGGTGCAAAGAGGGTACAACAGCCTTAAGGATCTGGAAGGTAGGATTGAAATTAAATCTTTTGAACAAATTAAATCGGCAAAGACATCCCCAATTCCGATTTTTTTTTGGTAACTCCAGATCAGGGCCTATTATAATAACATTTCTCCCTGTTCACCACTGACAAATTTTGAGAAAATCTGTATTTTAGAAATAGATACAAGGGGACAAACCTCTAGAATGTACAGAGAAGTGGTCTGTTCAGGGTTGGAGATTTCGCAGAAACCCCAACATATTGCTGGGTGGGAGGCAGACCAGGGAGAAGAGCTAGATAAGGAAGAGTGGGACAAAATCTATGTAGCAGCTGCAAAAAGCTCAATCTGCATGACGTTAAAGGAGAACGCATATCAGGTCCTAATGAGGTGGTATCTCACTCCCCTTAAACTATCCAAATTAGTTCCAGGTTACTTCCCATTGCACCTTAAACAATGTGGAGAGCCAACAGACTTATTGTACATGCAATGGTCTTGCCTTCGTCTTAAACCCTGATGGGAACAAATTAAAGATCGGCTACAGAGGATTTTGGGCCTCGACATCCCTTTGGACCCATGGCTGTTTCTGCTGAGCAGACAAATACAGGGTATCTCCAGATCTACTCTTAAGTTAATTGCCCATTTTGCAATGACCACAAGGTGCGAGATCGCAGCATTGTGGAAGCAAAACGAGATTCCAACTGTGGTCAAGATTAGAAACAGAATTTGGTTTGTGTGCCAGATGGAGAAGCTTGCAAGTCTAGTTAATGACTCTGGTGATAAATTACAAAATATCTGGTTGCCCTGGCTGGCCCAGACAGACACCCCAGGAGTGAATACCATCACGGTGTTGCTTTGATAGCACCACATGCGTTCTCCTTTGACGAGTGGAAGGAAAATCCAATGAATAGAAGGACTATAGGGCCACACAGGAGCCAGCATACCCCGAACCTCAGAAAAAGGAGGCAGAAAATACAGAGGTTCAAAAACTCAGACCATCCAGACACGTCCCTACACTCCCCCCTCCCCACTTCCCCCCCTCCCCACTTCCCCCCCTCCCCACTTCCCCCCCTTCTTTTATTTTATCTGTATTAACTGCTGTGTTAATGTTGTTGGCATAGGCGAATGAGTCGTCTATGAAATCTTATGTATTAACTGTGCAAAATTCAATACAAATTTAAGTTATAAAAAAAATTGACTATCTTCAAAAATCAAACAATGCTTTTTAAAAATTCTATGACCTCTTGGTATTGATATTTCTCCAGAAAGACTAGGTCACACCATTTTGTATTCCTTTTGTTAGCAAGTGATCTAATTTTTCAAATTCTGTTAATAAATCTCCGATTCTCCCATACTTGGAGTTTCAGCCTGCTTTATTTTGGATTCTGTGTCCATACCTCTCATAAGTCTCTTAGTAAATAATTTGTGAGAATTTTGCATGTGACCTTCATTGTGTGCAGATAATAAATAGATATGCATTTGCAGTAATAACAAAAAAACAAGAGTGCAGCCACCAGTTAAGGAAGTGACAGTATAAAGAAGAAAAACAGAGGCGCTCTCTTGTGCTAAATAGCAAATATTATAGTGAATAATTGGTGATAGATACTGAATAATTAAATAAAGTGTTATTTAAATCAGTGAAATATATAATTAGTAAATAAATAAATTATACGCTGCTCGACCGGTGAGGATCCTCCTTCGATCCTCAGGAAATGTTGGTAGTTGGATAAGGGGAGCACAGGAGCATGAAAGAGATAAATATACATACTGTATAGTGAAATGTTGCAATAACCAAAAGTATTGAAGAATAGTGATAATTATGTAAGTGGTCAGTACCACTACTCACATGGCCCAGATAAAGTGTAGACACATAAAGGTTTCTTTAAAAGAATGATCCTCGTCTGTCACAGTCGCTGGATGTCTTGGAACTGGCGTATTACAGGGGAGAGTATCAACCCATAAATGGAACCGGAACATAGATCCCTTCTTAGGATATGGTGCCTTCCCCTTGTATAGATTTCAGTACACAGAGAGAATATATGTGTAAAAAATTATGTATTTGCATAAAAGTAATGTACAGCACTTTACAGTACTTACATATACTTACATATGTACAGTACTTACATATAAAACAACATCAGCGCCCTGAATCAGAGCTCTTCTTCCATTCTGCATTCTTTGCGGGATGCTGATTGGCCCTGGGACTCCGTCAACAACCTATAGTGGCTGACATGGCTCCAAAAGGTCACAGTATTTCTTCGACGCATTTCGGAAGCGCGTTGCTTCGCGTTGTGATAGACAGGTGTGTGACCAGATGGGTTAAATTCTTCTATTGTTGCCATTCAATTATAGATATGTCAATTTCTGTTACCAGTTTTGCCATGCTTGTACTGATGCAGCGGCCATTATTCGAACACATCACGGCGCCGATTTTGAGTTAGTCAGTGAGTGCTGGAACTATTATTACTGTTTTGCAATTATTTAGGAGGAATTGGGTCCTTCTTTTTGTTCCTTTATTTGCACCCTGCAACTTGCATGAGATTATCTTATTTTTTGAGTGCTGTCTATCACTTGTTTTTTCTGTGTCAATTTCATGTTTTTAAAAGCCAGAACACTAAAATTTGTTTTTCTGCATTCGCCGCGCTTAGTGCGGGAAGGCAGGAATTCATCCCGCGGTTTCAAATCGGGATTCCAATGTACATGACACGTGAAGTGTTCGAATAACGGTCGCTGCATCAATATGGGATCATTCCACAGACAGACCCAAATCTACATATACTCTCACATGTGTTCTTGTATGAATGCCTGATACACTGTTTAAGTTATATCACCTTATACAGTATATGATCATTGTCAGCTAGTATTATTTTTGTAGACAGGTTGATGTCTGATGAGCATTGGTCTAGTTTATACATTATCTAGCAAGGATACGAACATTAGTTTTCTTCTGTGGCAGTTTGGCTGGGTAGGAATCATTGTTCATGTACTTCCTTTGGCTGACATTACATCATGATCAAATATATATATTGGCTGATATTGTATCTATATATTTTTTTAATTTGATATCATTAGATGAGGCAGATATGCATGTTATGTGTATCTAACAGATACTTTTGCAATATACATTTATACTCTCCATTTTTATAGGAGAGATTATATTCATTCCAAACTGATTAGATCTATAGATTCAACGAGCCTGAAGAAGCCAAGTACTGGCGAAACACGTTGCTCTTATGATCTGTACCTTTCAGGACCCAAGAGGCCACCATAGGCCTCTTTTGTTTGTTTACACTTCCTGTTTGTTTACACTGGGAGCTCTCACGCAGCACTGGACGCGGTGCGAGGGCGAACAAACACTACAGTGAGAGCGGACATGCCGCGGATCTCTGCAGTGTCCTTTGATGTGAGTGTGTATGTGCTATTTTACTAATAAATAGTTTTACACCATATTCCCACACATGTTCACTGTCTGTTTTTGGACGGGGGCTCCACACTGTGACTAGGGGATTGACTACTGTCTAAGAAGCACTACAGTTTATTTGGACAGTCTATGATGCACCTACCCCTGAGGGATTTCGTAAAGATATTTCTTGAAGAGGGTATACTCACACAAGCCTGTACCAGAGACTGTAAAGACACCAATTGATGTACATCACTCACACAAGGCCATGTGAGTAGTTATTATCCTCATTTTTGCCAGTCACCATTCCCTATACTCCCCACTGTGGGTGTCCTGATAGTCTGCACATCTACCATTGTTCAGTCATCATTATAGTCAATCATCTATTGACTCAGTAATTATCTGAGCAGCTTTTTATTCGACAGTAATAGTGAGCTCACCTTATATCTTTTTGTTATTTCCGGTCTTTGGGGATCCTGGAAAGATTCCTGGTGGTTCGAGCAGCCAACAACTGATGCCAAAGTAGTGTACCACTTCTTCTGGTAGATGTAGGAGTCAGTTGGATACATGGTAGTATTGTCACTACGTTTATTTGCATTGTTTTATGTACTAGAGTAAGCGCCTTGGTTTTTGTCTGTTTAGCTCTATACTAGTACTATCTACTGTCAATTGTACTAAGTTTCATAAATAAATAATTATTTAATCCCCACACAGCCAATGGCTATCCACAAGAATAATGGTGAGTCAACCCGAGGGAGTGCCTGAATTTATAATTCTACTATTTGTTTTTTTTTGTAATATTAAATTATTTTGACTTATTAAATGTATGTATACTATTATACTGGTTAATTACACATTTGAAAATTATATGTATGTTCATTCTGTTATACTGTAATTCATTTGAAATGTTCTATACATCAATAATAGGAATTAACTTTATGCTTAATATATGAAATACAGCCTCTTTGTAATAATTTGTTAAACCATAGATAACACCTATTAACCAGGGTATTTAAACCATCTGTTCACACACCTATTTATCACGGTTTCCTGACGAAGCAACATGCTTGCGAAACGTGTTGAACCAATACCGTGCTTTGGAGCCATCACAGCCACCGTATGACGTTGACAGGGTCCCATGGCCAATCAGCATCACGCAAAGAATGCAGAAGGGAAGAATCCCATGAGCTGAAGAAACAAGGTGATGCGCCATCCATGCTGCAACTGTGCTCTGATTCAGGCCGCTGATGTTGTTTTATATGTAAGTACAGAGTGCTGTACATTACTTTTATGCAAGTATGACATTTTTACACATATATTCTCTCAGTGTACTGAAATCTATACGAGGGGAAGGCACCACATCCTAAGAAAGGATCCATGTTCCAGTTCCATTCATGGGTTGATGCTCCCCCCTGTAAAACGCCAGTTCTTAGACATATAGCAACTGTGATAGAGGAGGATCATTCTTTTAAAGAAACCTTTATGTGTCTACGCTTTATCTGGGCAATGTGAGTAGTGGTTCTGACCACTTACATAATTATCACTAGTCTTCAAGACTTTTTGGTAATTGCAATTTTGCATTATAAGCATATTTTATCTCTTTCATGATCCTGCGCTCCCCTTATCCAACTACCAACATTTCCTAAGGACTGGAGGATCCTCATTGGTCGAGCAGCGTATCATTCATTTATATACTAATTATTTATTTCAATGATTTAAATAACACTATATTTATTTCATTATTCACTATCTATCACCAATTATTCACTTTAATATTTGCTATTTAGCACAAGAGAGCACCTCTGTTTTTCTTCTTTACACCTGAGTGTTGTTAGTCTTTTGGGACTATTTAAAGGATGTATGTTTATTGTTATTTAATGCCACTTCATAGGGCCTTGGGAACCATTTGATGGAAAATATGACATCATAGGCCTATAAAAGCCTATGTCGCCTCATTTGTGAGCAAGAAGCCGAGGAGGAAGGACCCCCGGAAGGAAGAAGAGGACCAGGGTGTGCCAAAAGAAGAGACAGAAGACCCCAGAAGAGTGACGGTATGGATTACATAAGGAAAGAAAGAAGATAAAGACTTGTTTTTTTTTGTTACCTTGTACAGTACCTGTTGCGTTGATTAGTTTGAGAGCATGCAGTGTCCCTGGGATTCGGTGGGTGAGGTCATCTTAAGGTAAGGAAACAAAAGAAATGTATGTTATTTTACTTTGACAGGTTTTTTATTTTTTTTGGATGTCCATTTATTGCCCCTGTATGTATATATGTGCCTATGGCTATACATATATACAGGGATAATCAATGGGTGTTTGTATTTTTATTTCTTATGTAATTGAATTGTTTTTTATGCCCACTTAGTGCTCCTGTATGTATGTATGTATGTCCATATAGATATACAGTTGTGTGAAAAAGAAAGTATACCCTCTTTGAATTCTACGGTTTTACATATCAGGACATAATAACAATCATCTGTTCCTTAGCAGGTCTTAAAATTAGGTAAATACAACCTCAGATGAACAACAACACATGACATATTACACCATGTCATGAATTTTACACTATGGGGCGTGCGCTCTCTCTTCCCTTTTTCATATATATATTGTTGCTGGCTGTATTAATCCCTAGATGGGCTATAAGCTATAATATGAATAATGTGGGATCATTAGTCAATTACTCTATAACTGGAGTTTTATATAACTGAGACCCTAATTTTGGGACTTTAACTGTATTTCCTAATATTGTCCATTGACTGTCAAAAATAAGAGAATATATACATTTTACTAACATTTCTCTATAAAGTAGTATACATATAATATATATAGCAGATTGTTTACCAAATTAGTTCATTTATGTTTGTAATGGTGGTGTAGGGACTCTTTCTTCATGTTTATGGTCTAATCTCTTGTGGTATAAAACACCACTCAAGTGGAAATGTTCCATATAAGAAGGTAAAATTAAAGACTATTATAAATAAAGATATAGACCCACTATATAATTGATTGATCTATTAATTAGGTAATTTATTATGCAAATTATTGAATTCATTAATTAACCAGTCATGTTAGGGAGGAGGGTATTTAACCTGAGATGAGGGACAGATAGGGAGATCAGCCCCTGACAAAGCCGTAAAGGAGAAATGCGTAGGGTGTGGATTATCTTTTGTCTGAGTAATGCAGCAGCACTTGGTAGCTGATTAAGCTATGTTTTTAATGTGGAGGACTATTGATTTTGGCAAACAGTGAAGCTATGATCGGAAGCACGGAACTCTCGCGAGACTGAGTGATGTCATCATGTCATCACGTCCTGCAGAGGCACCGGAGGAACACAGAGGGCGGGAGAAGCCGGCGTTGGAAATGAACTACATCTAAAGCTGTGACTGTTCAAAACGGAGCGCACTATAAGATCATTAATACCCCAAGAGTACCGTGAGTACTGAGAGCACATTAGGTGCAGTGAGAGACCCAAGCAGGGCTCACTAAAATGGGGATTATATCAGGTCCCAGGAGACCGTGAGCACTGGAAGCAGTGCAGGTGCTGAGTGTGACGTCACAAGAGTCCACAGCTATTGAACTGTGTGTATATATAACACCCTACACCAGGACGACATCAGAGGTGTATATGGATATCGATAGTGACTGTCAGAAGCCCAGCTGAAAATCATTAGCCCCTATGAGTGTGAGATACTCCGAATTCTCAACTGTTTTATGAGAACTCACAAAGTGTGAGTTTTTTACTTACTGTGATTGAATTATTCTTTTTATTAAAACTGTGTAACACTATTCTGTGTGTTTTTAACCTTCCCTTTTATATGTAACGCTACTTATGAGGTGAATACCTGGCTGTGAAGCACTTGCTGCTGGATACAAAGACATCTCCAGAACATCTACACTGTTCCAGATCCCAGAGTGGATAAAAGGCCTGAACTATTTGAAACGCTGTGAGTGCATACTGTATCTTACCATTTATGGGTTAAATTGTCAAAACATACTGCCCTATGTTTTCTCTCTCTTGTCTCCCCTTGCGCCTAGGTCAATATTTTGGAATATATATATATATATATATATATATATATATATATAATGTATAGTTTGACAGCGCCTGGATGTGTACCAGCCTCACAGCAGACTCTTGATGGCACACAGATCAAAAATAGATGACCTGTATAAATAGCAATTATACAAAATATAAAATAGGAACTCGGATTGTAGTTATATATAAATGGTGTATATAAAAGTGTGAAAAGATAAAAAAATATATAAAAAATATAAAAAAATATGAAAAAACAGAAAAATGTATAAAAAATCTATAAAAAACACAAGAATAATGAAAAAATGTTATGTGTAAAATGATAAAAAATGGTGTTCCTTCACATTAATGATGGGTATTCTTTGTAAGGAAATTAAAACGTCCGGGCTGCATCTTCTTTGGGGTCAGCAACCTCCCAGCGATTCTAGTATTAGACAGTGAGGCATTTAAAGTGAGGTTTTTAAGTGATAAATACAGTTAGACTACAGTTTGACTAGAGGTGACTGGGGACTGCTTCTTTCTGCAAACTCTTTAACTCAAGACAACAAACGGTAAGCTATTCAGATCAAACTATGATCCCATGCTTGTTAGCCTGCATAGTTTAACCCCCCACCCCTTTACAACTTCTTTCACTGCAGCCTCTCCCAAAACTGACTGCACAAAACACTGAAACCCTGATTTGACCCTAGCATTGCAATGCAGCAAAACACTTGACAAGGTACAGGCCCACCCCTGCTGTTTAGTCTGCACACACTCACTCTGCTCACAACAGCTCCTTGCAGCACTGCCTACCTCTGGCATCATGAACCTGCTATGTCTTCTAACTTTTTTCTTTCTCCTGGCCTCATGGAGATGTTACTCCCTCTATCCACTACAAACTCCTCCATCCTGGCCCACACCCAACATCACCATACACCCTGGACTACTCAAAAGCCTTGCACTATCTACTGAATGTTGGTGGAGAACTCTAAAAACCAGCACACCAACCACCGCACATTCAAATGGAAAACACCACAAATTTACAACTTGCAAACAACTACCCAAATTTCTACTCATACTATTACTCTCTCTAGCAGGTGATGTTGAAACTAACCCAGGTCCTCCCATTTCAGCTCTGTCCCATGCCCCTGAGAATTCCACCTTTAAATTCCAAATAGGGCTATCTGTCGCCCATATAAACATCCAGAGTCTGCTGCCCAAACTGGATGAACTAAGGGCATGGTGCCTTATGCATAAACCCAAAGCCATCGTTCTTACAGAAACATGGCTATCCTCTAAAACCCCTGATGCAAATATCGCCATTCAGGGATACTGCATTTTTAGGAGAGATAGGTCAAAGAGAGGAGGAGGGGTGTTATTTTATATTGCAGACACCTTACAATTTAGAAAACAAAGGGAGGATTGGGGAGTGATCACGGGGCCACACTAATTGAGTAAAGTGAAAAAATATATAATAATAATGGTAATTGTAAATGTGGGTGCAAACTGTGAACTGATAAGTGAATCAGGCAAAAGAGGGGGGAGGGGAACACAAAATGAATGAGTCCCCTAAAGAATTCACTAACTGCACACCTACATAATGTAAAATCTAACTTTTAATAAATTTACTTAAAACATATATTACCAAACGTAGTGTACTATGTGTTTTAAAAAAATGAATTAAATATACAATAACGTGCAACCCTGTCAATAAATGTATGATTGTCCAAACCCAAATGCAATATTTCTTGGGTTTGACAGGACAGTGGATGCTGTAAGTTAGGGTATTAACCCCTCTGGAGTTTATATGCAGACTGTTGGTCCAGCCGTTGAATTATTTATCGCTTGCGTTACCAAGGATTTAGAAACAGAGCCAAAACACTATAAGTCTGATAATAATCTGACAGCTGATGAAAGAACTGGCCTAAGAGACCTGATGTCTAACAAAGCCTATACCATTAAACCATCCGATAAAGGTGGTAAAATTGTGATTCAAAACACTGAAGACTATGTTAGTGAAAACATGAGGCTTCTCAGTGATAAAGACTGCTATGAGACTCTTGATCGCAGTCCAACATCTCAATATAAAACAGAACTGTTAGACATCTTACAGAATGCCCTCGACACTAACATGATAAGCCGAAGTGAGTTTGACTTTATGTACCCGAAATCACCTACGGTGGCGACATTCTATACTCTGCCGAAGGTACATAAAAAGTTACAGTCACCTCCAGGTCGTCCTATAGTTTCGGGCAACAATTGCTTGTCCAAAGGCAGCAGTATTTACTTGGACAAGGTCCTAAGGGATTTGGTTATTAGTCTCCCATCGTATGTTCAAGATACGAAAGACACACTGAAGAGACTTGATGGGATCCATGTTACACCACAGACCATTCTTGTAAGTTTAGACGTTGAGTCATTATACACCTCCATAGTTCACAAGAATGGTCTCACTGCTGTTAAATATTTTCTATCGACGAGGGACTGTAGGTTCAACAGACACAACTCATTTGTGTTGGATCTACTTAATTATGTTCTAACACATAATTACTTTGTCTTTGATGGGCTGTATTACCACCAGACCCAGGGTACCGCTATGGGCACAGCTTGTGCCCCCACGTATGCCAACTTGTACCTGGGCTGGTGGGAGCATAGCCACGTTTTCAATGAGGCTCTCTCTATGTACACTGACCACGTTTCTATGTGGATCAGGTACATAGATGACATTTTGCTCCTATGGGAAGGTCCTATCCAACTTCTTCATGAATTTGTTGAGAAACTAAACACCAATACTCTCAACTAGTGGCTCACGACTGTGCTGAGTACTACGTCAATAACATTCTTAGACCTTAACATCTATGTGGACTCTGACCGTAATATTCAAACCAAGGTCTACAGGAAAAGCACAGCAACTAACAGTTTGCTGCTCGCTCAAAGCCAGCATCCCAGTAGCCTCATTACCGGCATCCCTATAGGGCAATATCTCTGACTTCGGAGGAACTGTTCTACCATTGAAGAATTCACAATTCAATCTAAAGAACTTAGATCCAGGTTCCTCAATCGTGGCTATAACATCAAGACACTGAAATAGGCTTACCATCGGGCACTACATAGTGATAGGTGTTCACTTTTGTCCAATTACAAGGTCAAATCTAAGGACAAAATTATCAGAGTCATTGGCACCTACAATAAAAGATGGTGGGCCATTAAAAAGATTTTCGCTAGACACTGGCATCTCCTTCAAGCAGATGATGACTTGGTGAAGGTTATAGGCTCTAGACCCACTATTACCAGCAGACGGTCTAAGAACCTACGAGACTCACTAGTAAATAGTCATTTTCAGCGCCCTAGGACCACCACTTGGCTGAGCCCTGTGAAGGGCATGTATCGTTGTCAAGGGTGTAAAGCATGCAGACATATTGACGTTGGCAAAGTGTTCACCAATCATGACAATACATCTCAATTCTGTGTGGACAGATTTATCAACTGTCGAACTCCCAACGTTATCTATCTTATCACATGTAACTGTGGTAAGAGATACGTTGGAAAAACGACAAGACAACTCCGCAGACGTGTTCTTGAACACATTAATTCCATCAAGCACTCTGCCGAGACCTCAGTTGCCAGACACGTCACACAATATCACAACGGCGATATTAGTGTAATTAAGTTCATGGGCATTTATCAGTTGAAATGCCCCATGAGAGGGGGTAATATTGACCAATCTCTACTTCGTATCGAAGCAGAATGGATCTACAAACTTAAAACTAGGAGCCCTAATGGACTAAATGAGGGGTTTACTTTTACACCCTTTATTTGACCCGAGAGCGCTCCCTGGTTGGACCTTCATATTTATCCTTCGTTTTTTGTAGGCTAGATGTGAATATACAATTCACCTATGCGACCATTTCATGAGCAGCCAGGCTATTTTCTATGCCCATGGTGTTGGTTCCCAGCTTTTGGTATTGATATAAATTATAGGATTATTATTATTATTTAGTATATTATTGACTATAATACCAGAGCCCTAAATACCAATCAGTGGTGTTTGGTTGTTGTGTACATGTGTATATGCGTATAACTAATTTGGTACAGACAATAACTTCACGCATATATACAGTCATATGTTTTTTTAAAAATTGTTTTATTTTCATTTTTATCACTACATTACATTATGACACATTGTGGAGTAAATAACATTGGGGGACCATATAGAAAGAACTGTATACTTGCAATCACTTCTTAAAATACAGTGGACTAAGGTCCTGCTGCTCCTTCTCTACCCCTGTTACACACAGTACCAATGTCAGGTGGCATGGTATAAATATCATGTCACTTTAAATAAGTATCACACTAACAGTAAGAAAGCTAAAGCAACCTTCTCTACCTATCTGCGCATGCTCGATGTGTATGCGATCTGTTTCTGGGTTTGTGAGCATGCGCGGGGATGATATATAGACACTGACACTGCTAACCTAGTCTGCGCACACGCACTTGCAGTGATGGACATTTGTTATCACCTCCAAGTCCTCACGCAGGCGCTGTGCGGTGTGAGAATGGATGCACAATCTGTATAACTATCAGAGTCCTGGCGCATGCTTACTCAGTCCCTGTGGTCCAATTGTAAAGTTGCCCAGTTTCCGCTCGTGTGCGGTGCGCTGTGGTAAGGGGGGAGATTTCAAACTGCCCACGCATGCGCAGGAGGGTGGTGTGAGTGCAGGAAGATATCACTTTGTCCCCAGGCATGCGCAGTTGAAGGGCTGACGCTTAACAGCTTCTAAGTCCCAGCGCATGCCTCCCTTACACTGCCAGCAATATGGCAATTATTTTCTAAGTGTCGGCGCATGCGCATTATGACTAGGTGGGATCTGCTTTGTTCACCAACTCCCTGCACATGCGCAGTACAGCTCTACACGCCGATCATATAGGTGAGTCTTAAGAGGCAAAAAAACAATTGTACAAACTGAATAAAATGACACTTTACCATCTAAATGTGTAGTTATTTGTTTTTATTGCTGATTATGGCCATATGTGTGTTTTGGAGTTGTACCTAGGTATATGATGCATTGCGCATGTGCAACAGCTGTTAACCATTAATCACTAATTAAGGTACTGCTGGGGTATAAAAGGTCTCAGTCCCCTCTCCCCCAGTAATAATAATTTGTCCCTGAAGAAGCTCCTTTGCTGGAGGGAAACGCGTGTTGGACGCACAGTTGTGTCAGTCTCCTACTTGGAGCTGTTTTAATGTAGTGATTTCAAGTCTCCTGTCTCTATTTATGCAGATGGCATTTTGCTGGATAAATATAACAACAGGCAGTGAGTCTGCCTCCCTGCTACATACAATACATGATATATGCACAATTAGAGCCTCTTTGCTGGGTAACTCAATGTCAATGGCACTGTGAGTCCCAGCTCAACTACACTGAGGGTTATTCTCGATTGATTGTGCCTGTGTCAGCGTCACCTCTCAAGCATATGCATTTAATACAACCATAGGTGTTCGCTGCTATATATATCATTGCAGGATTGCTGGATCTTTGACCAGTTAAAGGCTCACTGTGTAGGATACGGTTACCTACAGTCTGCATATAAACTCCAGAGGGGTTAATACCCTAACTTACAGCATCCACTGTCCTGTCAAACCCAAAAAATATTGCATTTGGGTTTGGACAATCATACATTTATTGACAGGGTTGCACGTTATTGTATATTTAATTCATTTTTAAAAAACACATAGTACACTACGTTTGGTAATATATGTTTTAAGTAAATTTATTAAAAGTTAGATTTTACATTATGTAGGTGTGCAGTTAGTGAATTCTTTAGGGGACTCATTCATTTTGTGTTCCCCTCCCCCCTCTTTTACCTTACAATTTACACTGTTACATTGCCCACCAAGTCCACCCTCTTTTGAAACTCTAGTTGGCAAAATCTGCCTCCCCTTTTCTAAGCCCATCTTGCTTGCTGGCATCTACCGCCCCCCTAAAGCCCCTCTACAATCCTTGACTGATATCACCCAATTTCTTGCCTCCATTTCCTCTCTGAATGAGAAGAGTGAGCTGCTAGTTCTAGGGGATTTCAACTTCAATTGGCTTGACCCTAAAAACCACAAAATCCAAATACAACTCAAGTCACTTAACCTATCGCAACTCATTTCCCAACCCACACAAATAAACCTGAAGTCGCATAACCATTCCTTGCTAGACTGGATTCTCTCCTCAAACCCCAGCAGAATCCAATCCTCTGGCATCCTTCCTGATATTTTCAGTGACCATGCAATAGTGTACTGTGTAAGGAAAATTAAACCGCCCCATTCAAGCCCTAAAGTTCTCCTCACTAGAACATTTAAAAAATTTAACCCACAACAGTTTCTGGATGACCTTACCAACTGCCCATAGCACAGAATCGATTTAATTCCCGACCCTGATTCTGCGCTCGACTATTTCCAATCCGAGTTCTTAAAACTCTGCGATACCCATGCTCCACTACGCAGAATAAGGGTACGAGGTGCCCACCTTCCATGGGTTACACCTGACCTTATAGCACTCTACCAGTTCAGGGATGCCTTGTGGAAAAGCTACAAAGTAACTGGCACTACCAAGGATCTCAATCACTACAGATGCCTGCGGAACGTGTGCACAAGGCAAACAAGGTATGCAAAAGCACAATATTACTCTGACAATCTCCACCAAAATACACCAAACCCAGGTAATTTCTGGAAGGTTATCAACAATATATTCTAGGCTCCTAACCATCAACAACCAAGTAATATCACTAAGGGGGATATTACTCTGACAAACCCCACTGACATTGCAAATTCATTCAATGATTACTTTATGGGGTGTGCCACTAACGTATTAGCGAAACGCAGCACAAACCCCAAACATGAATCTCATCCTGGGAGTATCCCTACAGTCCCACCCCCTCCCAACACTGCCCACAATTTTCAATTTAGCCCAGTATCTGAAGAGGAGATTACACAAGCGCTCCTCAAACTAAAACTAAGCAGCCAATGTGGACCCGACTTACTACAATCTAGGTGTTACGCCGATGCTCGCCACAAACCGGGACCGGACCGCGGGGCTGATGTGGGGTTATATAATCACCGACCTGAGTCCACGCAGACTGATCCGGAGTGCGCAGTTCATAGTCGTACATCGCAGGGTCAGGATTGGAGAAGGCAGCATCGTCGTTAATGAAGCAGGAGTTCGGCAACAGGAAATCAGGAGTGCCCCGCTTCAGCTTAGGAGCGTGAGCGCGGGGGTGGCTTCTGCGCGAGGAGCGGCCTCGGCCCATGACGCCGATCTCAGCAGGAGGAGACAGCAGGCTGGCCGAAGTTCACCGCAGGGCAGCGTCGGGAAGAACCAACGCTTCAGCGCAGAAGTCCAAGGCAGGTCACTGCAAGAGGATCGCAGCAAGCCGCAGGAAAGGAAGGGTAGCCACTGCTAGGAGGGAATGCAGCAGGTACCGGTGCTGGCAACACGCTTCAGCACAGACGTCCCGGGTAGGCCACTGCAGGAGAATAGCAGCAGGCCAGTGCTGGCATCAACGCTTCAGCACAGACGTCCAGGGCAGGCCACTGCAAGGAGATAGCAGCAGGCCGCAGGAAAGGAAGGGTAGCTACTGCTAGGAGGGAATGCAGCAGTACCAGTGCTGGCATCAACGCTTCAGCACAGATGTCCAGGATAGGCCACTACAGGAGAATAGCGGCAGGCCACAGGACAGGAAGGGTAGCTACTGCTAGGAGGGAATGCAGCAGTACCAGTGCTGGCATCAACGCTTCAGCACAGACGTCCAGGATAGGCCACTACAGGAGAATAGCGGCAGGCCACAGGACAGGAAGGGTAGCTACTGCTAGGAGGGAATGCAGCAGTACCAGTGCTGGCATCAATGCTTCAGCACAGACGTCCAGGGTAGGCCACTGCAAGGAGATAGCAGCAGGCCAGTGCTGGCAACAACGCTTCAGCACAGACGTCCAGGACCAGGCCTCTGGATACTCAGGAACTTGGAAGGTAAGAACGCTAGGAGAGAGGCCTGGGGTGGTTTGTGGCAGAGACAGTAACATAGAGGTAGGAATAATTATGCTCGGCGCTGGTTCAGAGCCAACGCCTAGAATATAAAGGGCGGAGATCCAATCACAGGAGGAGGGTGTGTGAGAATTCCTCCAATGAAGTAGCACAGGGCAGAAGCTGCAATGAGAGGCAGCACCTGTGCCATAGATTGCCAGAGGAAGCCTGCAACTGCACAGGTCTGCAAGGCAAAAGTCAAAGCCAGTAGTGGATTCCTTACAGTACCCCCCCCTTCAGGTGAGACCTCCGGACGAACAAGATCCATCACAGATTTGGGGGACATGGAATTGTTCCTAAACCTCCTTAGGCGAGAGGTGGCGTTGAAAGCCCATAGTTTGTTGGGATTCCTTACAGTACCCCCACCACTGGGTGAAAAGCCTGGGTGAACAGGACCATTCATAGGTCTGGGAGACATTGAGTTGTTCCTGAAGTGTCTCCGGCGAGAATTAGGTCCACAATCCAGATGTACATTGGCGAGTGCCATGAAAGACAGCGGTGGTACTGCAGTTCTTAGTACATGGACAATGGGACCTGAGGGCTCCGGAATGGGAACATCGGAAGGACGGTAGCCAGGTGTCCGGTGCATAGTAATAGTCCAAGTGTACGGGACACAGGACACAGATTGTCGGACAAAAATGGCAGAGGGACCTTCAGAGAAGGCAATGTCTTTGGTGAAATCAGCACGGAGGAAGTTGCGAGAGTCTTTAGCTTCCAAGGAATTCCGGGTGGTGGTTAGCAAGGGAATGGGGCGGGAGGGTTCACTACACACTATTGCAGCGGTACTTTTGATACCAAGCAGGGTTGCTATCCCAAGCAATTTGCGAGAGTCTGTAGCAGTGTGTATGCAACTCATGGTACTGGCAGTTGAAGAAGGATCCGCTTCCTTTGGTTTGTGATCTTTAGAGAGAATCAAATCCGAAATTGTGGCCTTGGCGAAGGACATAATAGGCATGTCTATACCCATAGTGGACCCATAGAGAACAGGAACGGACGCTTCAGGTAAAGCGACGAGGTCCAGTAAGGGTGTCTTCGTCTTAGGGAGAGGCCAATTGCCATACAGATTGGGCACTTTGGGCACCGCACAGAGACCTGCGAGTAAGGAGTCTGTTTGAAAGGTGAGAAAACAGATTTTATCCAAAAAACAAGGCAGGCGGTTAAGCGGTGCATCAACCTTAGGGAAAAAAGTCTTGGGGTTAAAGCTGGGTGCCTCCAACACAGAGAAAGAAGACAGAGAACTAGAGCTTGGCTTCGGAGTGGAGGTCCCAGGTACCCAGGTCTCACATGATACTGTGGGAGAAGCAATGCAAATTGTTACTGTTTTAAACATAGGGTCTTTAACATCGGTAGCTCCAGGCACCTTTTTGAGAGGTAACCCTAGTTTTGGGACAGGACAGTCAATAGCAAGTACCCCAAGTATTGTGGAAGACACAGAGAAAAATAAGTCCATTTTAAAGACGGGATCTTCTGAAAAAAGGGAACGTTCCAAATGCGATACCCCTGAGTTCGTGGTAGTAGACATACAGTCAGTAGTGGATACCCCGAATACTGTGGGCGAATCAGCGTGAAACAGTATTATTACAGGAATGGGCATCCCAGACTTAAAGTCATTTTTAATCATCCCGGAGGCTGTGGCATGATCCGTGAGAGAAACTGGGATAAACTCTCCAACAGACACAAGGGACATCTTGCTTGTTACAGAATTGGGTCCCTGAGAATCCCTAGTGAGGGCATCAGACTCCATGGGAGACTTAGTGACAGGGGTTTTGGAACTGATTAAAGGAATGGCAGGTATCACAGATTTACTAGGAGAAATACCTTGCAAAACAGAAATTTTAGTAAAGGTGATAGGCATCACAGATAGGGCAGACAGAAGTAAGCTAGGCAAGGTTGCTTCTATAACAGAAGATTTGGCAGCGGCAAAGCTTAACTCAGCGGCTGCTGGAGAACTTTTAACTACAGTGAGAAGGGACTGCAGTTTTACAAAGTCAGGGATAAAGGGAGTCTCAAACTTGAAAGCCTGATCATTCAAAAAGAAGGGCCCTAACTTTAATGGTACTGAGGGAGCAACAGCAGATACGCTGATCTCAGAAGGGGTCACTTGGAAAGGAGAATAATATGTACTGTTCGCTTTAAACCCTAGGATTTGGGAAAAGGAGAACTCAGACAGTGCAAGTGGGGCAACCACGACTGTGCTGGCCTCTGAAGTGGGTATTTGGGAAAGAGTGTCTGGGACTTCAGAAACGACAACAGATTCCACGAAAAGGGGTCTATGCTCAGAAGCAGGGGTCTCAGCTCTCTGAGTGGCAGACGGGGTGAGTGAAATACCTAGGAGTAGGGATTCTGCGAACAGGTTTAGAGAAACAAACGGCTCCAGAATACTTTTTACTGGAGCCAGTATTATTGCCGAAAGTTCAGGGGGCATAGCCCCGAGAATTTTAGCCGAGTCAGAGGACAAAAGGGGTTGATCCTCTGAGGCTAAGGAGGTGTCCCTGACTGACGAACTAAAGGGATCTACCAAGGAAGGTTCACAGGGCTGACCTGCAGGGGTTAACATAGGAAAAACCCCAAGGGTTAAATTACTCTGTACCTGAGAATCAGAGAAATAGAAGCTAGTCTCCGAGAGTGGGGTCATAGGGGGTTCTGCCTCTTGCCCTAGGAACCTATCATTAGACTGCGGAATACTAGGGTTAGCAGTAGGAACCTCACAGAGCAGACTAGCAGGGGTTAATACAGAAAAAACCTCGGAAACAGAGCTTAGAATTTTTGGTTTAGGAAAAGAGGGCAAACAGGATTCATTCTCTGGTGCTAGGGAAGACACACTGACCTGGGTACTGCAGGGATTTACAGTGGGGAACGCATAAGCCTGACTAGCAGGGGTTAAGACCGAAATAACCTCAGGGACAGAACTTAGGGAGGTTAACTCAGGATTAGGGAGCGTGGCAGCTTCTTCCTTAGCGGGCAGCGACAGAGAAATGGTTTGACCATTCTTAGGAGAGAGAGGTAACCCCACAGGTTTAGTAACAGGACTGGTAGCACAGAGAATCTGCCAAGCAGCAGCATAGCTGGCAAGGAGGGGATCCTGTTCTATTATGTGAGTGTCTAGTGTTGAGGAAAATACATGGAGTGTATCTTGAGACTGAGCCAACATGAGGAGGGTGCTCTGTTCTACTAGATGAATGTCCAGTGATGAGGCCAGGGCATAGATTGCCTCTTGGGCGTCGGCCAGTTCCATAGGGTTCACATTATCCCAGGTTAAAGGGGAATCAGGGGAGCGAATACATTCGGCTAGAGACTGTTTTAAGCTCAGGATACAGTAAGCCTTAATAAAGAGATCACAACGGCATTGTCTTTGCAAAGGGGTTAAACCTTCATAGGTAAACATTTCATCCATCAGGGGTATTACTTCACACAAATACTGGCCTTCATAGTGGGACTGATACGCAGGACGGGACATAACTTCAGTTGGAAAATTGCCATCCCCCGCCACGGCGTGGTCCGGTTTTAACGGGCCGAGCATACTGTTACGCCGATGCTCGCCACAAACCGGGACCGGACCGCGGGGCTGAGGTGGGGTTATATAATCACCGACCTGAGTCCACGCAGACTGATCCGGAGTGCGCAGTTCATAGTCGTACATCGCAGGGTCAGGATTGGAGAAGGCAGCATCGTCGTTAATGAAGCAGGAGTTCGGCAACAGGAAATCAGGAGTGCCCCGCTTCAGCTTAGGAGCGTGAGCGCGGGGGTGGCTTCTGCGCGAGGAGCGGCCTCGGCCCATGACGCCGATCTCAGCAGGAGGAGACAGCAGGCTGGCCGAAGTTCACCGCAGGGCAGCGTCGGGAAGAACCAACGCTTCAGCGCAGAAGTCCAAGGCAGGTCACTGCAAGAGGATCGCAGCAAGCCGCAGGAAAGGAAGGGTAGCCACTGCTAGGAGGGAATGCAGCAGGTACCGGTGCTGGCAACACGCTTCAGCACAGACGTCCCGGGTAGGCCACTGCAGGAGAATAGCAGCAGGCCAGTGCTGGCATCAACGCTTCAGCACAGACGTCCAGGGCAGGCCACTGCAAGGAGATAGCAGCAGGCCGCAGGAAAGGAAGGGTAGCTACTGCTAGGAGGGAATGCAGCAGTACCAGTGCTGGCATCAACGCTTCAGCACAGACGTCCAGGATAGGCCACTACAGGAGAATAGCGGCAGGCCACAGGACAGGAAGGGTAGCTACTGCTAGGAGGGAATGCAGCAGTACCAGTGCTGGCATCAACGCTTCAGCACAGACGTCCAGGATAGGCCACTACAGGAGAATAGCGGCAGGCCACAGGACAGGAAGGGTAGCTACTGCTAGGAGGGAATGCAGCAGTACCAGTGCTGGCATCAACGCTTCAGCACAGACGTCCAGGGTAGGCCACTGCAAGGAGATAGCAGCAGGCCAGTGCTGGCAACAACGCTTCAGCACAGACGTCCAGGACCAGGCCTCTGGATACTCAGGAACTTGGAAGGTAAGAACGCTAGGAGAGAGGCCTGGGGTGGTTTGTGGCAGAGACAGTAACATAGAGGTAGGAATAATTATGCTCGGCGCTGGTTCAGAGCCAACGCCTAGAATATAAAGGGTGGAGATCCAATCACAGGAGGAGGGTGTGTGAGAATTCATCCAATGAAGTAGCACAGGGCAGAAGCTGCAATGAGAGGCAGCACCTGTGCCATAGATTGCCAGAGGAAGCCTGCAACTGCACAGGTCTGCAAGGCAAAAGTCAAAGCCAGTAGTGGATTCCTTACACAAGGTTCCTACGACTTGGTGCCCCAGCCATTGCCAAACCAATTGCGTCCATAGTCAACTCTATCCTGTCTGCAGGCCATATCCCTAAGACCTGGAAAACTGCCAGAGTTGTCCCAATCTTCAAAAGTGGGGACCAAAACACTGTCTCAAACTACAGGCCAATCTCACTTCTCCCAATTCTATCCAAAGTTATGGAAAAATGTGTCCACTCCCAATTAAGCGATTTCTACACCAAGACAAATTTCCCTAGCCAATTCCAGTCTGGGTTTCGTCCCAAACACTCCACCGTAACTACCCTGCTAAAAGTTTGCAATGAAATCAAGTGTGGAATGGAACGGGAACAACTCACTGGTGCAGTATTCCTAGATCTTGCAAAGGCTTTTGACACAGTTGATCATGTTATCCTGCTTAACAAACTCCAGAGCTCTGGAATAGGGAAACATGCTTTAAACTGGTTTCAGTCCTACCTATCAGGAAGATCCCAACATGTGTCCATCTCAGGCTCTAACTCCAACCCCCTGGATATCACCTGTGGTGTCCCACAAGGCTCTGTTCTGGGGCCCCTACTCTTCTCAGTGTTCATTAATGATCTTCCCACAGCTTGTAAGGAAGCCTCAATACACATGTATGCAGATGACACAATCCTGTATGCACACAGCCATAGCCTCTCTGACCTTCAACACATACTTCAGTCTGACTTTTTGAGACTCGAAAACTGGATTTCCCAAAACAAACTGTTTTTAAACACTGACAAGACTGTAACAATGGTATTTGGGACCAAGACTAAATTTGTAAAGCTTCCAGTGACTGAGCTCCTGATTAGAACCAACGCTACCACCACCCTAACACCTGTCACTAGTTTTAAATGAAAAAAGAAAAGATATCAGTGCGCAGCTAATTGGAACGTGACGTGATAAGTGAAAATAAGGTGAATTAAATAACTTAACCTAGAATTGAGCGTCTGCAGCTGCGATGAAGGGGGGGCTCAGGATCCCCCTGGAGCTAACAGATGAATACAAAAAAGACACAGCGCAAAACGCTCATAGTGCATTAAAAAGTATTAATCACATATAGAATAAAAGGGTGAGTAATGTGCGTACATCAATTGCAGTATTAACAAGCAGTTTCGGGATATGTTACCCAACGCCTCCGGAGACCGGATTAGGTGTCCTCGCAGGGGTGAAAATGCTGTCCTCGATGGTGCAGGGTCCTATTGGGGTAGATGCACAACCTCTGCTGGTCCTTGCTCCCCTGAGCACGAGTGGACCGGGAGCTGCTGATCCCTGCAGTGCTTCAGCAAGGCAAATCTGGGCATCAGCTGGGCGCTAGCACTCTCCTCCGTGTGGAGCGCTTCCTGGTTGGTGACGTCACCACGGGGATTCGGCGCCATTCGAACACGATCAAATCGCGCAGTAGGGTGCTAATAGAGAGCTAGAGCACTTGTACAAACATGTCCTACGCGTTTCGAAACAGAAAGTTTCTTCATCAGGGACTGAAATCAAGTGGATTCGGGTAGAATCTAAATATCCCACGATCGTACCTCATTGGCTCAGCCATCAGTTCTATTGTCCAATAGGAAAGCAACTGGGGCGGGGTTAAAGTCCCGAAGGGCATGCGTCACTAACAGTGTTAAACATATGCAAAAAAACTTCAACAAACTTTATTAACAAAGGCAATGTTAACCATGACGCGATTGATGTGCTAAAACAAAGAAAAAGGTGTTAAACCATGGCAAAAAAACACAGTATCAAGTTGTATCATATGCCCTATGGACCTGGATGACCAATGGAGAGATAAGTGATGTGAAAGAAGCATAAAAAATGTTCAGAACGGGCTAAACATATAAAGCAGCAATTAAAGGATTAAAATTAATTCAGAGTGCCAAAAAACATACTTTTAATAAAAGGACATGGAATAGTTAAAATATTAGAACTAATTAAAAAAGAGTTGGTTATGTTATAAAATAATTAGTACAGAGACCAAATGTCTATATCTTCATTTAAACCTCCTGGATGCAAGGTGTTTAGTTTGTGTATCCAGAAGGTTTCTTGCCTAGATAGTTCCTTGACCCTATCCCCCCCTCTCCTATTTTTTGGGATGTGCTTAATACCTTTAAACAGGAGGGTTGAGGGATCACTGTTGTGACATGTTGCGTAATGTTTCGAGAGGCTATGTTTCATAAACCCCAGTTTAATATTCCGCAAGTGTTCTAAAATGCGTACTTTTAAAGCACGCTTAGTGCGTCCCACATAAAAAAGGCCGCAAGGGCATTCTAGTAAATAAACTACATGGTCAGTATTACAAAGGATAAAATCATTAATATTAATAATATCACCATTTGGACATTTTCGGAATTTCGAAAGGTGGGTGCCCAGAAGCGGGTCATTTGAAAGAATTGGCCAAAATTTATTTACAGAAAGGCTAAAAATCTAAAAAATACGTTATCCCCTAGCGATATTAAATTAAAAGAACAACTTAGTGGGGAGAGGCATTGGTTGAGTACCAAACCAAATGGGAATTTCAAATGTGGGAAATGCTCAGTTTGCAAGTATATGCATCCTGATAAAAAAACTTTTAAATGTCCAAATGGTGATATTATTAATATTAATGATTTTATCCTTTGTAATACTGACCATGTAGTTTATTTACTAGAATGCCCTTGCGGCCTTTTTTATGTGGGACGCACTAAGCGTGCTTTAAAAGTACGCATTTTAGAACACTTGCGGAATATTAAACTGGGGTTTATGAAACATAGCCTCTCGAAACATTACGCAACATGTCACAACAGTGATCCCTCAACCCTCCTGTTTAAAGGTATTAAGCACATCCCAAAAAATAGGAGAGGGGGGGATAGGGTCAAGGAACTATCTAGGCAAGAAACCTTCTGGATACACAAACTAAACACCTTGCATCCAGGAGGTTTAAATGAAGATATAGACATTTGGTCTCTGTACTAATTATTTTATAACATAACCAACTCTTTTTTAATTAGTTCTAATATTTTAACTATTCCATGTCCTTTTATTAAAAGTATGTTTTTTGGCACTCTGAATTAATTTTAATCCTTTAATTGCTGCTTTATATGTTTAGCCCGTTCTGAACATTTTTTATGCTTCTTTCACATCACTTATCTCTCCATTGGTCATCCAGGTCCATAGGGCATATGATACAACTTGATACTGTGTTTTTTTTGCCATGGTTTAACACCTTTTTCTTTGTTTTAGCACATCAATCGCGTCATGGTTAACATTGCCTTTGTTAATAAAGTTTGTTGACGTTTTTTTGCATATGTTTAACACTGTTAGTGACGCATGCCCTTCGGGACTTTAACCCCGCCCCAGTTGCTTTCCTATTGGACAATAGAACTGATGGCTGAGCCAATGAGGCACGATCGTGGGATATTTAGATTCTACCCGAATCCACTTGATTTCAGTCCCTGATGAAGAAACTTTCTGTTTCGAAACGCGTAGGACATGTTTGTACAAGTGCTCTAGCTCTCTATTAGCACCCTACTGCGCGATTTGATCGTGTTCGAACGGCGCCGAATCCCCGTGGTGACGTCACCAACCAGGAAGCGCTCCACACGGAGGAGAGTGCTAGCGCCCAGCTGATGCCCAGATTTGCCTTGCTGAAGCACTGCAGGGATCAGCAGCTCCCGGTCCACTCGTGCACAGGGGAGCAAGGACCAGCAGAGGTTGTGCATCTACCCCAATAGGACCCTGCACCATCGAGCACAGCATTTTCACCCCTGCGAGGACACCTAATCCGGTCTCCGGAGGCGTTGGGTAACATATCCCGAAACTGCTTGTTAATACTGCAATTGATGTACGCACATTACTCACCCTTTTATTGTATATGTGATTAATACTTTTTAATGCACTATGAGCGTTTTGCGCTGTGTCTTTTTTGTATTCACTAGTTTTAAATACCTGGGCTTATGGTTTGACTCCCACTTAACATTCGGGATGCACATTGATACCCTGACAACCAAGACCTATGCCAAACTAGGGGTACTTTACAGGAACAAATCCTCCCTAAGTCTCCTGGTCAGAAAGCGTATTGCACAGCAGATGCTAATGCCAATTATTGACTATGGAGACATAGTATATGGCTCGGCTCCTCAAACCACCCTTAGCAAACTTGACACCCTCTACAATTCAATTTGTCGTTTTGTTCTCCAATGCAACTACAACACACATCACTGCGAAATGCTCAAAGAACTAGATTGGTCATCACTAGAGTCTAGGCGCAAAGTTCACCTTTCCTGTCTCACCCTCAAATACTTTCTGGGCAAGCTACCCAGCTACCTGAACAAGCTCCTCACCCCTACCACATGCAGTACCTATCACCTGAGATCAGACTCCAAAACACTATTCATGGTCCCAAGACTCAACAAAGTATCCGGACGTTCCTCCTTCTCCTTCCGTGCACCCCAAAACTGGAACAACCTACCAGAGACTCTCATATCCACCACCAGCTAAAGTTCTTTCAAATCTAAGGCTGTCTCACACTTTAATCTGGTCTGTAACTGTTTCATACGCTCATAATATATATTTTCTTTAACTGTGCATGCAATGTCTTGTATATAATGTATACCTTGTTCATTTATGTAACTGTATTTGTAACCATGTATTATTTTGTTTTACTCTGTGCCCAGGACATACTTGAAAACGAGAGGTAATTCTCAATGTATTACTTCCTGGTAAAATATTTTATAAATAAATAAATAAATAAATAGTAGGAAAAAAAAGAGAAAAAGCGCCCGATCCATGTAAAATCCAAATACAAAGTTTTAATAAAAAATTACAAGACAAATGCACACACAATTTGTCAATGCAATATAAGCATTGTATGGGTAAATTCATGCGCCAACATGTGTCTGCTCGCCGACTGCTTGCTTCGTTAAGTCAGATCTCACTGCTGTCGGTGTGTCACGAAGAATCGTCCCTCTGGCAATTCAGATGAACAGCCTGTGGTTCCTGGCAGGTTGTGTTGGATATTTCGTGTGGCTCAGGGAATGTCTTCCCCTTACTGGCAAAAGACGTATGAGATAGTCCACCACCGTAGGTCCGTAAAACCACGTGCCCTACGCGTTTCTTCCGGTAACGGATTTCATCAGGAGATACCGTGTATTCTCATTGGGCTGCTATTTAAGAGTGTTTCTGTCCAATTGCAGCTTGAGAATTAAATGCGCCCAATTTTACCATAAATTAGGTCATCTGTGCTAACAGTAATTGATTATATATATACAAACTAAATGCAAAATAACAACTTATAAACTGTGCATGTTATAATAGTACAGAAAGAAAGATGAAGTTGTAGCAAAAAATATAAATACATGTTAATTATAAACATTAATATATATACAACTGTAATTTTATAGACAATGCCCTATTGTTTTTAAATAGCTGGTTTTGTATTTAATTATCAACCTTAAATGAATATAGATTAATAGCCATTTACAGTTATATATACTGTATAGCAACACATTTTAGTTGTATTGTCTAGATTTCATGCAGTTACAAAGATGTCAAAAAATTCCTAATCAAATGTCAATGATCAATAAATGTTTTCTTAATTCCAAATATATATATTTTACTTTTACATATTTTATATAACCAATAAAATAATTAAATACTAAAATGTCATTTATTGTATCATTATGAGATAGGCTTTATAGGATAGTATAGATGTGATGATTAAACATAAAAATAATGTTAGTACAGGCATACCCCGCTTTAAGGACACTCACTTTAAGTACACTCGCGAGTAAGTACATTTCGCTCAATAGGCAAACAGCAGCTCATGCATGCGCCTGGCAGCACGTCCTGAACAGCAATACTGGCTCCCTACCTGTACCGAAGCTGTGCCCAAGCGGGGAGGCTATGGAGCCTGTTACACATATGTTATTTACATCAGTTATGCACGTATATGACAATTGCAGTACAGTATATGCATCAAAAGTGGGAAAAAGGGAGTGCTTCACTTTAAGTACATTTTCACTTTACATACATGCTCCGGTCCCATTGCGTTCGTTAATGCGGGGTATGCCTGTAATAAATAGTTGTGAACAAATAAGGTTGTATTTTGTTCTAGATTGCTAATTCCTTCATAGAATTAATTTACGATAACAATTTTGCAATTATAAATATTCAATTACTAAAAGAAATGAAAAAGAAAAATGAATGTGCAAATGAACATGGATTACCAATATATTCAATCAAAAATGAAAAAACATACACTAGTGAATAATCAATTTATCCTCAATGAAACAATAAATGCAATTGAGAATAAAACTGATAAAAATATATTGAACATTAATGAACATAAATGTAAACCTAAGAAACAGTGGTGGGATATATCAAACAGATATATTAATACTGTTTAATAAAGGTAAACAAGATGAAAAAGATAATAAATAAAAAAAAAAATAATAATAATAAAATAATATATTAATAGAAAACCAAAATCGAAACTCGTGCTGAAAGAGATGGAGTAGGCATAGGTGAATTCATATCCATAATCGTAAAACATAAAATATAAAGACATGAGATGGACCATACCACAAGACTTGTCCCAGACATTATCAATAGATAAGACACAATCTGATTTATATAAACCACTAGTTAACCGTACCAAGGTATTAGAGAATAGTATAGTTCCCCAGTGATTGCCCTGTTGTTTTATAGTCTACAATGCATACCAAATGAAGACATATAAACTTCAATAGATGGATGGTATAGTGTAAAAATTCTATTGTGTAAATATCTGGAATTTATAAATTCGTTGGAGGGATCGCCAAAGAAAGAAAGAGGACAAGTCGCAAAAACAGACAATCCAGATATCATAAAACGATATTGATTCAATAATCTTTATGCAGTGAGGCATTTAAAGTGAGGTTTTTAAGTGATACAGTTAGACTACAGTTAATATATATATAGTTAATATATATAGTTAATATACTCACTTTCTTCATGCAAGACCAATAACCAATAACCTCAGCTGATATGACATGGATCTAATTGCATTCTCTTCACAGGTATGTTCCTGATGTTGAAACCCTCTGTATAAGACTGAATCTGGCCTTGTTGAATTGATATATAAGTATGTTCCTGATGTTGAAACCCTCTGTATAAGACTGAATCTGGCCTTGTTGAATTGATACATAAGTATGTTCCTGATGTTGAAACCCTCTGTATAAGACTGAATCTGGCCTTGTTGAATTGATATATAAGTATGTTCCTGATGTTGAAACCCTCTGTATAAGACTGAATCTGGCCTTGTTGAATTGATATATAAGTATGTTCCTGATGTTGAAACCCTCTGTATAAGACTGAATCTGGCCTTGTTGAATTGATATATAAGTATGTTCCTGATGTTGAAACCCTCTGTATAAGACTGAATCTGGCCTTGTTGAATTGATATATAAGTATGTTCCTGATGTTGAAACCCTCTGTATAAGACTGAATCTGGCCTTGTTGAATTGATATATAAGTTAGTATGTTTGAATGTAAAAAGTTTTTTTTTTTTTTTCCTCTTAACTCTGTGCTGTTAATTGACCAAATGGAACAAGCTGACTGATTGGGGAGGGGGAGGATCATGTGACTTTTTTTGTGTATAATACTAACACCTTCGCTGCATTGGGCAGGAACTGCATTAGGCAGTGAGGCATTTAAAGTGAGGTTTTTAAGTGATACAGTTAGACTACAGTTTGACTAGTGGTGACTGGGGACTGCACACTCTTTAACTCAAGACAACAAACGGTAAGCTATTCAGATCACACTATGATCCCATGCTTGTTAGCCTGCATAGTTTAACCCCCCACCCCTTTACAACTTCTTTCACTGCAGCCTCTCCCAAAACTGACTGCACAAAACACTGAAACCCTGATTTGACCCTAGCATTGCAATGCAGCAAAACACTTGACAAGGTACAGGCCCACCCCTGCTGTTTAGTCTGCACACACTCACTCTGCTCACAGCAGCTCCTTGCAGCACTGCCTACCTCTGGCATCATGAACCTGCTATGTCTTCTAACTTTTTTCTTTCTCCTGGCCTCATGGAGATGTTACTCCCTCTATCCACTACAAACTCCTCCATCGTTGCCCACACCCAACATCACCATACACCCTGGACTACTCAAAAGCCTTGCACTATCTACTGAATGTTGGTGGAGAACTCTAAAAACCAGCACACCAACCACCGCACACTCAAATGGAAAACACCACAAATTTACAACTTGCAAACAACTACCCAAATTCCTACTCATACTATTACTCTCTCTAGCAGGTGATGTTGAAACTAACCCAGGTCCTCCCATTTCAGCTCTGTCCCATGCCCCTGAGAATTCCACCTTTAAATTCCAAAAAGGTCTATCTGTCACCCATACACTGGCGACACACTTTATTCGAGCTCGGCTAGTCCCACGAATTCGGGTATACCCGGGTGTATTGAGGTTTGTGACTGTTTTCTGCCCGAGTGCATTGAGGTATTTTCCAGGCAGGGATTTAAGCATTTTATTCCCGCTGGCTGCAATACTGCACAGTATATATATATATACTGCATTACAATTCATGAATTTATGCCATCTGGTAGACACGCGAAGCATTGCAGCCTATTAAATCCTAATCATTATCATTTAACAGATCAGCCGCCCGTCAGCCAGGCATGAACCCAGGCTGGGAAGGCAAACGCAACGGGGCTTGTTAGAGGTGAGGAGCGGCGCATTCCAGGTATCTGCCAGGTACATACTGGGTATTTGCTCGAATAAAGTGTGTCGGTGCAGTATAAACATCCGGAGCCTGCTGCCCAAACTGGATGAACTAAGGGCATGGTGCCTTATGCATAAACCCAAAGCCATCGTTCTTACAGAAACATGGCTATCCTCTAAAACCCCTGATGCAAATATCGCCATTCAAGGATACTCCATTTTTAGGAGAGATAGGTCAAAGAGAGGAGGAGGGGTGTTATATTATATTGCAGACACCTTACAATTTACACTGTTACATTGCCCACCAAGTCCACCCTCTTTTGAAACTCTAGTTGGCAAAATCTGCCTCCCCTTTTCTAAGCCCATCTTGCTTGCTGGCATCTACCGCCCCCCTAAAGCCCCTCTACAATCCTTGACTGATACTGCACCGACACACTTTATTCGAGCAAATGCCCGGTTTGTACCTGACAGATACCTGGAATCCGCCGCTGCTCACCTCTTGCATGCTGCGTTGCGTTTGCCTTCCCAGCCACGGTTCATGCCTGGCTGACGGGGGCCTGATCTGTTAAATGATAATGTGAAGAATTTACTAGGCTGCAATGTTTCGCTTGTCCACCAGATGGCATAAACTCATGACTTAAGTAATGTGTGGGCTTTGCAAGTTGTTTCATTTAAAAAAAAATACTTTATCCCAGTACAGTATGCTATTGTAACTTGTCCTTGAGACTGAAGGAAGATGTTGCAAAAAATGTATCAATTTAGGCTTTACATACTGTACTGTATTAAATAAAGACAAAGACCATTTTCGCTTACACTATTCTACAGAGACATGAGTGTTCAAATGCAGCCCGTGTTCCAAAAACCTGACAGAAGTTATGCTTATTTGATATGGGCCGCTATTAATGCAACAGAGGATAAGATGGCAACAGTTGTTCAAATTTATCAGTATTTTATCGAAAACTATGACTTTTACAGATTTTCTCCAACTCCTCATTTGTGGAAGCGGGCAATAAGGAAAAGGTTATGTAGTGACCCCTGTTTTCACCGTATTGAGCCCCAATTTGTTGGAGGGTATTGGTGTGTGTCACAGGGTTTTTCCCGTATCTATGATAATGGAGTTGGCAAAAGGCGAAGGGTCGTGTTAAAACCAAATAAGAAGCGACAGTCCCTGCCAAGCATTGCGCCAGAACCAGTACCAGCACCAGCATCAGCTTATCATCATGGTCCCGCCGTCGGTGACAACCCTGAGATGGATTTCGCAGCCAGTTTTGATGAAGCTTGCATGTACCTAAGCGATTTCCCGCTGACTACAGGTGGGCTAGTCCCTCTGCAAACTATCGACGTGGGTGATGATGAAAGCTGGACTGGCAGTGGCAGTGGCCCGCCGGCGCAAGCTGAATGGGAAATTCAGTAATACAGTATGGTGAGTACTGTATTGTTGCCGTATTATTTTGGTGGGGCAGGCTGGGTACTTCTTTAGGGGGCTGACCATTACTGTACATTAAAACTTTTCATTTTGTTTTTCCTCAGAAAAGAAAACGGCTAATGGGGGGATTTCGATGGATACAGTAATATTGTGCTGTACAGTATGCTGATGTTTTCCAGCCCAACAGTATACTGTGTAATAAACTCGAATAAATAAAACTATGCATTTATTCTACAGTACATGTTCAGTAAATTACTGCACATACTGGGGGCGAGATGTGTTTGCAGCAGAGAGAGGTATTTTAATAATATTGTAGTGAGCAGGGGGTTCCCTGAGCCAGAAATTAATGCTCAGGGACCCCCCCTGCTCCTGATCAATATTATTAAAAATACTGAAAATGCTGCGTCATTACCATAGCGGATAGCCGCTAAGGCAATGAAGGGGTTAACCCACCGTGCCCGCTTTATTGTGTGTAGTGGGTGGGGATGGGTGAGGGGGGTATTTGGCCCTTGGTGGGAGTTTAGGACTTGCGGGAGGGGGGGGGTGTTGCGGGTGCACTTAACCCCTTCACGACCGTAGCAGTTAATACCGCTACGGTCATGAAGGGGTTAAGCCCTCCCGCTACACCCCCCCCCCGCAAGCCCTCCCCAACCATCGTTGGGGCTAATACCCCATTCACCCACCCTCCCGCTACCCACAATAAAAAAATACACACACAGCACAGCAGCCGCCAAAAAATAAATAAATAAATACTGTATAAATAAATAAATAAATAAATGACAATAAATACATTTGAAATACATTTTTATTGATAGTGTAGATGTGCAGGGGGTCTCTGGAGCTGAATCGCGTTGGTTTTAGGTCTGGGGACCCCGTGCCCCCCGAGATACAGGCTCCTTTAGGGGGTGCCGGTATCCCTCTGCGTTTAAAGGTCCCGATCACGTGACTGCGGCCTGTAAACCAAGCAGAGCAGAGGGATACCGGCACCCCCTAAAGGGGCCTGTATCTCGGGGGGCACGGGGTCCACAGACCTGAAACCTGTGCGCTTCTGCTCTGGAGACCCCCTGCACATGTACAGTATCAATAAAACACATACAATATACAGTATAAATAAACACTCGTTCTTTACCTTAGCGTCTATGCGCTATGGTAAAGAAGCATCATTTGTGTACTGTATTTTAATAATATTGTAGTGAGCAGGGGGTTCCCTGAGCCAGAAATAAATGCTCAGGGACCCTCCCTGCTCCTGATCAATATTATTAAAAATACTGAAAATGCTGCGTCATTACCATAGCGGATAGCCGCTAAGGCAATGAAGGGGTTAACCCACCGTGCCCGCTTTATTGTGTGTAGTGGGTGGGGATGGGTGAGGGGGGGTATTTGGCCCTTGGTGGGAGTTTAGGACTTGCGGGAGGGGGGGGGGTGTTGCGGGTGCACTTAACCCCTTCACGACCGTAGCAGTTAATACCGCTACGGTCATGAAGGGGTTAAGCCCTCCCGCTACACACCACACCCCCCGCATGCCCTCCCCAACCATCGTTGGGGCTAATACCCCATTCACCCACCCTCCCGCTACCCACAATAAAAAAATACACACACAGCACAGCAGCCGCCAAAAAATAAATAAATAAATACTTTATAAATAAATAAATAAATGACAATAAATACATTTGAAATACATTTTTATTAATAGTGTAGATGTGCAGGGGGTCTCTGGAGCTGAATCGCGTTGGTTTTAGGTCTGGGGACCCCGTGCCCCCCGAGATACAGGCCCCTTAAGGGGGTGCCGGTATCCCTCTGCGTTTCAAGGTCCCGATCACGTGACCGCGGCCTGTAAACCAAGCAGAGCAGAGGGATACCGGCACCCCCTAAAGGGGCCTGTATCTCGGGGGGCACGGGGTCCACAGACCTGAAACCTGTGCGCTTCTGCTCTGGAGACCCCCTGCACATGTACAGTATCAATAAAACACATACAATATACAGTATAAATAAACACTCGTTCTTTACCTTAGCGTCTATGCGCTATGGTAAAGAAGCATCATTTGTGTACTGTATTTTAATAATATTGTAGTGAGCAGGGGGTTCCCTGAGCCAGAAATTAATGCTCAGGGACCCCCCCTGCTCCTGATCAATATTATTAAAAATACTGAAAATGCTGCGTCATTACCATAGCATATAGCCGCTAAGGCAATGAAGGGGTTAACCCACCGTGCCCGCTTTATTGTGTGTAGTGGGTGGGGATGGGTGAGGGGGGGTATTTGGCCCTTGGTGGGAGTTTAGGACTTGCGGGAGGGGGGGGGGTGTTGCGGGTGCACTTAACCCCTTCACGACCGTAGCAGTTAATACCGCTACGGTCATGAAGGGGTTAAGCCCTCCCGCTACACCCCCCCCCCCGCAAGCCCTCCCCAACCATCGTTGGGGCTAATACCCCATTCACCCACCCTCCCGCTACCCACAATAAAAAAATACACACACAGCACAGCAGCCGCCAAAAAATAAATAAATAAATACTGTATAAATAAATAAATAAATGACAATAAATACATTTGAAATACATTTTTATTGATAGTGTAGATGTGCAGGGGGTCTCTGGAGCTGAATCGCGTTGGTTTTAGGTCTGGGGACCCCGTGCCCCCCGAGATACAGGCCCCTTTAGGGGGTGCCGGTATCCCTCTGCGTTTAAAGGTCCCGATCACGTGACCGCGGCCTGTAAACCAAGCAGAGCAGAGGGATACCGGCACCCCCTAAAGGGGCCTGTATCTCGGGGGGCACGGGGTCCACAGACCTGAAACCTGTGCGCTTCTGCTCTGGAGACCCCCTGCACATGTACAGTATCAATAAAACACATACAATATACAGTATAAATAAACACTCGTTCTTTACCTTAGCGTCTATGCGCTATGGTAAAGAAGCATCATTTGTGTACTGTATTTTAATAATATTGTAGTGAGCAGGGGGTTCCCTGAGCCAGAAATAAATGCTCAGGGACCCACCCTGCTCCTGATCAATATTATTAAAAATACTGAAAATGCTGCGTCATTACCATAGCGGATAGCCGCTAAGGCAATGAAGGGGTTAACCCACCGTGCCCGCTTTATTGTGTGTAGTGGGTGGGGATGGGTGAGGGGGGGTATTTGGCCCTTGGTGGGAGTTTAGGACTTGCGGGAGGGGGGGGGGGGTGTTGCGGGTGCACTTAACCCCTTCACGACCGTAGCAGTTAATACCGCTACGGTCATGAAGGGGTTAAGCCCTCCCGCTACACACCACACCCCCCGCAAGCCCTCCCCAACCATCGTTGGGGCTAATACCCCATTCACCCACCCTCCCGCTACCCACAATAAAAAAATACACACACAGCACAGCAGCCGCCAAAAAATAAATAAATAAATACTTTATAAATAAATAAATGACAATAAATACATTTGAAATACATTTTTATTGATAGTGTAGATGTGCAGGGGGTCTCTGGAGCTGAATCGCGTTGGTTTTAGGTCTGGGGACCCCGTGCCCCCCGAGATACAGGCCCCTTAAGGGGGTGCCGGTATCCCTCTGCGTTTCAAGGTCCCGATCACGTGACCGCGGCCTGTAAACCAAGCAGAGCAGAGGGATACCGGCACCCCCTAAAGGGGCCTGTATCTCGGGGGGCACGGGGTCCACAGACCTGAAACCTGTGCGCTTCTGCTCTGGAGACCCCCTGCACATGTACAGTATCAATAAAACACATACAATATACAGTATAAATAAACACTCGTTCTTTACCTTAGCGTCTATGCGCTATGGTAAAGAAGCATCATTTGTGTACTGTATTTTAATAATATTGTAGTGAGCAGGGGGTTCCCTGAGCCAGAAATTAATTCTCAGGGACCCCCCCTGCTCCTGATCAATATTATTAAAAATACTGAAAATGCTGCGTCATTACCATAGCGGATAGCCGCTAAGGCAATGAAGGGGTTAACCCACCGTGCCCGCTTTATTGTGTGTCGTGGATGGGGATGGGTGAGGGGGGGTGTTTGGCCCTTGGTGGGAGTTTAGGATTTGCGGGAGGGGGGGGGGGTGTTGCGGGTGCACTTAACCCCTTCACGACCGTAGCAGTTAATACCGCTACGGTCATGAAGGGGTTAAGCCCTCCCGCTACACCCTCCCCCCCGCAAGCCCTCCCCAACCATCGTTGGGGCTAATACCCCATTCACCCACCCTCCCGCTACCCACAATAAAAAAATACACACACAGCACAGCAGCCGCCAAAAAATAAATACTTTATAAATAAATAAATAAATGACAATAAATACATTTGAAATACATTTTTATTGATAGTGTAGATGTGCAGGGGGTCTCTGGAGCTGAATCGCGTTGGTTTTAGGTCTGGGGACCCCGTGCCCCCCGAGATACAGGCCCCTTTAGGGGGTGCCGGTATCCCTCTGTGTTAAAAGGTCCCGATCACGTGACCGCGGCCTGTAAACCAAGCAGAGCAGAGGGATACCGGCACCCCCTAAAGGGGCCTGTATCTCGGGGGGCACGGGGTCCACAGACCTGAAACCTGTGCGCTTCTGCTCTGGAGACCCCCTGCACATGTACAGTATCAATAAAACACATACAATATACAGTATAAATAAACACTCGTTCTTTACCTTAGCGTCTATGCGCTATGGTAAAGAAGCATCATTTTTGTAATGTATTTTAATAATATTGTAGTGAGCAGGGGGTTCCCTGAGCCAGAAATTAATGCTCAGGGACCCCCCCTCCCCCTATTCTCGCTTTTAAAACTCCCTGCCTTCTCTCTAATCTATGTAAAAACCCCTCCCCCTATTCTCGCTTTTAAAATGCCCTGCCTTCTCTCTAATCTATGTAAAACCCCCTCCCCCTATTCTCGCTTTTAAAACGCCCTGCCTTCTCTCTAATCTATGTAAAAAAAAACTCCCCTATTCTCGCTTTTAAAACGCCCTGCCTTCTCTCTAATCTATGTAAAAATAACCTCCTCCTATCCCCCTATTGTGTGTGCGTTAAGCTTCTCTGCAATCTATGTAAAAAAACCTCCCCCTATTGTGTGTGTGTGTTAAGCTTCCCTGCAATCTACAGTATGTAAAAAAAAACCTCCCCCTATTGTGTGTGTGTGTGTTAAATCTGCCTGGCCTGTGTTTCTGAGTGCTGAGTGCTCTGCGTTAAAGGCCCCGATCACGTGATCGCGGCCTGTAAACCAAGCAGAGCAGAGGGATACCGGCACCCCCTAAAGGGGCCTGTACAGTATCTCGGGGGGCACGGGGTCCCCAGACCTGAAACCTGTGCTCTTAAGCTCCGGAGACCCCCTGCACATCTACACTATCAATAAAAATGTATTTCAAATGTATTTATTGTCATTTATTTATTTATTTATTTACATTTATTTATTAATTGTGCTGCTGCTGCTGCAAGTCCTAAACTCACACCAAGGGCCAAACACCCCCCTCACCCCCAATAAAAAAAATTCACGCACAGCAGCCCCACAATTAATAAATAAATCTAAATAAATAAATAAATACATGAAGAGAAATAAATATATACTGTATAGTATACAGTATACTGTATATATACTGGATATATATATATATATATATACATTATACAGTATATATAATAACAATCCCTATACAGTACATATACAGTATATACTGTGTACAGTATATATATACTGAATATATATATATATATATATATATATATATATATATATATATATATACATTATATATATATATATATATATATATATATATATATATATATATATATATATATATATATATATATATATATATATATATATATATATATATATATATATACTGTATAGTATACAGTATATACACACAGATGATGAACCAATATACAAATACAGTACATGTAGAATGGTTATCAAAATCATACTGTCCTACAAATAACGCATCTACATACAGTACAGACAATAATAATAATAATCCATTTAATAATCCTAACTGATTTTACAATATAAAACATAACATTCCAATCCACACAGTACATTGCATTTACATTGTATACTGTAAATGATGCATAGCATTAAATCTATGCACCATATACAGTACTGTACATTCTGCAAATGAATGTTAACAATATAATTGCAAGCTACTCTACCAGTAAATACAAACACTTCCAAACAAGTCAACTACAGTATTTTAACCAATCAAGTAAACCAAAATAAATATACACTGGCGACACACTTTATTCGAGCTCGGCTAGTCCCACGAATTTGGGTATACCCGGGTGTATTGAGGTTTGTGACTGTTTTCTGCCCGAGTGCATTGAGGTATTTTCCAGGCAGGGATTGAAGCATTTTATTCCCGCTGGCTGCAATACTGCACAGTATATATATATATATATATACTGCATTACAATTCATGAATTTATGCCATCTGGTAGACACGCGAAGCATTGCAGCCTATTAAATCCTAATCATTATCATTTAACAGATCAGCCGCCCGTCAGCCAGGCATGAACCCAGGCTGGGAAGGCAAACACAACGGGGCTTGTCAGAGGTGAGGAGCGGCGCATTCCAGGTATCTGCCAGGTACATACTGGGTATTTGCTCGAATAAAGTGTGTCGGTGCAGTATACTGTAAGTACCAACCAGAAAACACAATTTAAAACCAAAGCTAACCCTTACAATACAGTACCAAGGATTACATCTATCTAATTGTAAAAAACCTTATACATTATACACAGCATTGTTTAAAGCCCCCTCCCCCCTAATGTTTCTGTTAAGAAGATTACACTGAAGGGAGAGAGATATAAAGGCCTAAAGCCCCTTCCCCCCTAATGTTTGTGTTAAACAGATTACAATGAAGGGAGAGAGATATAAAGGCCTAAAGCCCCTTCCCCCCTAATGTTTGTGTTAAACAGATTACAATGAAGGGAGAGAGATATAAAGGCCTAAAGCCCCTTCCCCCTAATGTTTGTGTTAAACAAATTACAATGAAGGGAGAGAGATATAAAGGCCTAAAGCCCCTTCCCCCTAATGTTTGTGTTAAACAGATTACAATGAAGGGAAAGATATATAAAGGCCTAAAGCCTTACCTGCATTGGTAAACCCTCCCTGCATTGGTAAACCCTCCCTGCATTGATGTCGTGCAGTGTATGTAAATGTGGGGAGGGGGGGGGCCCAATGTGCATAATGTACTGTGAGGTCTAACCACCCTCACCCCCTACCCACATACTGTACCGTTACCCCCCCCCCCCCATCCTGGCCATGGCCCCTCACGCACAGCAGCTCCACAATTAATAAATAAATCTAAATAAATACATGAAGAGAAATAAATATATACTGTACTGAAGTGCCCGCTTTATTGTGTGTAGCGGCGGTGGGTGACGGGGTTTATAAATGTGAGTTTATAAATAAAATAAAGAATATTATTTCTAGGGGCCCTAGAACAGAAGTTCCCACGCCAATTTCGCGCTCATTGCTCTTTTTTTGCTCTTTTTTTACAATGTTGCTGGTCTTGCGGCTTTGCAGTCTGCAAGCAAAAAGCGCGAAGTGTATGAAGTCTGGGTGAGCGCTTTCCACATTTGATGCCTACGGCACATTCCCATTTCTACACACTTCAATACCTGCACAGTTGGTAGCGCTTTCCATCCCAGCTACTGTACCATTCTGGATATTCACCTCTCACAGGCCATTCTTGCCCGAGTCTGTCCTATCAGACAGGGGCATTAACCTGTATCCACACCACCTGGACAATTTCTCTCTGTCAGAGACTTGTGCTATTTATTTTATATATTTTTGTGTAATTATTCAGGCAATTTTATGCTCATTTCATATGTGGTTTTCAACATAAAGTGGCTGCTGGGCCTGATCCTAACTCATACAGTATACAGTAGTGCTTCCCTGTTTGTTTCTTTATTGCAAGCAAAAAGCAGTCTGTAGTACTGAGTGTGAGATAAATTACTGTATTTATCAGTGTTGATCAAAGAGAGTTGATCAGAAGGATTCCCCTTACTGTATATAAAGCACTCTATTGTCATTCATACAGTACTGTATACTGTAGTAAAGGGTAGACAACACATGGTCTTGCAGTATACTGCATTACTAAAAATCTGTCAGGTTGACCAGAATCACTGCGGATATCGGAAAATAATACAATTTTATTAATTCTACGTAGAATTAATAAAATTGTATTATTTTCCGATATCCGCAGTGATTCTGGTCAACCTGACAGATTTTTAGTAATACAGTATACTGCAAGACCATGTGTTGTCTACCCTTTACTACAGTATACTGTATGAATGACAATAGAGTGCTGTATACTTTATAAGGGGAATCCTTCTGATCAACTCTCTTTGATCAACACTGATAAATATCATATTTATACCCCTTTAGCACCTGTCGTTCCATCCTATGCACCCATTTACTGTACAATGGTGATTGCGGTCGTATTCACGTACTTTATGTGAGATAAATTAAGCAGTTCTTTTATTGCTGAAGTCGCCACAAAAAACTTTTATTTACAAATACAGTACAATACAATGGTGAAACATTTCAAGTTAACAGCAATTCAAAACATCAACACACAATAATACAGTACATACTGTACAGTACTGTATGATTATTTATTTATAATACAGTATACAGCTCTGTACTGTATACAGTATGCAGTATACAGTATACTGTACTATATTTGGGCCTTGTCTTTGGGGGTTTATTCATGCAATTATTAGGGTGACCTGCCGTTGGAAATACTGACACAGTACAATCCTACAGCTACACCACCCACCCCCTCCAGTACAATCCTACAGCTACACCACCCACCCCCTCCCTTAGAGTTTTTAATCCCTCCCTGGCCAAGCATCAATCGTCTGGCTAATCCAATCCAAGCCATTGTTTTGTTAATCTGGCCCTGGGCTGGCTACGGTAACAAGATTCAGCAGGAGGCCAGCCAGAGTACTGTATCATCCCACCATCCACCTTCCTTAGAGGGAGGCCTGCCTGCTTTGGAAAAATCCCCTCTCGAATTTGAAATGTAAATCTGATGTGCATCCGTTTGCTTACAGTAACTGTTCTGTTCAGAACAGCCACTGCTTCTAAATTACTGAAAATATACAGGGTAAATATACAGTAATGTGAAATAATCGTACAATATACAGTAATGTGAAATAATAGTACAGTAGTTCATTGAGAGAGGAGAGGTTTTGTGTACATCATTACTGCTGTTTATATACTGTACATTTGACTGCACAAGCAGATTTGACGAACACAAGGCCCCCCCTCCCCCTTGGGCACCCTTTTTCCTGGAACGACAAGAAAACAAAAACTTTGTTCAGTTACTGTACTGTACTGTATGTGCGTACTGTATTATGGTAGAACTACTGTACAGTAGGTGGCTGGTGCAGCTTTCTCTGGAAAGAAAAAAATGGAGCAGTTAGTAGGCAGTTACTGTAGTACTGTCAAACTTGTCTACTGTACTGTATACTGGAACTACTGTATACTCTGACTATTGGGAAAGAAAAAAACTGTGCCATACTTACCTGTGTCATACTGTACTTACTGTACAATACTACAGCACTGTACTACTTTCCTGATGCTTGCCCATTGCGCGCGATGACAATGGGCAACACAGTGGCAATATGGTCTATATATTTATTGCATCGTTCCACGGTGAGTACATCGTTCCAAAAACTCATTATGGCTGTATACAACTCGTCCTTCTTGGAGGGTTTCGCCACTTTACGGATGTGGTCCTTCAGCTGATGCCAGACCATTTCGATCGGATTGAAGTCTGGCGATCTGTGATTGGAAAGAAAGGACAATTAGTTTAAGAGATACAGTACACAGTAAAAACAGTGGGGAACATAAATGGGACACGGTCTACTGCACTTACTCCGCTGGCGTCTTCACCCAGTTGATGCCGCGCTCAAGGATATGCGCCGTCGACGCGGTGTGCTTGGGATCATTGTCCTGGTAAAAGCGATGACCATTGGGAAAGTCTTGTGTGATGTATCGCACTATCACGGGCACAATGTTGTCTTGGAAGAAATCTTTATTCATGATTCCTATAGCAAGAAAAGAAAAGTGCTCAATAGTACAATACAGTGCATACGGTAAGGCAACACTAGTCAAGTACAGTGCATTAGGCGGCATTATATTTGAGAAATTGTACCTTCAAAGACGACAATGCATCCCGGTCCACGCCTAGAGATGGCACCCCACACATGCAGCTTCACAGGGTGTTTTGGCCGTGGCTTCAAAGTTATGCGGCCTTTTTTGTGGAACGCAAATCTTGCAAATCTCTCCAGCGACACAGTAGACTCATCAGTGAAGATGCAATCCTGGAAAGTCTCACCGCTGTCGATCCATGCCTGGGCCTGGAGCACTCTTTTGATTTTGTTTGCGTCCCGTATCATGGAGTACGCTCTGTAATGACAATGAATAAAAAATGTTAGCGTCACAGCGCAGTACAGTTTGCAAAACAACACTTTTACTTTACAGTTCCTCCTGTACTGTCCAGTACTAACCTGACACGTACATATTTCCATCCAATTCTGCGTCTCATCTTCTTTATGCTGCTCTAGGATACAGTCAGATTGTGGTTTTCCTGAAGAGTGTTTTTAACCCTTAATGCGCTCCTCTCATCATTCTCCTCACTTATTCTGTCCACCAGAAGAGTAGTCTCCCTACAATGCAAAGAAATTATATTGTGTTATTAATATGCAGCAATATAAAATGTATACTGTATACTGTACATGTAATGTTGTAATATACAGTAAATATAAATATACAAAAAATGTATACTGCTGTACTATAAATATAAATAGACAAAATATACAGTATACAGTACTGTTGTAATATAAATATACTATATAAATATACTGTTGTTATATCATAATAAATACACATCATATACTGTATATTCCGTTGTAAGATGAATTGCAATATACCAAAAGTGTATACTGCTGCACAAAAAATATAAATTGACCCCACATACAGTACACTACAGTATATACTATTGTAATATAATAAATATACTATATAAAACCGTATACTGTTGTTATATCATAATAAATACACATCATATACTGTATATTCCGTTGTAAGATGAATTGCAATATACCAAAAGTGTATACTGCTGCACAAAAAATATAAATTGACCCCACATACAGTACACTACAGTATATACTGTTGTAATATAATAAATATACTATATAAATACGGTATACTGTAGATGTACACTACAGTTTTCTATATTTTTTTTGGTTAAATTTTATAAATACAGTATACTTACGCATTTGTTACCTTTGGTGCCTTTTTCCGGTCTCTGTTTTTTCCTTGTGCATGATAGCACACGGTGCTTGATGGCACAACGAGGCCAGAAGCAGTTAACCAGCGCTGGATATCTGCAATTCGTTTTCCGCTCGTGTACATCTCCTTCATTCTCATGCTGAGATCCTTTGAAATCTTCTTAACAGGCATTGCTGCGAGTACTGTAGAAATAAATACAAACACAAGAATGTGTATTCGATGTTTAGTCGATGTGTATTCAATGTGCAGTGAATCCACAAAATGGATGGTGTATTTATATGTTAATGACTCACATTACAGACCACCCACTTTCAACACCTGTACCTGGCCACCAAAAGGTTGTACACGTTGCATAGCCCACCACTTGCTGATCTTTATCTGAGCCATTGTCCAGATACTGCATTGTGCCTCCCGCTTACATGGAGCATCCCCGGTTCTATGGACAAAAGAACCATCTCACCTCTGCTGTGCCTGCCACACTGAAAAAGAGAAAGGCAGTTACCGTTTCCAAGCCAAAGGCAAAGCGACAGGCTAAGGCCAACAAAGAAAACCTTCTGCTGACCCCAAAGGCTAAGGCTTTTAAAACACGTCAGCCTTATTATGTGAAGAAGAAATACGGTACTGTGCTCGGTACGCAAGACGAATGGCAGCCAACTCACCGAATCCGCAGACCACTTCCCATAAGCTTCGACGACCCTGCTGTAGCTGTCACAGAAATTTTCAGCCCGGCTTCTCCACCCCCATCTTCTCCGGTTCCATCTGAAGATGCTGCTGCCTCTGAAATCCATGGGTCACTGTCTCCTTTGCTCTTGGACGACTCTGCTTCTCTCCCGGAAATCCAGCGGTCACCTTCTCCATCCCTCTTCGACGACGCTGCAGCTTCTCCTGTACCGGGCATCCCCAGGTCACCTCTTCCACTCTCCATCGATGCCGCTTCTCTCCAGAGAACACCCATCTCATCCTCCGTTGCACCCATCCCCCCAGATCTCCAGATGCCATGCACAAGCAGCTCGTTAGACCGGATCCTGAATGGGCTAAGTGTGGATCTCCCCGGGAATTCTAGTGTGCTGGCAAAGCTAGATCTGCTTCTGGAGTCGGTGCTACATATGGAGCAACGGATGCTACAAATGGAGCAATGGCTGGATCAACGGATGCTACATATGGAGCAACGGATGGATCAACGGATGGACAAGATAGAGGCAGACATAGCGGGCATACATTATTTGCTCGGTGTTAATGCCCCTGTTTCCCCGACGCTGGAGCAGGGGGGTGACATGGATGTGATGCATGGTACCTTCGACCCCCTTCCATCACCAAGCACACCCCCTCCACCAGAAGATGCAGTGTACTATGCTATTGAGGAGGACATGACAACCCCATCAAGACCACGCCAGGAGACAACCCGGTGACCACTACCGGAGGAAAGCTTCCTCCCAGACACCCTACCATTGCCCATCGCCTCAAGTACACCCGCTCCCAAAAGACCTCCTACACCCGCTCGCATACAAACAGAGCCCGACATCTCCCTGTGCGATCTGACACCGGCGCTGAGGGAGAAGTATAGGGTGAGGAGTGCTGGTATACCATACAAGTATGCCTTGATCATATTTAAACACCATGTTCCCTACACATTGTACTGCGAGTGGGTGTTCAAAGTGAACTATGATGGGAATCACCAAAAAAAGGCCCTTCCTTCTAATTTAAGGAAAAAGATTGTGGAAGAAATGCAGCGCTATTACCCTGTTACAGATCCTGTAATGAGAGGCGTTAGAGACTGCATTAATGGCGTTTTGCGCCATGCAAGGAATCGGCCATGGATGGAAAATGGGGAGGACTTTCAGTGAGACCATGCTGTAATATTGTGCTGTACTGTAGAGTACATGTTTTACCCTATACTACCTGCTGTACTTAAACAAAGGATACTGTATGTTGTTGTGTGTTGCACGGTTTTTGTACTGTATTTGTAAATAAAAGTTTTTGGTGGCGACTTCAGCAATAAAAGAACTGCTTAATTTATCTCACACTCAGTACTACAAACTGCTTTTTGCTGCCAGACTGCAAACCCGCAAGACCAGCAACATTGTAACAAAAGAGCAATGAGCGCGCAATTGGCGTGGGAACTTCTGTTCTAAGGCCCCTAGAAATAATATTCTTTATTTTATTTATAAACTCACATTTATAAACCCCGTCACCCACCGCCGCTACACACAATAAAAAATAATCACACACAGCATCCCCGCAATAAATAAATAAATAAATAAATACAAATAAATACATTTGAAATACATTTTTATTGATAGTGCAGGGGGTCTCTGGAGCTGAATCGCATTGGTTTTAGGTCTGGGGACCCCGTGCCCCCCGAGATACAGGCCCCTTTAGGGGGTGCCGGTATCCCTCTGCGTTAAAAGCCACGATCACGTGATCGCGGCCTGTTAAACCAAGCAGAGCAGAGGGATACCGGCACCACCTAAAGGGGCCTGTATCTCGGGGGGCACGGGGTCCCCAGACCTGAAACCTGTGCGCTTCAGCTCTGGAGACCCCCTGCACATCTACACTGTGAATAAAACAAACACATCATTAAAGAATCATTCTTTAGCTTAGCGGCTATGCGCTATGGTAAAGAAGCAGCATTTCTGTATTTTTAATAATATTGTACAGTGAGCAGGGGGTTCCCTGAGACAGAAATCTAATCTCAGGGGACCCCCTGCTCCTGCACAATATTATTAAAAGTTCAGAAATGATGCTTCATTAGCATAGCGTATAGCCGCTAAGGTAATGAAGGGGTTAAGGCATAATAACCAATAAATACATTCAATACACTACCCACTACCCAGGGCAACCTCCACTGCTGTACAGTAAAACAGAGAAAAAAATTAACACTTTCAAAGTAATGTCCCCTAACCCCTTAATCACCATAGCGGTTATTAACCGCTACAGTCATGAAGGGGTTAACCCACCCTCACCCACCACTCGGGACGCCTACTGTACATACCCTCCCACTCTAACCCCCCACCCCGTGAGGCCTAACCACCCTCAACCCTCACCCACTAACTACCCACAAGGGAGGCCTACCCACATACCGTTGGGGAACATTCCCCCCCCACCCCCCACCTCCCACCCCCAGTCCCCGCAATCAAAACAATGCACAGCTCCACAATAAACAGCATTCTATTTATTAAATACATTACCCACCCCCTGTGCCCCTCCCATAAATACAAGATTTATTCTTTTACATTCAGGGTCCATAACGCAGCCCCACGCTAGTCCCCGGTGGGCTGGCAGGGCACCTGGACAGACCTACAGTTTACCAGCAGCATTCCACAGGTTCTGGAGGCCTGCTGGTGGATCCTGCCAGCACCATGGCGCCCAGGTGGTCTCCTTGGGTCACCGTGAGCCACAATTGGGTCCCCACGGTAGGCCCAAGGATGTCTGGGAGCCCCGGGTCAAACCCACAGGTGTCTGCGGGGCCTCGGGTGGTTCCCATGGGGGTCTGGGGAACTCACGGGTGCTCACTACGGGTCCGAGGTGCCCCCACAGAAGTGGGACCACACATCATCATCCCCGCACCTACGGGTCGGAGGTGCCCCCACAGAAGTGGGACCACACATCGTCTTGCCTGCAGACTACGGGTCGGAGGTGCCCCCACAGAAGTGGGACCACACATCGTCATCCCCGCATGTGTCACCCGTGGAACCACCAGCCTGCTAACCTTTAGGATACCCGAGGATACCCACAGGTGGTCTCCATAGGCCCCACGCAAAACCACGGAATCAAACCCTGAATGTAAAAAAAATAAACCTGGCCTATACATTCAATACATACACCCTCCCCCCCAACACCTACAGTACAATAATGTGCAAAATAACTATTATCCAGATATGGATAATAGATTAATTGCCCATTATTAAAAACATTAACTAGCATATACAAATAAATAAAGTACTACTGACCTAATCAATACGAAGTGTCCGACGCCAGCGCCTTCCTTCTCTTGCCCACACAAAACATAGCCAAAACCAAGCCAATACATTGCAATTACATTCAGATATCAATTAACCCCTTAAACACCTTATCGGATAATAACCGCAAAGGTAATTAAGGGGTTAAGCCACACAGGCACGATACCCACCCTTCACCCATGAATTTGTACTGTGGCTTCATCATGCAACTATATATATATACTGTATATAGATATATACAGTATATATATACACACACGTTATATACAGTACACACCCATGATAAACCAATATACAGTACAAATAAATGTAGAAGGGTTATCAAAAGCATACTGCCCTACAACCAAACACGTCTCCATACAGACACTACATTAAAATCAATTTCCTTTAAAAATCCTAACTGATCTCACAATCTACTGTACTGTATATGATCACAAACCAATGAAAAAAGTCACATTCCAAAATGCATAAAATATTTGCACCATACTGTATACATTCTGCAAATTAATCAACGTAAACAAAAATCAATTTGCAATCATTATTTACATCCCTAAACATTTCACACTCAATGACGAACAATGAAACCATTAACAGATTCACGCCTAGAGCAGAACAATTAAGCCTTTGAAAAAATATAAGTACCGACAAAAATACAACCTTTACAGTACAACCAAGGCTATCTATCCCTGACCTTCCTCAAACACACAATACAATACCAAGGAATAATACACTGGCGACACACTTTATTCGAGCTCGGCTAGTCCCACGAATTCGGGTATACCCGGGTCTATTGAGGTTTGTGACTGTTTTCTGCCCGAGTGCATTGAGGTATTTTCCAAGCAGGGATTGAAGCATTTTATTCCCGCTGGCTGCAATACTGCACAGTATATATATATATACTGCATTACAATTCATGAATTTATGCCATCTGGTAGACACGCTAAGCATTGCAGCCTATTAAATCCTAATCATTATCATTTAACAGTTCAGCCGCCCATCAGCCAGGCATGAACCCAGGCTGGGAAGGCAAACGCAACGGGGCTTGTCAGAGGTGAGGAGCGGCGCATTCCAGGTATCTGCCAGGTACATACTGGGTATTTGCTCGAATAAAGTGTGTCGGTGCAGTACATCTACTATCTAATTTTAAAATACTTTAAACTCACAAAATAATTAAAAACACATCTAATCCAGCTTTTAAAACATCATCATTTCTTACCCTGAATGTATGCTGTACAGTATATCTCTCTAGACATATATTGTACATACATACATACATACAGTGGCAAGAAATGATATACCACAAAAAAAAAAATACACATGTTAAAAAACCTTTTGAAAAAATTAACAAGTTAAATAAAATACATTTCTTTACTGTAGTTCACTTACCATGACTTGCCCCCACCGACTCCCGTTGCGCAGCTTACTCACGAACCAATCCACGATCAGGAACCCATAAAATAATAAACCATTCAAAATAATAAACATTAAACTAAAAATCCAAATCAATCCACAGATCTTCAACTTGTAATACATCTTCATCTGTGTTCTTCTTTCTTCTATCTCCTTCCGGGTGGGGCAGGGCGTGGTCTTCTTTCCATCATCGGCCACGCCCTTGTCTTTTTTCTTCTCCGGAGGTCCTTCCTCCGCGACGTCTGGCTGTAAAATGAGACGACATATACTTTTAAAGGCCTATGACGTCACATTTTTCGTCATGGTTCCCACGGTCCTGATTGGACCGTGAAAACCATGTGTTTTGGCCGATAAAAAAAAAATGATGACGTCACTTAAAGGGAATGAAAGCACAGCCAATCAGAATGGCTTTGCTTCAATTGCCTTTAAGATGACGTCATGAAAAGGCACATGGCTGCCCTCACATGGTATGGTAGCCAATCAGAGCGTGGGTACTTTATCCCTACTCTGATTGGCTCTGGTATACCATGTGTCAGGGGCTTGGGGGAGAAAGGATGTGACGTCAATAAGGACAAGGAAAACACATGGTTTTCACGGTCCAATCAGGACCGTGGGAACCATGACGAAAAATGTGACGTCATAGGCCTTTAAAAGCCTATGTCGTCTCATTTTAAAGCCAGACGCCGCGGAGGAAGGACCTCCAGAGAAGAAAAAAGACAAGGGCGTGGCCGATGATGGAAAGAAGACCACGCCCTGCCCCGCCCGGAAGGAGATAGAAGAAAGAAGAACACAGATGAAAATGTATTACAAGTAGAAGACTCGTGGATTGATTTGGATTTTTAGTTTAATGTTTATTATTTTGAATGGTTTATTATTTTATGGGTTCCTGATCGTGGATTGGTTCGTGAGTAAGCTGCACAACGGGAGTCGTGGGGGCAAGTAATGGTAAGTGAACTACAGTAAAGAAATGTATTTTATTTAACTTGTTAATTTTTTCAAAAGGTTTTTTAACATGTGTATTTTTTTTTTTGTGGTATATCATTTCTTGCCACTGTATTTATGTATGTACGTACAATATATATGTCTAGAGAGATATACTGTACAGTATACATTCAGGGTAAGAAATGATGATGTTTTAAAAGCTGGATTAGATGTGTTTTTAATTATTTTGTGAGTTTAAAGTATTTTAAAATTAGATAGATGTATTATTCCTTGGTATTGTATTGTGTGTTTGAGGAAGGTCAGGGATAGATAGCCTTGGTTGTACTGTAAAGGTTGTATTTTTGTCGGTACTTATATTTTTTCAAAGGCTTAATTGTTCTGTTCTAGGCGTGAATCTGTTAATGGTTTCATTGTTCATGATTGAGTGTGAAATGTTTAGGGATGTAAATAATGATTGCTAATTGAGTTTTGTTTACTTGGTTGATTAATTTGCAGAATGTATATGGTGCATACTGTAGATATTTAGGCATCATTTATATTGGAATGTAAGTTGTTTAAATGGCTTTTCAGAGGTTTAGTGATGATTTACAGTAGATTGAGAGATCAGTTATGAATATTAAAGGAAATTGATTTTAATTTAGTGAGTATGTACTGTATGGAGAAGTGTTTGGTTGTAGGACAGTGCTTTTGATAACCCTTCTACATTTATTTGTACTGTATATTGGTTTATCATGGGTGTGTATATAACGTGTGTGTGTATATATATATATATATATATATATATATATATATATATATATATATATATATATATATATATATATATATATATATATATATATAATCAAAGGCTCCTTACCAGGCAGACCAGAGAATCCAGGGAATCCAAAGCAGGCACAGCAAGGAAGAGACAGCACACTTGTTAGCAAAAAGAATTGTATTAGTGAAGCAGGCACAAAACCCATCTGCTCTGTTACCTATATATATATATATATATATATATATATATACTGTATATATATCTCTCTCTCTCTCTTTCTCTCTGTCTCTCTGTATATATACAGTATATATATATAGTTGCATGATGAAGCCACAGTACAAATTCATGGGTGAAGGGTGGGTATCGTGCCTGTGTGGCTTAACCCCTTAATTACCTTTGTGGTTATTATCCGATAAGGTGTTTAAGGGGTTAATTGATATCTGAATGTACTTGCAATGTATTGCCTTGGTTTTGGCTATGTATTGTGTGGGCAAGAGAAGGAAGGCGCTGGCATCGGACACTTCGTATTGATGAGGTCAGTAGTACTTTATTTATTTGTATATGCTAGTTAATGTTTTTAATAATGGGCAATTAATCTATTATCCATATCTGGATAATAGTTATTTTGCACATTATTGTACTGTAGGTGTTGGGGGGGAGGGTGTATGTATTGAATGTACTGTATAGGCCAGGTTTATTTTTTTTACATTCAGGGTTACTTCCGTGGTTTTGCGTGGGACCTCTGGAGACCACCCGCGGGAATCCTCGGGTATCCTAAAGGGTATCAGGCTGGTGGTTCCACAGGTGACACATGCGGGGATGATGATGTGTGGTCCCACTTCTGTGGGGGCACCGCGGACCCGTAGTCTGCGGGCATGACGATGTGTGGACCCACTTCTGTGGGGGCACCTCCGACCCGTAGGTGCGGGGATGATGATGTGTGGTCCCACTTCTGTGGGGGCACCTCGGACCCGTAGTGAGCACTCGTGAGTTCCCCAGACCCCCATGGGAACCACCCGAGGCCCCGCAGACACCTGTGGGTTTGACCCGGGGCTCCCAGACATCTTTGGGCCTACCGTGGGGACCCAATTGTGGCTCACGGTGACCCAAGGAGACCACCTGGGCGCCATGGTGCTGGCAGGATCCACCAGCAGGCCTCCAGAACCTGTAGAATGCTGCTGGTAAACTGTAGGTCTGTCCAGGTGCCCTGCCAGCCCACCGGGGACTAGCGTGGGGCTGCGTTATGGACCCTGAATGTAAAAGAATAAATCTTGTATTTATGGGGGGGGCACAGGGGGTGGGTAATGTATTTAATAAATAGAATGCTGTTTATTGTGGGTCATTGTACTGTTTTTATTGTGGGTACTGGGGTGGGGGTGGGGTGTTTCCCCAACGGTATGTGGGTAGGCCTCCCTTGTGGGTACTGACTGGGTGGTTAGGCCTCACGGGTGGGGGGGGGGTTAGTGTGGGAGGGTATGTAGGCATCCCGAGTGGTGGGTGAGGGTGGGTTAACCCCTTCATGACTGTAGCGGTTAATAACCGCTATGGTGATTAAGGGGTTAGGGGACATTACTTTGTATGTTTTAATTTTTGTGTCTGTTTTGCAGAAGCGGAGGGGCCATGGCCAGGATGGGGGGGGGGTAACGGTATGTGGGTGGGGGGTGAGGGTGGTTAGCAATGCAGGGAGGGAGATTTACTGGTAACAGAAACATCTCTCTCCCTTCAATGTAATCTGTTTAAAGCCCCCTCCCCCCTAATGTGTGTTTCTGTAAAATCTCTCTCCCTTCAATGTAATCTGTTTAAACCCCCCTCCCCCCTAATGTGTGTTTCTGTAAAATCTCTCTCCTTTCAATGTAATCTGTTTAACAGAAACATTAGGGGGGAGGGGGCTTTAGGCCTTTACATCTCTCTCCCTTCAATGTAAACTGTTTAACAGAAACATTAGGGGGGAGGGGGCTTTAAACAATGCTGTGTATAATGTATAAGGTTTTTTACAATTAGATAGATGTAATCCTTGGTATTGTAAGGGTTAGATTTGGTTTTAAATTGTGTTTTCTGGTTGGTACTTACAGTATATATTGATTTTTGTATACTTGATTGCTTAAAATAGTTGAATTGTTTGGAAGTGTTTGTATTTACTGGTAGAGTAGCTTGCAATTACGTATATTGTTAACATTCATTTGCAGAATGTATATGGTGCATAGATTTTATGCATCATTTATACAATGTAAATGCAATGTACTGTGTGGATTGGAATGTTATGTTTTATATTGTAAAATAAGTTAGGATTATTAAATGGATTATTATTATTGTCTGTATAGAGAAGCGTTATCTGTAGGACAGTATGATTTTGATAACCATTCTACATGTATTTGTACTATTGGTTCATCATGTGTGTATATATACTGTATACTGTATATATATATATATATATATATATATATATATATATATATATATATATATATATATATATATATATATGCAAGAGAAAAAGAGAGGACCCCGCATCCACAAGACATATAAACACAGCTAAATACCGACACTGGAAAAATCCAAACTACAGTGATGTGTCGGTGGTGCTATAAGGGCAGTATAATAGAATGAGAGAGAGAAAGAAGGCCCTAAATAAAGCACTCTAGTATGTGTATCAGTACAAATCACATAAGGTTTATTAATATGTTGTCACAGAACAAAAATGGTTAAAACAAAGCACAGAAATGTTAAAATACAGCATGGATCCCCTGTTCATTACAGAGCTAAACAACTCCTCAAAAAAGAGATACCCAAAATACACTCAGATAGTATTCTGAAACACCTGACAAATTAAACCTGGTGTGACACCCAACAGACTAAATAATCACGGCTAGGGCTATGTAATCATCAGCAAAAGGTCAGATATGCCTACTATCCCCTATAGTATAGGGTTTGTCTGAAGCGACAAAGAGTAGTAGGTAAGTGACAGCAGAGATACACAAAATACAGCCTACAAAGCACATGTAAGCCTATAGCTGAGAAGAGTGATACATCACCTATGGTCAGGTGCAGTGTGGTCGGTACATGTAGGGGAGAACATGGAGGGATGTTAGAGCATAGTAATGTTGCCCAGAGAGGGGACAAACCAGGGGATCCTGCCTGCTAGACCTGCTCCTACGCGTTTCGGCACACAGCCTTCTACTGGGAGTGGTGATGTAAGCAGGGTAACATGCAGGTTTAAAAAGGGAACTAATTGGGCTAGTGGGTGTGATCACCTGGCAAAAATCAGATTGACATAGATTATGCCAAGGACAAACAGGTGTGTGCTAAAGATGAGGCTGTATGAGTCAGTGATGGTCATAGGTTATCGGCCAATAACAAGTCTTATTGTGGGTACACTCACACACCTCCAAAATAGTCAGTAATTATATGAATACCTGCCTGGTGAATCCAATGTGTGGCAATGGCAGAAAGCTTATCCTCAAGCTGTAGCACATAATGTATCTCAGGGCCACAGATGTAATAGATTCACTATAATGGCAAGTTGTGTTCGAGGGCAGAAAACGGGCCTCCCATATGTTACTGCGCATGTCCGTGACGTCATAACGTCGCGTCTGGCAAGGCAGGACACCCTATGCCTTGTAATGGGCACTTGTGAGGCAGAAAGTATCTATGGGCAGTTCACTGCGCATGCGCGGCTCTCAGTCTAGTGTGTCCGTGTATTCAGTAGACTAGATAAGCCCTGCTTTGCGTCTCGCGCATGCGCGCCATGTGCATAATAGATTCAAATGTAATTGGCAGTCAAAAGTGCACACATATCCGCTCTCCATGATCGCACAGCGCCCACAATTTAGCTGATGTAAACATATAATACATGAGGATCGATCTAATTCGTTCAGAGTGCAAAGGAAACCTAAGGATTAAAGTCTCATTTAATGTAGCCCCCAAAAGGGCAGCCAGACAAATAATGGAGTGATCCGTATCACTGTGGAAGCCATAAGAATAGATGAAGCACATATTGCTTAAGGCATGACATATAGCTCCCAAAAATGACTATTAAAAAATGATATAAGAGTGATATTATATTGTACAGATATTACTGACAGGTAAGTACATATAGGTATAGTCCATGCCTGTGCATCAATAAATGTATGTACTTGTGCACAAATAACATTCAATGAGGGATGAACTTCCACATAACTGTGGACTAGCAATATGATGGCACATACATGATGGAATGGAGCGATAGAGTTCTCCAATAAATCACTATTAGTGTATATGATATTGACATATAAGTGGAAGTACTTGAGCTCCAATGCCCAAATTAATGTCTAGACTTAGAAGAAAGAACCTGATGTATGGTTTTCATTTCTTTGTAATAGCGCCAGGTAGTGTCCTTCCAGATATGCGTCTTCAAATAGAGACATAAGATGTTAAACATCATGCTGATGCATAAGTCCGAAATATGTCCCTCTTAGATGGTTCAAGTGGAGTATGTGGCAAGCAGGACAGTCAAGAGTCTTTGTGGAAGTGTCCAAACGGAGAGACGATGTGAGTCTTGTGTGGTTGGGAACCAGCCATGTAATATGCAAACCCAGGACTCTGTGAATATAAAAACAGGGATAGGGGAAGGGGAGAGAGAGAGAAGTGTATGAGATTCTCATCACTAAATATATACTTAAGAGGCCAGGGGGTATATCAAAGACATTCATAGGACGATGATGGCAGTATGAAATAGTACATGCTAATGAAATGCCTATATAAACATTGCGAAACCCAGGTAGTCATTTAGACCCCTGGGAATCATTGAGTCCATCTGTACAATCCATCTCGACTCCCTGCGTAGTAATGCCCTTTCTAAGTCACCTCCTCTGAGTCCTAAACTTACCCTCTCAATCGCAAATGCTTGTAAGAGGTTAAAGTCTGACATGTGTGCCTCAAAGAAGTGTCGGGCTACCGAGGTGATTTTCTTAAACGCCTGTAGGTCTTTTGAGGCGTTTTTGATGTTTCTTACATGTTCAAGTATTCTAAACCTTACTTCGCGGGTTGTCATCCCTATGTAAGGGAGCCCGCAGGGGCAGGTGACACAATAAATGACGCCTTTAGATTTGCATCCCAGACAGTCTCTTATTTTAAAGGTATGGGTCTTGGAAGAGTCAGTAAATACCTCTGTCTGATACATATACCGACAGGCAGAACAAGTTTTACATTTATAGAAACCCTTTTTTCTCTTTGCTGTTGAAAGGAAAGTTGTTTGTGTAGTAGGGACAAAGTGACTGGTCACCAGTTTGTTTCTAAGGTTGGGCGATTTATGACTACTCATTGTAATCCTGTCGCCTAGGGCTTTTTTAAGATCTGGGTCTGTCATCAGGATCTGCCAATGATTTTGAAGTGTAGTACGCAATTGGGACCATTGTCGGTTATATGTACCTATAAAGCGGATTTTACAGTCTACTTTGGCTTGGCTTTTAGGGTACAATAAAGTGTCTCTGGGTGTAGCTAGAGCTAATTTATAGCCCTTGTCCACACTCCGTTTGCTATACCCTCGCTGACTGAATCTTTCCCTCATCTCTCCTGCCCTTGTGGAAAAGTCTCTCTCTGAGGAAACATTTCGTCTAAGTCGCAGAAATTCACTTTTTGGGATGCCTCTGATTTGGTGTTCAGGGTGGAAGCTGGATGCGTGAAGTATAGAATTTGTGGCTGTTTTTTTGCGAAAGATGTCAGTGTGCAGTGTGCCATCGGGACCTATATTAATGTAAAGGTCTAAAAATTCTACCTGCGTATTGCTACAACTGAAGGTGAGTTTGATGTTCATGTTGATGCGGTTGAGAACATCGACGAAGTCCCTAAACCCCGCGGCAGTGCCCCGCCAGAGGATCAGCACATCATCGATGTATCTCAACCACAACAACACGTGTTGAGTGAATATGACGTTATCCTCAGAGAACACAACTTCCCGTTCCCACCAGCCCAGGAAGAGGTTGGCATAGGAGGGTGCGCAGGTGGCTCCCATCGCAGTACCTCTTTTCTGCAGATAGTACCTACTCCTGAAGATAAAGTAATTATGAGTGAGAATAAATCTCAATAACTTCAGGATAAGGTCCATCAGTCCAGTGGAGACATTCTGCATGGACAGATAAAATCGTGTGGCGCGCAGACCATCATCATGGTCAATGCATGTATATAAAGACTCCACATCACAAGTCGCCAGAAGAGTATTCTCATCGACTGTGATGTGGGCTAAGCGCGCCAACACGTCCATGGTATCTCGAATATAAGATGGTAAAGTCTCCACTGAACATTGCAGAAAAGAGTCTATAAATCTGCAGATGGGTTCGCATAACCCACCTATACCTGATACTATAGGCCTCCCTGGGGGGTGGGTCGGGTCCTTGTGTACTTTCGGCAACAAATAAAATGTGGGGACTCTAGGAAATTTGGTGATTAAGGCCTGGCTGTTACGTTCAGTGATATAGTTGTCTAATACCGCTGACCTCAATATGCGGTCGATCTCAGCTTTATAGCGGATAGTGGGGTCTGAGGCAATTTCTGAATAACATGTATGATTTTTTAATTGTTTGTAAGCTTCCTTTTCATACATCACCTCAGGCCAGATGACTATATTGCCGCCTTTGTCGCTGGGTTTGATGACGATATCCCGCATCTCCTTCAATTCCTTGATCGCCACTGACTCTGATCTTGTGAGGTTTACGTCATCCATCTTAGTAGATATTTTCTTGAAATCCTCCGTGACCATTTTCAGGAATACTTCCACTGGAGGACAAATCTGCCATGGAGGGCAGAAGGTCGACTGTGGTTTCAAGTGTGATAAAATGTCCTTTTCTTCTGTCTGTATTATACCTTGGTCATCTAGTAGGGATTCCAGTTCTTGAAGATGTATTTGCTCTTGTGTATTCAGTTGTAACTGCTCCGTATTCCCATCACTGCTTCCACGGTTCTTGGAAAAAAATTTGTGCAAAAGAAGCTTTCTGCAAAATAAGTTAACATCTTTAATCCACTCAAAGTGGTCCATGCTGGTTGTTGGGGCAAACGAGAGACCTCTTCGTAACACTTTTTCCTGATCTTCTGTAAGAGTAATGCTTGACAAGTTAATAATAGTCATTTCATTATCCATATTCATGGTGGTGTTACTCACTTGGGTTTTTGTGTTGATATCGTGCGTCCCCTTAGCTCTCTTTGCTCCCCTCCTAGTCCTCCTTCTAGTGTGGAGAGCTTTGTACCTGTTTCTAAAAAATGTGACCGATTTGTTGAATGGGATACAGAAGAAGTGCTTTCGACATCTGACAATTCTAAATCAGACGCAGACACCCCCGATGATATAGAAACTGAGTTGGTTTTTTTGTTATGTGTTTTTCGATTAGCACTCTTATTTCTGTTTGTGCGTCTCCCACTGTGCCACTTATATACAGTATTATTTTTATAGTCCTCTTGGTCTCGTTCAAATTTGTTTTTTTTGAATGCAATAAGGTCTTGCTCGAATTTGTCAAGGTCTTTTTCAATTCGCTTAAATTGATTTATTTCTGTATCTGTTAGTTCTTTCTCAATTGTATCAATTTGTAGCGTAAATTCTTTGACACGAGCCTGATCATGCTCTATCAGTATTTTAATTAGGGCGAAGGAGCAGGTACTAAGGCTTTCCTCCCACTGTTGTTCGAGTTTAATATCTTCAAACTCAAATGAGGGGAACGTTTGAACCCTTAAGCCTCTGGGTATAAACTGGTACAACAGGTATTTCTCTAATGCGGTCTTGTTCCACCATGAACGTAACCGTTTCTGAGATAACTGTTTTAAAACTTTAATTTTATCACCACTCCCTATTGTTTGTGAAATAGGGGTCTGAGGGATATCTGATGTAATGATGTTAAATGCCTCATTAGCGTACGCACGACGGCGTTCCTCACTAGCCACAAAATCCATTAAAAAAACTGTTCTGTGTACTCAAGAGCTAGATAGCACTCAATCAAGGGAGCTGGGGTCTAGAAACTAACAGAGTTAGTATATGTAATAGTATGCAAGAGAAAAAGAGAGGACCCCGCATCCACAAGACATATAAACACAGCTAAATACCGACACTGGAAAAATCCAAACTACAGTGATGTGTCGGTGGTGCTATAAGGGCAGTATAATAGAATGAGAGAGAGAAAGAAGGACCTAAATAAAGCACTCTAGTATGTGTATCAGTACAAATCACATAAGGTTTATTAATATGTTGTCACAGAACAAAAATGGTTAAAACAAAGCACAGAAATGTTAAAATACAGCATGGATCCCCTGTTCATTACAGAGCTAAACAACTCCTCAAAAAAGAGATACCCAAAATACACTCAGATAGTATTCTGAAACACCTGACAAATTAAACCTGGTGTGACACCCAACAGACTAAATAATCACGGCTAGGGCTATGTAATCATCAGCAAAAGGTCAGATATGCCTACTATCCCCTATAGTATAGGGTTTGTCTGAAGCGACAAAGAGTAGTAGGTAAGTGACAGCAGAGATACACAAAATACAGCCTACAAAGCACATGTAAGCCTATAGCTGAGAAGAGTGATACATCACCTATGGTCAGGTGCAGTGTGGTCGGTACATGTAGGGGAGAACATGGAGGGATGTTAGAGCATAGTAATGTTGCCCAGAGAGGGGACAAACCAGGGGATCCTGCCTGCTAGACCTGCTCCTACGCGTTTCGGCACACAGCCTTCTACTGGGAGTGGTGATGTAAGCAGGGTAACATGCAGGTTTAAAAAGGGAACTAATTGGGCTAGTGGGTGTGATCACCTGGCAAAAATCAGATTGACATAGATTATGCCAAGGACAAACAGGTGTGTGCTAAAGATGAGGCTGTATGAGTCAGTGATGGTCATAGGTTATCGGCCAATAACAAGTCTTATTGTGGGTACACTCACACACCTCCAAAATAGTCAGTAATTATATGAATACCTGCCTGGTGAATCCAATGTGTGGCAATGGCAGAAAGCTTATCCTCAAGCTGTAGCACATAATGTATCTCAGGGCCACAGATGTAATAGATTCACTATAATGGCAAGTTGTGTTCGAGGGCAGAAAACGGGCCTCCCATATGTTACTGTGCATGTCCGTGACGTCATAACGTCGCGTCTGGCAAGGCATTACTATGCTCTAACATCCCTCCATGTTCTCCCCTACATGTACCGACCACACTGCACCTGACCATAGGTGATGTATCACTCTTCTCAGCTATAGGCTTACATGTGCTTTGTAGGCTGTATTTTGTGTATCTCTGCTGTCACTTACCTACTACTCTTTGTCGCTTCAGACAAACCCTATACTATAGGGGATAGTAGGCATATCTGACCTTTTGCTGATGATTACATAGCCCTAGCCGTGATTATTTAGTCTGTTGGGTGTCACACCAGGTTTAATTTGTCAGGTGTTTCAGAATACTATCTGAGTGTATTTTGGGTATCTCTTTTTTGAGGAGTTGTTTAGCTCTGTAATGAACAGGGGATCCATGCTGTATTTTAACATTTCTGTGCTTTGTTTTAACCATTTTTGTTCTGTGACAACATATTAATAAACCTTATGTGATTTGTACTGATACACATACTAGAGTGATTTATTTAGGGCCTTCTTTCTCTCTCTCATTCTATTATACTGCCCTTATAGCACCACCGACACATCACTGTAGTTTGGATTTTTCCAGTGTCGGTATTTAGCTGTGTTTATATGTCTTGTGGATGCGGGGTCCTCTCTTTTTCTCTTGCATACTATTACATATACTAACTCTGTTAGTTTCTAGACCCCAGCTCCCTTGATTGAGTGCTATCTAGCTCTTGAGTACACAGAACAGTTTTTTTAATGGATTTTGTGGCTAGTGAGGAACGCCGTCGTGCATATGCTAATGAGGCATTTAACATCATTACATCAGATATCACTCAGACCCCTATTTCACAAACAATAGGGAGTGGTGATAAAATTAAAGTTTTAAAACAGTTATCTCAGAAACGGTTACGTTCATGGTGGAACAAGACCGCATTAGAGAAATACCTGTTGTACCAGTTTATACCCAGAGGCTTAAGGGTTCAAACGTTCCCCTCATTTGAGTTTGAAGATATTAAACTCGAACAACAGTGGGAGGAAAGCCTTAGTACCTGCTCCTTCGCCCTAATTAAAATACTGATAGAGCACGATCAGGCTCGTGTCAAAGAATTTACGCTACAAATTGATACAATTGAGAAAGAACTAACAGATACAGAAATAAATCAATTTAAGCGAATTGAAAAAGACCTTGACAAATTCGAGCAAGACCTTATTGCATTCAAAAAAAACAAATTTGAACGAGACCAAGAGGACTATAAAAATAATACTGTATATAAGTGGCACAGTGGGAGACGCACAAACAGAAATAAGAGTGCTAATCGAAAAACACATAACAAAAAAACCAACTCAGTTTCTATATCATCGGGGGTGTCTGCGTCTGATTTAGAATTGTCAGATGTCGAAAGCACTTCTTCTGTATCCCATTCAACAAATCGGTCACATTTTTTAGAAACAGGTACAAAGCTCTCCACACTAGAAGGAGGACTAGGAGGGGAGCAAAGAGAGCTAAGGGGACGCACGATATCAACACAAAAACCCAAGTGAGTAACACCACCATGAATATGGATAATGAAATGACTATTATTAACTTGTCAAGCATTACTCTTACAGAAGATCAGGAAAAAGTGTTACGAAGAGGTCTCTCGTTTGCCCCAACAACCAGCATGGACCACTTTGAGTGGATTAAAGATGTTAACTTATTTTGCAGAAAGCTTCTTTTGCACAAATTTTTTTCCAAGAACCGTGGAAGCAGTGATGGGAATACGGAGCAGTTACAACTGAATACACAAGAGCAAATACATCTTCAAGAACTGGAATCCCTACTAGATATCCAAGGTATAATACAGACAGAAGAAAAGGACATTTTATCACACTTGAAACCACAGTCGACCTTCTGCCCTCCATGGCAGATTTGTCCTCCAGTGGAAGTATTCCTGAAAATGGTCACGGAGGATTTCAAGAAAATATCTACTAAGATGGATGACGTAAACTTCACAAGATCAGAGTCAGTGGCGATCAAGGAATTGAAGGAGATGCGGGATATCGTCATCAAACCCAGCGACAAAGGCGGCAATATAGTCATCTGGCCTGAGGTGATGTATGAAAAGGAAGCTTACAAACAATTAAAAAATCATACATGTTATTCAGAAATTGCCTCAGACCCCACTATCCGCTATAAAGCTGAGATCGACCGCATATTGAGGTCAGCGGTATTAGACAACTATATCACTGAACGTAACAGCCAGGCCTTAATCACCAAATTTCCTAGAGTCCCCACGTTTTATTTGTTGCCGAAAGTACACAAGGACCCGACCCACCCCCCAGGGAGGCCTATAGTATCAGGTATAGGTGGGTTATGCGAACCCATCTGCAGATTTATAGACTCTTTTCTGCAATGTTCAGTGGAGACTTTACCATCTTATATTCGAGATACCATGGACGTGTTGGCGAGCTTAGCCCACATCACAGTCGATGAGAATACTCTTCTGGCGACTTATGATGTGGAGTCTTTATATACATGCATTGACCATGATGATGGTCTGCGCGCCACACGATTTTATCTGTCCATGCAGAATGTCTCCACTGGACTGATGGACCTTATCCTGAAGTTATTGAGATTTATTCTCACTCATAATTACTTTATCTTCAGGAGTAGGTACTATCTGCAGAAAAGAGGTACTGCGATGGGAGCCACCTGCGCACCCTCCTATGCCAACCTCTTCCTGGGCTGGTGGGAACGGGAAGTTGTGTTCTCTGAGGATAACGTCATATTCACTCAACACGTGTTGTTGTGGTTGAGATACATCGATGATGTGCTGATCCTCTGGCGGGGCACTGCCGCGGGGTTTAGGGACTTCGTCGATGTTCTCAACCGCAACAACATGAACATCAAACTCACCTTCAGTTGTAGCAATACGCAGGTAGAATTTTTAGACCTTTACATTAATATAGGTCCCGATGGCACACTGCACACTGACATCTTTCGCAAAAAAACAGCCACAAATTCTATACTTCACGCATCCAGCTTCCACCCTGAACACCAAATCAGAGGCATCCCAAAAAGTGAATTTCTGCGACTTAGACGAAATGTTTCCTCAGAGAGAGACTTTTCCACAAGGGCAGGAGAGATGAGGGAAAGATTCAGTCAGCGAGGGTATAGCAAACGGAGTGTGGACAAGGGCTATAAATTAGCTCTAGCTACACCCAGAGACACTTTATTGTACCCTAAAAGCCAAGCCAAAGTAGACTGTAAAATCCGCTTTATAGGTACTTATAACCGACAATGGTCCCAATTGCGTACTACACTTCAAAATCATTGGCAGATCCTGATGACAGACCCAGATCTTAAAAAAGCCCTAGGCGACAGGATTACAATGAGTAGTCGTAAATCGCCCAACCTTAGAAACAAACTAGTGACCAGTCACTTTGTCCCTACTACACAAACAACTTTCCTTTCAACAGCAAAGAGAAAAAAGGGTTTCTATAAATGTAAAACTTGTTCTGCCTGTCGGTATATGTATCAGACAGAGGTATTTACTGACTCTTCCAAGACCCATACCTTTAAAATAAGAGACTGTCTGGGATGCAAATCTAAAGGCGTCATTTATTGTGTCACCTGCCCCTGCGGGCTCCCTTACATAGGGATGACAACCCGCGAAGTAAGGTTTAGAATACTTGAACATGTAAGAAACATCAAAAACGCCTCAAAAGACCTACAGGCGTTTAAGAAAATCACCTCGGTAGCCCGACACTTCTTTGAGGCACACATGTCAGACTTTAACCTCTTACAAGCATTTGCGATTGAGAGGGTAAGTTTAGGACTCAGAGGAGGTGACTTAGAAAGGGCATTACTACGCAGGGAGTCGAGATGGATTGTACAGATGGACTCAATGATTCCCAGGGGTCTAAATGACTACCTGGGTTTCGCAATGTTTATATAGGCATTTCATTAGCATGTACTATTTCATACTGCCATCATCGTCCTATGAATGTCTTTGATATACCCCCTGGCCTCTTAAGTATATATTTAGTGATGAGAATCTCATACACTTCTCTCTCTCTCCCCTTCCCCTATCCCTGTTTTTATATTCACAGAGTCCTGGGTTTGCATATTACATGGCTGGTTCCCAACCACACAAGACTCACATCGTCTCTCCGTTTGGACACTTCCACAAAGACTCTTGACTGTCCTGCTTGCCACATACTCCACTTGAACCATCTAAGAGGGACATATTTCGGACTTATGCATCAGCATGATGTTTAACATCTTATGTCTCTATTTGAAGACGCATATCTGGAAGGACACTACCTGGCGCTATTACAAAGAAATGAAAACCATACATCAGGTTCTTTCTTCTAAGTCTAGACATTAATTTGGGCATTGGAGCTCAAGTACTTCCACTTATATGTCAATATCATATACACTAATAGTGATTTATTGGAGAACTCTATCGCTCCATTCCATCATGTATGTGCCATCATATTGCTAGTCCACAGTTATGTGGAAGTTCATCCCTCATTGAATGTTATTTGTGCACAAGTACATACATTTATTGATGCACAGGCATGGACTATACCTATATGTACTTACCTGTCAGTAATATCTGTACAATATAATATCACTCTTATATCATTCTTTAATAGTCATTTTTGGGAGCTATATGTCATGCCTTAAGCAATATGTGCTTCATCTATTCTTATGGCTTCCACAGTGATATGGATCACTCCATTATTTGTCTGGCTGCCCTTTTGGGGGCTACATTTAATGAGACTTTAATCCTTAGGTTTCCTTTGCACTCTGAACGAATTAGATCGATCCTCATGTATTATATGTTTACATCAGCTAAATTGTGGGCGCTGTGCGATCATGGAGAGCGGATATGTGTGCACTTTTGACTGCCAATTACATTTGAATCTATTATGCACATGGCGCGCATGCGCGAGACGCAAAGCAGGGCTTATCTAGCCTACTGAATACACGGACACACTAGACTGAGAGCCGCGCATGCGCAGTGAACTGCCCATAGATACTTTCTGCCTCACAAGTGCCCATTACAAGGCATAGGGTGTCCTGCCTTGCCAGACGCGACGTTATGACGTCACGGACATGCGCAGTAACATATGGGAGGCCCGTTTTCTGCCCTCGAACACAACTTGCCATTATAGTGAATCTATTACATCTGTGGCCCTGAGATACATTATGTGCTACAGCTTGAGGATAAGCTTTCTGCCATTGCCACACATTGGATTCACCAGGCAGGTATTCATATAATTACTGACTATTTTGGAGGTGTGTGAGTGTACCCACAATAAGACTTGTTATTGGCCGATAACCTATGACCATCACTGACTCATACAGCCTCATCTTTAGCACACACCTGTTTGTCCTTGGCATAATCTATGTCAATCTGATTTTTGCCAGGTGATCACACCCACTAGCCCAATTAGTTCCCTTTTTAAACCTGCATGTTACCCTGCTTACATCACCACTCCCAGTAGAAGGCTGTGTGCCGAAACGCGTAGGAGCAGGTCTAGCAGGCAGGATCCCCTGGTTTGTCCCCTCTCTGGGCAACATTACTATGCTCTAACATCCCTCCATGTTCTCCCCTACATGTACCGACCACACTGCACCTGACCATAGGTGATGTATCACTCTTCTCAGCTATAGGCTTACATGTGCTTTGTAGGCTGTATTTTGTGTATCTCTGCTGTCACTTACCTACTACTCTTTGTCGCTTCAGACAAACCCTATACTATAGGGGGTAGTAGGCATATCTGACCTTTTGCTGATGATTACATAGCCCTAGCCGTGATTATTTAGTCTGTTGGGTGTCACACCAGGTTTAATTTGTCAGGTGTTTCAGAATACTATCTGAGTGTATTTTGGGTATCTCTTTTTTGAGGAGTTGTTTAGCTCTGTAATGAACAGGGGATCCATGCTGTATTTTAACATTTTTGTGCTTTGTTTTAACCATTTTTGTTCTGTGACAACATATTAATAAACCTTATGTGATTTGTACTGATACACATACTAGAGTGCTTTATTTAGGGCCTTCTTTCTCTCTCTCATTCTTTTATATATATATATATATATATATATATATATATATATATATATATATATATATATACAGTGTATATATATACAAAGTATATACAGTACTGTATATGTATAGGGATTGTTATTATATATATACTGTATACTGTATATATCCAGTATATATATACAGTATATATTTATTACTCTTCATGTATTTATTTATTTATTTAGATTTATTTATTAATTGTGGGGCTGCTGTGTGTGTGTATTTTTTTTATTGTAGGTAGCGGGAGGGTGGGTGAATGGGGTATTAGCCCCAACGGTGCTTGTTTAGGGCTTGCGGGGGGTAGCGGGAGGGCTTAACCCCTTCATGACCGTAGCGGTATTAACTGCTACGGTCGTGAAGGGGTTAAGTGCACCCGCAACCCCCCCGCAAGTCCTAAACTCCCACCAAGGGCCAAATACCCCCCCTCACCCATCCCCACCCACTACACACAATAAAGCGGGCACGGTGGGTTAACCCCTTCATTGCCTTAGCGGCTATCCGCTATGGTAATGACGCAGCATTTCTGTATTTTTAATAATATTGAGCAGGAGCAGGGGGGGTCCCTGAGCATTAATTAACCCCCTGCTCACTACAATATTATTAAAATACAGTACACAAATGATGCTTCTTTACCAAAGCGCATAGACGCTAAGGTAAAGAACGAGTGTTTATTTATACTGTATATTGTATGTGTTTTATTGATACTGTACATGTGCAGGGGGTCTCCAGAGCAGAAGCGCACAGGTTTCAGGTCTGTGGAACCCGTGCCCCCCGAGATACAGGCCCCTTTAGGGGGTGCCGGTATCCCTCTGCTCTGCTTGGTTTACAGGCCGCGGTCACGTGATCGGACCTTTAAACCAAGCAGAGGGATACCGGCACCCCCTAAAGGGGCCTGTATCTCGGGGGGCACGGGGTCCCCAGACCTAAAACCAACGCGGTTCAGCTCCGGAGACCCCCTGCACATCTACACTATCAATAAAAATGTATTTCAAATAATTTTTAATGTGCGGATGTTTGCGCAGAGAGAGAGCAGCAGATCTCTCTCTGCTGCAAACACATCTCGCCCCCGCCGCCCATACAGTAGTATCATTTATGTATGTGCATATACAGTACTGTACAGTATGTTCGGGCTTACAGGGGTTGTTGTTATACAGTATATATATATATATATATACAGTATATATACTGCATTACAATTCATTATAGGGGACGGCTTCACAGAGAACAGCTCGCAAGCGCCACCATGTGTATTTAGACGGCATTGCAGTATTTCAGCAAGCCGGAATAAAAAGCTTAAATTCCTGCCGGAAAATAACGCAATGCACTCTGGCAGAAAACTATCAGAAACCTGAATACACCCGAGTATACCCGAATTCGCGGGACTAGCCGTGCTCGAATAAAGTGTGTCGCCAGTGTATCACCCAATTTCTTGCCTCCATTTCCTCTCTGAATGAGAAGAGTGAGCTGCTAGTTCTAGGGGATTTCAACTTCAATTGGCTTGACCCTAAAAACCACAAAATCCAGATACAACTCAAGTCACTTAACCTATCTAAACTAATTTCCCAACCCACACGAATAAACCAGAAGTCGCATAACCATTCCTTGCTAGACTGGATTCTCTCCTCAAACCCCAGCAGAATCCAATCCTCTGGCATCCTTGCTGATATTTTCAGTGACCATGCAATAGTGTACTGTGTAAGGAAAATTAAACCGCCCCATTCAAGCCCTAAAGTTCTCCTCACTAGAACATTTAAAAACTTTAACCCACAACAGTAGAAAAAATCCTGCGGGAGGTAAGCGGAGCACAGCAGAGCAAATGCAGGGGCTAAACACCAAAATGAATAAAAGTCCTTTATTGCATGATCGACATCATGGTAAGTGGTGAGTAAAAATCTCTTACGCGTTTCAGGCGTCTGCCCTTTATCAAAGAGAACTATTCAACACACTGCAACTGCCCGTCTGATATAGGTTAATCCCTGCTTCCAGCTGATCTCAATGGGATGATTTTCGCGCTAGAACGTCAGGCTACAATCTCATTGGCTGTCTGGTGCAGCCAATGGGATGAATGAACCCTTGTACTGCGTGTGTGATGTGCAGGAGATGTTTCAGATCAGCAGAGCTGCTGCAGTGTGTATGAAAGAAAGCAACAATATTGTAAGACAACATTAAACACATATTAAAAACAATGTATCTATATAGTGAAACAATCTACTCGGCTGAAATGGTGGTAAGGAGGTAACAGATGCAGAGGAATAATGCATATCATATACCACGGATATTGATAATAGTAGGCTGTTAAAAAAGATTTTTTCTTCTTAATGTAAAACAGCAGTAGGAACCTGATTATAATATAGTAATAGCTGTATATTAGTTGTTCATTGATTAGACTTATAAGCTCTTCTAAATAATAATCATACAATCAGAATTCCTAATATGTCCACCCTATATAGGGGGTTAATGGAAAGAGGCATAGTACACTTATTGTCATATACATATATATGTACAGAACAGAAAATACAGGAATAGGTGATGTACATTCATATATATAGATATTCTATTTATTCCACATTAAGAAGATCATATTCTTTCCTTGTTTAACAACTTCATTTTTGTGAAACAACACTTAGAAATCACCCATTTCATTGACAATCCTATACAGCTATATATGTTTAGACAGTTCTCATACATTTTATTTGTTACATTTACAGTTTATTTGGGGACATTAATGTCCTTAGTCATACCCTGCCATATAGTGTAACTGTATATGCAGGTAATATGTCTATATACAATTTAATTATGTTTTTGTGTCCTTAATGTGTCAAACCTGTTGTGTTGTAGTGGTGTAGATATGCTGTATGCTATTGATGTTTATATAACATATAGTGTTTGATTAGAATTTGATTTAAATTAGAGAGTATTTAAATTAGAAAGTGTTTCAACTCCCAGTCGATGTTCATACCCTTGGGGGCCAATGTCCCAAGGGTATAGATCCAGTGCATTTCTCGACGGTTAAGGAGTGACTCTCTGTTTCCTCCTCTAGGATGAACAGGGATATGTTCCAGAGCACTGAATGTTAAATGCTCTATCGAGCCTTGTACACATTTGTTAAAGTGTCTGGCCACTGGGTAGTTGTCATCTTTATTTCTAATTGTTCTGATATGTTCCCTAATTCTTATCTTTAGTGGTCTTATAGTCCTTCCAATATAACTAGAACCACATGCGCATTTGAGAACATAGACAACATAGTTGGAGTTACAAGTTAAAAATGAATTTATCCTATGTCTTTGTCCCGTGAAGATGTTTTTAATTGTTTTAATGGGGAGTGCGTATTTGCAAAAGTTGCATGTTCCACATTTGTAGAACCCCTTGGGAAACCCTTTCTCTGAACCCCTTCGATCTCTGTACATACTGGGAGATAGGTGGTCTCCCAATGTTTTGGCTTTGCGATAAACTATTTTTGGTTTGGAGAGTGTAACTCTATCTAAATCCCCATCTAGTCTGAGTACCTCCCAATGTTTGTTCAGGATTGATCGTATACTTCCTGCTTGTCTCGAGTAAGTGGTAATGAATAGGGGTATATCACCCTCCTGAGTACTTTTTTGCTTTTTGGCCTTCTTATGTCTGCACAATATATCTTCTCTTTTATATTGTTTAGCGTTTTGTAGTGCACTTTCAAGAACATTGTCTGAGTAACCACGAGCCTTAAATCTTATTTTAAGTTGTTCTGCTTGATCTTTGAAACTTGAGTCAGTCGAGCATATCCTCCTGAGCCGTAAAAACTGACTCCTGGGAATGCTGTTCAAGAGTGGTCTAGGGTGTGCACTATTTGATCTGAGCAGAGAGTTGCGAGAATTTGCTTTTCTGTAAATGTTAGTTTGTATGGAAAGATCCGTGTCCACATATAAGTGGAGATCTAAGAAATCAATATAGTGGTCATGAACCATATGTGTAAATCTAAGATTGCAGTCGTTGGATTCAAGGTATGTGAAGAATAGTGAAAGTGTGTGTGCATCCCCAGACCAGATTAGTAACAGGTCGTCAATATAGCGACGATAAAACTTAATGTGATGTCTATACGGGTTAGTGTCACCGAAAATGTGTTGTGTTTCCCAATATCCCATGAATAAATTAGCGTATGAAGGTGCAAATGAAGTCCCCATCGCAGTGCCCTGTGTCTGTAAATAATATTGATTGTTAAACGTGAAATAATTGTGCTGTAATAAAAATAATACACTATCCAAAATAAACGTGATTTGTGCCAAGTGAAGGTTGGAATTGTTTAAAAAATAAGTGACTGCTTTAATGCCCTTAGTGTGTTCAATTACTGTGTATAAGGAAGTCACATCTAATGTGACCCAAGTGTATGTGTGACACCATGTGATGTTTCTTATATCTAGGAGCAAATCAAAAGAATCCTTCAAAAATGAGGGTAATTGTTGAACCAACGGCTGCAAGAAAAAATCCACATACCTAGATAAACCATCTCCCAAAGATCCAATGCTAGATATTATAGGTCTGCCTGGAGGACACCCAAGCGACTTGTGGATCTTTGGGAGATGGTGAAAAATAGGTATGATGGGAAAAGGGTTGAACAAAAATTCTGATTCTGGTTTAGATAGAACATGCAGCTCTCTGCCCAGATCTATGAGCTTCTCAATTTCTTTCAGATACATCTGCGTGGGATCTTTGGTAAGTTTGCAATATGCATCAGTATCGTTTAATTGTCTGATTGCTTCAGAAAGGTACATCTCAGAACTCATTACCACTATGGCCCCACCTTTGTCTGCATTTTTTATCACTATATCTTTTCTGCTTTTCAAAGCAGCCAAAGATTGACCTTCTTCTTTGGATAAGTTGTTGGATACCGAAGTGGTAAAATTGTATCCCTTAGCTAATAGTTGTAGATCTTTTTCCACTAGTTTTTCATAGGTCTCCAGATGTGGGCCCTTGGAGAACATAGGGCAGAAAATAGATTTATTCCTAAATGATGTGTGTTTGGAAGTAGTCAAAAAGAGGAACTGTTCTGAGGTACTGACATTTTGAACATCTGTCAAATTTTGCTCATTGAATAAGTCATTCATATCTTGTATTGCTGTATATTCTTTGAAAGACAGCCTGTCGTCCGTGACCCCCCGCACCAAAGGGCCCAAAGTGGGGTCCTCTGGGTCGTCCAGTGTAGTGACGTCACAGACAGCAGGCTGTTTAGAGTTGAAAAATTTCTTTAGAGATAACTTTCTAATATATTTTTGCAAATCTATAACAGTATTAAAAAGATCAAAGTTGTCCCGGATACCAAAGTTCAGACCCTTATTGAGAACCTTTGTCTCTCCTTCTGTTAGATCTATCCCCGAGATATTGATTACATTGTTCTCAGGCATCAATGTTCCATTTTTCTTCTCTTTGTTTGCCCTTCTTTTGGGCGAGCGCCGCGTCCTCTTTGGGAGTTTTTTGACTCCCTTTGATTGCCCAGATCAAATGAGGTTGATGGATTTTCTTGGTGGCGTAATGGATATTGACGATATGATGTATCTTTTTTGTGACGTTCTTCTGCGTCTGTGAAGTCACTGAGGCGATCTGTGTCTTCATCTGTTGTGAATGAAACCACTGAAGGTCGGTTCTCTGGATCTGAAATATCCGATATACTGGATGCTCCTGATGTTCTTCTTTTTAGAATGGATTTGTTTGGGGTAGATTTTCCTTGATATGTGTTCTTTCTATTGGGACCTCTTTTCTGTGTTTGCTCTTGTTGGTATGTCATCCTTGGGGGAGGCGGTTTCTGCCATGCATATATCTGGTTTTTTTCATAATCAATTCTATCCCTATCAAATTTTGATTGTTTTTTAATCATGATTTTCTCTTCGATGTTATTGATAGTTTTGGATAGATTTTTGTCCATGTCATTGAAATTTTCCATATCTTTATATGACTTCAAATTAAGTTGTAACTCTTTTATAGTTTTTTTCACCCCATTTCTTTCTTTAATTTTGTTTTTTATAATCAGTTCTATCAGTTTTTCTGAGCATTCATCTAGAATCTTTATCCATTCGGTCTCAAATTCTTTGTTGGGAAAGCCAAAGGAGGGAGTTTTTTTGATACGGAGCCCCCTGGGTATCCTTTTAACAACTAAGTAATTATCCAGTGTGGTTATATCCCACCATAAACGCACATTGGATGATAAAGCTTTTTCAAATTTAAGAAAATACAAATTCAGATCAGTATTGTCTTCACAAACATCAGAAATAGTGTTATCAAATACATATGCAGCTCTTCTTTTTCGCCCAGCATTATCTGCACAACTTTGTATGTATGAGATGTCAGTGTCTATGGGTTCCACAGTAATATCCTCTATTAGTTCCTCCTCCATTTCAGACTGTGCCAAGTGTCAAAATTAAAGAAATTTAGAAAGAAATGGGGTGAAAAAAACTATAAAAGAGTTACAACTTAATTTGAAGTCATATAAAGATATGGAAAATTTCAATGACATGGACAAAAATCTATCCAAAACTATCAATAACATCGAAGAGAAAATCATGATTAAAAAACAATCAAAATTTGATAGGGATAGAATTGATTATGAAAAAAACCAGATATATGCATGGCAGAAACCGCCTCCCCCAAGGATGACATACCAACAAGAGCAAACACAGAAAAGAGGTCCCAATAGAAAGAACACATATCAAGGAAAATCTACCCCAAACAAATCCATTCTAAAAAGAAGAACATCAGGAGCATCCAGTATATCGGATATTTCAGATCCAGAGAACCGACCTTCAGTGGTTTCATTCACAACAGATGAAGACACAGATCGCCTCAGTGACTTCACAGACGCAGAAGAACGTCACAAAAAAGATACATCATATCGTCAATATCCATTACGCCACCAAGAAAATCCATCAACCTCATTTGATCTGGGCAATCAAAGGGAGTCAAAAAACTCCCAAAGAGGACGCGGCGCTCGCCCAAAAGAAGGGCAAACAAAGAGAAGAAAAATGGAACATTGATGCCTGAGAACAATGTAATCAATATCTCGGGGATAGATCTAACAGAAGGAGAGACAAAGGTTCTCAATAAGGGTCTGAACTTTGGTATCCGGGACAACTTTGATCTTTTTAATACTGTTATAGATTTGCAAAAATATATTAGAAAGTTATCTCTAAAGAAATTTTTCAACTCTAAACAGCCTGCTGTCTGTGACGTCACTACACTGGACGACCCAGAGGACCCCACTTTGGGCCCTTTGGTGCGGGGGGTCACGGACGACAGGCTGTCTTTCAAAGAATATACAGCAATACAAGATATGAATGACTTATTCAATGAGCAAAATTTGACAGATGTTCAAAATGTCAGTACCTCAGAACAGTTCCTCTTTTTGACTACTTCCAAACACACATCATTTAGGAATAAATCTATTTTCTGCCCTATGTTCTCCAAGGGCCCACATCTGGAGACCTATGAAAAACTAGTGGAAAAAGATCTACAACTATTAGCTAAGGGATACAATTTTACCACTTCGGTATCCAACAACTTATCCAAAGAAGAAGGTCAATCTTTGGCTGCTTTGAAAAGCAGAAAAGATATAGTGATAAAAAATGCAGACAAAGGTGGGGCCATAGTGGTAATGAGTTCTGAGATGTACCTTTCTGAAGCAATCAGACAATTAAACGATACTGATGCATATTGCAAACTTACCAAAGATCCCACGCAGATGTATCTGAAAGAAATTGAGAAGCTCATAGATCTGGGCAGAGAGCTGCATGTTCTATCTAAACCAGAATCAGAATTTTTGTTCAACCCTTTTCCCATCATACCTATTTTTCACCATCTCCCAAAGATCCACAAGTCGCTTGGGTGTCCTCCAGGCAGACCTATAATATCTAGCATTGGATCTTTGGGAGATGGTTTATCTAGGTATGTGGATTTTTTCTTGCAGCCGTTGGTTCAACAATTACCCTCATTTTTGAAGGATTCTTTTGATTTGCTCCTAGATATAAGAAACATCACATGGTGTCACACATACACTTGGGTCACATTAGATGTGACTTCCTTATACACAGTAATTGAACACACTAAGGGCATTAAAGCAGTCACTTATTTTTTAAACAATTCCAACCTTCACTTGGCACAAATCACGTTTATTTTGGATAGTGTATTATTTTTATTACAGCACAATTATTTCACGTTTAACAATCAATATTATTTACAGACACAGGGCACTGCGATGGGGACTTCATTTGCACCTTCATACGCTAATTTATTCATGGGATATTGGGAAACACAACACATTTTCGGTGACACTAACCCGTATAGACATCACATTAAGTTTTATCGTCGCTATATTGACGACCTGTTACTAATCTGGTCTGGGGATGCACACACACTTTCACTATTCTTCACATACCTTGAATCCAACGACTGCAATCTTAGATTTACACATATGGTTCATGACCACTATATTGATTTCTTAGATCTCCACTTATATGTGGACACGGATCTTTCCATACAAACTAACATTTACAGAAAAGCAAATTCTCGCAACTCTCTGCTCAGATCAAATAGTGCACACCCTAGACCACTCTTGAACAGCATTCCCAGGAGTCAGTTTTTACGGCTCAGGAGGATATGCTCGACTGACTCAAGTTTCAAAGATCAAGCAGAACAACTTAAAATAAGATTTAAGGCTCGTGGTTACTCAGACAATGTTCTTGAAAGTGCACTACAAAACGCTAAACAATATAAAAGAGAAGATATATTGTGCAGACATAAGAAGGCCAAAAAGCAAAAAAGTACTCAGGAGGGTGATATACCCCTATTCATTACCACTTACTCGAGACAAGCAGGAAGTATACGATCAATCCTGAACAAACATTGGGAGGTACTCAGACTAGATGGGGATTTAGATAGAGTTACACTCTCCAAACCAAAAATAGTTTATCGCAAAGCCAAAACATTGGGAGACCACCTATCTCCCAGTATGTACAGAGATCGAAGGGGTCCAGAGAAAGGGTTTCCCAAGGGGTTCTACAAATGTGGAACATGCAACTTTTGCAAATACGCACTCCCCATTAAAACAATTAAAAACATCTTCACGGGACAAAGACATAGGATAAATTCATTTTTAACTTGTAACTCCAACTATGTTGTCTATGTTCTCAAATGCGCATGTGGTTCTAGTTATATTGGAAGGACTATAAGACCACTAAAGATAAGAATTAGGGAACATATCAGAACAATTAGAAATAAAGATGACAACTACCCAGTGGCCAGACACTTTAACAAATGTGTACAAGGCTCGATAGAGCATTTAACATTCAGTGCTCTGGAACATATCCCTGTTCATCCTAGAGGAGGAAACAGAGAGTCACTCCTTAACCGTCGAGAAATGCACTGGATCTATACCCTTGGGACATTGGCCCCCAAGGGTATGAACATCGACTGGGAGTTGAAACACTTTCTAATTTAAATACTCTCTAATTTAAATCAAATTCTAATCAAACACTATATGTTATATAAACATCAATAGCATACAGCATATCTACACCACTACAACACAACAGGTTTGACACATTAAGGACACAAAAACATAATTAAATTGTATATAGACATATTACCTGCATATACAGTTACACTATATGGCAGGGTATGACTAAGGACATTAATGTCCCCAAATAAACTGTAAATGTAACAAATGAAATGTATGAGAACTGTCTAAACATATATAGCTGTATAGGATTGTCAATGAAATGGGTGATTTCTAAGTGTTGTTTCACAAAAATGAAGTTGTTAAACAAGGAAAGAATATGATCTTCTTAATGTGGAATAAATAGAATATCTATATATATGAATGTACATCACCTATTCCTGTATTTTCTGTTCTGTACATATATATGTATATGACAATAAGTGTACTATGCCTCTTTCCATTAACCCCCTATATAGGGTGGACATATTAGGAATTCTGATTGTATGATTATTATTTAGAAGAGCTTATAAGTCTAATCAATGAACAACTAATATACAGCTATTACTATATTATAATCAGGTTCCTACTGCTGTTTTACATTAAGAAGAAAAAATCTTTTTTAACAGCCTACTATTATCAATATCCGTGGTATATGATATGCATTATTCCTCTGCATCTGTTACCTCCTTACCACCATTTCAGCCGAGTAGATTGTTTCACTATATAGATACATTGTTTTTAATATGTGTTTAATGTTGTCTTACAATATTGTTGCTTTCTTTCATACACACTGCAGCAGCTCTGCTGATCTGAAACATCTCCTGCACATCACACACGCAGTACAAGGGTTCATTCATCCCATTGGCTGCACCAGACAGCCAATGAGATTGTAGCCTGACGTTCTAGCGCGAAAATCATCCCATTGAGATCAGCTGGAAGCAGGGATTAACCTATATCAGACGGGCAGTTGCAGTGTGTTGAATAGTTCTCTTTGATAAAGGGCAGACGCCTGAAACGCGTAAGAGATTTTTACTCACCACTTACCATGATGTCGATCATGCAATAAAGGACTTTTATTCATTTTGGTGTTTAGCCCCTGCATTTGCTCTGCTGTGCTCCGCTTACCTCCCGCAGGATTTTTTCTACTGTTTATCATCAGCGTGACGCACGCCTAAGGAACAGCTGATATCTGCCAACCGTGAGTACCCCAGTCCGCTTACCTGCGTTCTGGGGCTAATGTTCCTTGTACCCACATACCTCCTAAGGGGGGCATTATACTGTTCTTAGGTAATCAGATATTTTACACTGATTTTACCGTTAGATACAGGTCCCGCCCGCCATAGAGGAGTAAGGGTTAACTGTATGGAACACACGGTTTACATGCTTCATAAGACGGCTTTTCCAACTTGTTATTGATCATATGACATATACCTACTATCATTTCTACAAGGAATACCACTTAGCTGAGCACGGTACTGGGGATCTTTTCCCTATTTTTTCATTAACCCACAACAGTTTCTGGATGACCTTACCAACTGCCCATAGCACAGAATCGATTTAATTCCCGACCCTGATTCTGCGCTCGACTATTTCCAATCCGAGTTCTTAAAACTCTGCGATACCCATGCTCCACTACGCAAAATAAGGGTATGGGGGTACACCTTCCATGGGTTACACCTGACCTTATAGCACTCTATCAGTTCAGGGATGCCTTGTGGAAAAGCTACAAAGTAACTGGCACTACCAAGGATCTCAATCACTACAGATGCCTGCGGAACGTGTGCACAAGGCAAACAAGGTATGCAAAAGCACAATATTACTCTGACAATCTCCACCAAAATACATCAAACCCAGCTAACATCTGGAAGGTTATCAACAATATATTCCAGGCTCCTAACCATCAACAAGCAAGTAATATCACTAAGGGGGATATTACTCTGACAAACCCCACTGACATTGCAAATGCATTCAATGATTACGTTGTGGGGTGTGCCACTAACTTATTAGCGCAAACCCCAAACATGAATCTCATCCTGGGAGTATCCCTACAGTCCCACCCCCTCCCAACACTGCCCACAATTTTCAATTTAGCCCAGTATCTGAAGAGGAGATTACACAAGCGCTCCTTAAACTAAAACTAAGCAGCCAATGTGGACCCGACTTACTACAATCTAGGTTCCTACGACTTGGTGCCCCAGCCATTGCCAAACCAATTGCGTCCATAGTCAACTCTATCCTGTCTGCAGGCCATATCCCTAAGACCTGGAAAACTGCCAGAGTTGTCCCAATCTTCAAAAGTGGGGACAAAAACACTGTCTCAAACTACAGGCCAATCTCACTTCTCCCAATTCTATCCAAAGTTATGGAAAAATGTGTCCACTCCCAATTAAGCGATTTCTACACCAAGACAAATTTCCCTAGCCAATTCCAGTCTGGGTTTCGTCCCAAACACTCCACCGTAACTACCCTGCTAAAAGTTTGCAATGAAATCCAGTGTGGAATGGAACGGGGACAACTCACTGGTGCAGTATTCCTAGATTTTGCAAAGGCTTTTGACATAGTTGATCATGTTATCCTGCTTAACAAACTCCAGAGCTCTGGAATAGGGAAGTATGCTTTAAACTGGTTTCAGTCCTACCTATCAGGAAGATCCCAACATGTGTCCATCTCAGGCTCTAACTCCAACCCCCTGGATATCACCTGTGGTGTCCCACAAGGCTCTGTTCTGGGGCCCCTACTCTTCTCAGTGTTCATTAATGATCTTCCCACAGCTTGTAAGGAAGCCTCAATACACATGTATGCAGATGACACAATCCTGTATGCACACAGCCATAGCCTCTCTGACCTTCAACACATACTTCAGTCTGACTTTTTGAAACTCGAAAACTGGATTTCCCAAAACAAACTGTTTTTAAACACTGACAAGACTGTAACAATGGTATTTGGGACCAAGACTAAATTTGTATAGCTTCCAGTGACTGAGCTCCTGATTAGAACCAATGCTTACACCACCCTAACAACTGTCACTAGTTTTAAATACCTGGGCTTATGGTTTGACTCCCACTTAACATTCGGGATGCACATTGATACCCTGACAACCAAGACCTATGCCAAACTAGCGGTACTTTACAGGAACAAATCCTCCCTAAGTCTCCTGGTCAGAAAGCGCATTGCACAGCAGATGCTAATGCCAATTATTGACTATGGAGACATAGTATATGGCTCGGCTCCTCAAACCCACCTTAGCAAACTTGACACCCTCTACAATTCAATTTGTCGTTTTTTTCTCCAATGAAACTACAACACACATCACTGCGAAATGCTCAAAGAACTAGATTGGTCATCACTAGAGTCTAGGCGCAAAGTTCACCTTTCCTGTCTCACCCTCAAATACTTTCTGGGCAAGCTACCCAGCTACCTGCACAAGCTCCTCACACCTACCACATGCAGTACCTATCACCTGAGATCAGACTCCAAAAGACTATTCACGGTCCCAAGACTCAACAAAGTATCCGGACGTTCCTCCTTCTCCTTCCGTGCACCCCAAAACTGGAACAACCTACCAGAGACTCTCATATCCACCACCAGCTTAAGTTCTTTCAAATCTAAGGCTGTCTCACACTTTAATCTGGTCTGTAACTGTTTCATACGCTCATAATATATATTTTCTTTAACTGTGCATGCAATGTCTTGTATATAATGTATACCTTGTTCATTTATGTAACAAGATTTTGTAACCATGTATTATTTTGTTTTACTCTGTGCCCAGGACATACTTGAAAACGAGAGGTAACTCTCAATGTATTACTTCCTGGTAAAATATTTTATAAATAAATAAATAAATAAATAAATAAATAATTAAAATAAATAAATGTGATGTTATAATTGTGAATTGTGTGTTTTTATTTTTTCTATATGAAAAATAATTATATAATGTATTTAATCATGTGAATCATAATGAATTGTGTATGTATTTGTGAAGATGATAAAAATTGTGAATGATATAAATTTAACCTGTTTTATTATATAGTGATTGTGAAAGATAAATAATTTACTATGTGAAACTATGTGTGCAAATTAAATATTTGATAGTTGTAAAGGGAGAGGGGGGTTGGCCCGGTATTTAAGGGGTTGCACCCCATATGGCCACCCCCTGACCTCACCAGGGAGGCAAGGGGTTAACTGGACTGCGGTCCAGGAATGTGGCTTACACCTTGTCAAGTCAGGAAACTGTATGTTCCCCTGTTCCCATGTTTCATTATAATCCTGTATTTTAACGTTTTAAAGTGCATTTCTGTATCTCCAGTTCTGGAGGTCACAGAGAGTTGATATTTGGCCAATATGTGGAGTCACTGTAGGCATTAAAAACTGGCAAATTTCGACCCACTGAGCCCACCAGAATGGAACTTAATAATATGTGTAGATATTAAAGAGTATATGTATGGTATTTTGGATCTGCTCTGAAAAATGCAGACTCCATCTGCTATGCTAAATAGGTCAGGAAGTGCAGCCGGATGATTGAGCCTAAGTACTAATAAACAGATCAAGTACTAATCAACAGACTCTGCCACTCTAATTGTTACCTGAGGGCAGATAATCATCAAACTGGAGTGGTTTGTAAGTGTTATGTCTACACCCACAAACAATGAAGATCCTATCAGATACTTCATTTGGTAGACTGGTCGTTGCCCCTGATTGAATTATGGGGCTACAGAAATAAGACCCTCATAGACCCAGTACACATGGGCTAACTAGCTGGGGGCATGGGTTAATCTATGTCTCCACGTTAGGGATTGGATACAGATAATTGTTCACCAATAGTCTGTATTCAATGTTAAGAATAGGGTTACATAGGTATATAAACTGTGTCAACCCTACAGATTTTAGTTGTGCTTCTGATTCCACCTGGAATGCTGGAGAATTGCTAGCTGATACTTCTCCATCCCCCAACCCTAAGTAAGTGTTACCTTCTTGCCTTTTAATTGTACTATATTGCTGTGTTCACCTTTTTTAAGGAATAAATATATTTATTATATCTAGGCCTCGTTCAGTTCAACCCAGATATTTGGTGTTCATTATATCTTGTCATAAGCTACCGTGACAAGCTCTATAATTAACTGGTGGCAAGCGGTGGGATTGAACTGAACCTATATTACAGTGCTCTGTGGAATCCTGTAATATAGTGGGAACTCGAAGTGAATTGCGAGTTCCTGGGACTAAAGATATTGAACACACAGTAGTGCAACAGTTAACACAAGTTGTAACACCACCTCACTGCTGCGACCGTGAACCATGAGCGAGGCTGAAGGCTCATCCAACATGAGGACCCTAGCTCAGCAGAAGGACAAGTGCCGTGCATATGGACTGCCCTATGAGAACCAGGAGGTCGTACACTGGCGACACACTTTATTCGAGCACGGCTAGTTCCTCGAATTCGGGTATACCCGGGTGTATTGAGGTTTGTGACTGTTTTCTGCCCGAGTATATTGGGTTATTTTCCAAGCAGGGATTGAAGCATTTTATTCCCGCTGGCTGCAATACTGCACAGTATATATATATATACTGCATTACAATTCATGAATTTATGCCATCTGGTAGACACGCGAAGCATTGCAGCCTATTAAATCCTAATCATTATCATTTAACAGATCAGCCGCCCGTCAGCCAGGCATGAACCCAGGCTGGGAAGGCAAATGCAACGGGGCTTGTCAGAGGTGAGGAGCGGCGCATTCCAGGTATCTGCCAGGTACATACTGGGTATTTGCTTGAATAAAGTGTGTCGGTGCAGTAGACATGGTTGACACAATCGGTGACTATGAAGCCCAGCTGGCAGAGCCTCAGGATATGGCTCAGCTTGCCCTTATACAACCACCCGGAGATCAGGGAAGGAATCCAGTGCTGGGGTGGCGGAATCTCGGGGAGGGAACGAGTGCACCTCCCGGGAGCAGTGCAACAGGAGGGGTACTGGTTGTTACGGCTACCAGTCCGTTCACCCCTGAAATGTTGGCACTGATTACTGCGTGGGGTGACAGAGGGACACCGGAAGAGTGGCTGCAGTTTATCACTATGGCATGGAACAGACCAGCTTATTGCCCCCCTGTCCAACCCAACACAGATGAACTCAAACTGTATTAGCACAGTCTCACCAAGTTCGTGGAAGGTACTGATCAGATAGACAGTTTTCTAAAGAACTTTGAAACACCGTGCCAGTGGTACAAAGTGCTTCCCCAGCATAGGGTTGCACGTTTGGACTTACTGTCCGGCTTGGCTAAGGAGACGATGATGGCGCTTCCAGATGAGTATGCTGATGACTATGACCACCTGAAAAAACTGTTACTGTTTCAGTACGGTTTTACCCCTGAAGCCTACCGTGGTAAATTCCGGCAGGAAGAGAGGCAGCCCCAGGAGTTCTATGTTACCTACGTGACCCGCATGGCTTTGTACGGGATACGCTGGGTGGAGGGCTATGAGGCACGGACTTACCAATGCCTGCTGGACCTCATCTTTCAGGGGCAGCTCATGCAACAGTGCCCGCCGGCGGTGAGGGCTTGGGTGTACGACAAGAAGCCCAAGACTTACCAGGAGGCGGCGAGGCTTGCAGATGACTATGTGGCCAGCCGGGCCCTGATGACCGCCAAAGCAGTAGCCAGAAAGTCTGCCAATACCCCCCAATGGACTCAGAGGCCGCCTGCGGGCAGCAGTCCACCAAAGGCGGGGGAGCTCCGGCATGAGTGCCGGTGCTACAACTGCAACCGCCAAAGACTCCGGACCGGTCATGGAACCAACTCCCAGCAAGACGTCCCATGCCACACCTGTCCCGGTTTCATCAGTGCCTATAGCCAGGAGCAGAGGACATCTCAGCACAGACCTGCAGCAGATGGACGGCCGGAGCAGACATCTCACCCCGGTCACAGTCGGTGACTGGCAAGCAGTCGGCTTGCTGAATTCAGGAGCTGCAGTGACCCTGGTCCGACCTGATATGGTCCGGCCAGAGGAATTACTCCCAGGCCCTGCAATACAGATCACTGTGGCATACGGAGAGCCACGTTTCCTGCAAGTGGCCAGAATCTTTTTGGATTGGGGGGGGCAAGGGTTTGCGGGAGGTGGGGGTTTTACCCGGTTTGGATGCCGACATTCTTCTTGGCAATGATCTGGGACCAATGACCTGCACCTATTACCGAGTGCCTAAGCCCGCTGCAGTGGCGGCGGTTACTCAGAGCCAGACAGCGGCAATGGCGGCAACGCCAGTCCCCAGCCTTTGGGACCAACATTAGTGGAGGGCTCAGAGGAGCCCAGGGAGGTAAGCCAGGATCAGTTGCAACCACAGACTGACTTACTGTTCCCCTTACCCTTCCCCATTCTCTGGACAATGACATGAGTGGGGGGTGGCCAGAATTAGGAGCCCAGTTTAGGGAGGCAGTGAAGACAGACCCTACCCTGGCCGGCTTGAGACTTCGGGCGTCCAAATCTCAGGCAGGGGAAGGCACTGAGTACTGCCTATGGTATAAGGGACTCCTGTATAGAGAAGAAGGGAACCCAGGGATAGAGGAGGGATTGACCAGTAAGCGACAGCTAGTAGTGCCCCAGGGGTACTGACAGCAACTGTTACGGGTAGCTCATTCTATTCCATTAGTGGGACATCAGGGGGTCAGCAGAACGCGAACCCGGTTGTTACAGCGTTACTACTGGCCAGGGGCATCACGAGATGTAAGCATTTTCTGCCGCTCTTGTGATGCTTGCCAGCGAGTGGGTAAGGCGGGTGACTGTGTGAAGGCACCCCTGAAACCCCTACCAATAATAGGGGAACCCTTCCAGAAAATATCGATGGACCTTGTAGGACACCTTATGATTCCTAGCAGGTCAGGGAAGCGCTACTGCACCGACACAATTTATTCGAGCAAATGCCTGGTTTGTACCTGGCAGAAACCTGGAATCCGCCGCTGCTCACCTCTTGCATGCTTCGTTGCGTTTGCCTTCCCAGCCACGGTTCATGCCTGGCTGACGGGGGCCTGATCTGTTAAATGATAATGAGAATGATTTACAAGGCTGCGATGTTTCGATTGTCCACCAGATGGCATAAACTCATGACTTAAGTAATGTGTGGCCTTTGCAAGTTGTTTCGTTTCCAAAAAAAAGTTACTTTATCCCAGTACAGTATGCTATTGTGTAACTTGTCCTTGAGACTGAAGGAAGAGTTGCAAAAAATGTATCAATTTAGGCTTTACATACAGTAATGTATTAAATAAAGACAAAGATCATTTTCACTTACACTATTCTACAGAGACATGAGTGTTCAAGTGGAGCCCGTGTTCCAAAAACCTGACAGAAGTTATGCTTATTTGATATGGGCCGCTATAAATGCAACAGAGGATAAGATGGCAACAGTTGTTCAAATTTATCAGTATTTTATCGAAAATTATGACTTTTACAGATTTTCGCCAACTCCTCATTTGTGGAAGCATGCAATAAGGAAAAGGTTATGTAGTGACCCCTGTTTTCACCGTATTGAGCCCCAATTTGTTGGAGGGTATTGGTGTGTGTCACAGGGTTTTTCCCGTATCTATGATAATGGAGGCGGCAAAAGGCGAAGGGTCGTGTTAAAACGAAATAAGAAGCGACAGTCCCTGCCAAGCAATGCGCCAGAACCAGAACCAGAACCAGCAGCAGCACCAGCTTATCATCATGGTCCCGCCGTCGGTGACAACTCTGAGATGGATTTCGCAGCCAGTTTTGATGAAGCTTGCATGTACCTAAGCGATTTCCCGCTGACTACAGGTGGGCTAGTCCCTCTGCAAAATGATGAAAGCTGGACTGGAAGTGGGCCGGCGCCAGCGCAAGCTGAATGGGAAATTTAGTAATACTGTACAGTATGGTGAGTACTGTATTTTTGCCGTATTATTTTGGTGGGGCTGGCTGGGAACTTCTTTAGGGGGCTGACCATTACTGTACATTAAAACTTTTCATTTTGTTTTTCCTCAGAAAAGAAAACGGCTAATGGGGGGATTTCGATGGATTATATTGTACTGTATGCTGATGTTTTCCGGCCATACAGTATACTGTGTAATAAACCCGAATAAATAAAACTATGCATTTATTCTACAGTACATGTTCAGTAAATTACTGCACATACTGGGGGCGAGATGTGTTTGCAGCAGAGAGAGATTTAATAATATTGTACAGTGAGCAGGGGGTTCCCTGAGCCAGAAATTAATGCTCAGGGAACCCCCCCCCCCCCTGCTCCTGATCAATATTATTAAAAATACGGAAAATGCTGCGTCATTACCATAGCGGATAGCCGCTAAGGCAATGAAGGGGTTAACCCACCGTGCCCGCTTTATTGTGTGTAGTGGGGATGGGTGAGGGGGGTATTTGGCCCTTGGTGTGAGTTTAGGACTTGCGGGAGGGGGGGGGGGGTTGCGGGTGCACTTAACCCCTTCACGATCGTAGCAGTTAATACCGCTACGGTCATGAAGGGGTTAAGCCCTCCCGCTACCCCACTCCCCCCCCCCCCCGCAAGCCCTCCCCAACCATCGTTGGGGCGAATACCCCATTCACCCACCCTCCCGCTACCCACAATAAAAAAATACACACACACAGCAGCCGCCAAAAAATAAATAAATAAATGACAATAAATACATTTGAAATACATTTTTATTGATAGTGTAGATGTGCAGGGGGTCTCCGGAGCTGAACCGCGTTGGTTTTAGGTCTGGGGACCCCATGCCCCCCGAGATACAGGCCCCTTTAGGGGGTGCCGGTAGCCCTCTGCTTGGTTTAAAGGTCCGATCACGTGATCGCGGCCTGTAAACCAAGCAGAGCAGAGGGATACCGGCACCCCCTAAAGGGGCCTGTATCTCGGGGGGCACGGGGTCCCCAGACCTGAAACCTGTGCGCTTCTGCTCTGGAGACCCTCTGCACATGTACACTATCAATAAAAATGTATTTCAAATGTATTTATTGTCATTTATTTATTTATTTACTGTATTTATATTTATTTATTCATTGTGCTGCTGCTGCAAGTCGTAAACTCACACCAAGGGCCAAACACCCCCCTCACCCCCAATAAAAAAAATTCACGCACAGCAGCCCCACAATTAATAAATAAATCTAAATAAATAAATAAAATCTATGTAAAACCCCCTCCCCTATTCTCGCTTTTAAAACGCCCTGCCTTCTCTCTAATCTATGTAAAAAACCCTCCCCCTATCCCCCTATTGTGTGTGCGTTAAGCTTCCCTGCAAGCTATGTAAAAAAACCTCCCCCTATTGTGTGTGTGTTTAAATCTGTCTGGCCTGTGTTTCTGAGTGCTGAGAGCTCTGCGTTTAAAGGTCCCGATCACGTGATCGCGGCCTGTAAACCAAGCAGAGCAGAGGGATACCGGCACCCCCTAAAGGGGCCTGTATCTCGGGGGGCACGGGGTCCCCAGACCTGAAACCTGTGCGCTTCAGCTCCGGAGACCCCCTGCACATGTACACTATCAATAAAAATGTATTTCAAATGTATTTATTGTCATTTATTTATTTATTTATTTATTTATATTTATTTATTCATTGTGCTGCTGCTGCAAGTCGTAAACTCACACCAAGGGCCAAACACCCCCCTCACCCCCAATAAAAAAAATTCACGCACAGCAGCCCCACAATTAATAAATAAATCTAAATAAATAAATAAAGACATGAAGAGAAATAAATATATACTGTACAGTATATACTTTGTATATATATATACACTGTATATATATATATATATATATATATATATATATATATATATATATATATATATATATATATATACAGTATACATATATACACTGTGTATATATATATATATATATATATATATATATCATACAGCTATATATATATATATATATATATATATATATATATATATATATATACATACTGTATGTGAGTGAAAAGAGAAAAAAGTAACCCGTATGGGAGCACTCAGGTATGCAATTGATATATTTGTTTATTTATTTGACACAGTGCAAAAAGGGATGAATAAACAGTACAGTACATGATTTAAAAACACTTAAAAAAGAGGCATGGACCCTTAAACACTAATGAACAGCACTAGGGAACGACACACACTGTCAACCCTAAACATGAAAAGGATAGTGACTCAAAAAACACTAGGGAGAGTCAAAGTGAATCACAATAGGTTACTGGGTTTAAAGGCACCTACAGTATACAACGCTAAGGATAATGCACACTACACACCAAAAGGTAGACTTGTCAAAGTATAAATGACAGTCTCAAAGCATCACACATCTGCATTAGCATACAGTAATATAACCAATGCCTAAAGCACAAATCATGTGTAGGAAAGGTGGTAAGGTGGAATGAAATCCCTAGATGTGTAGAGCAATGAAGTTAATGAATAGCATACTGTACAGTATAAAACATAACATTACAATCCACACAGTACATTGCATTTACAGTACATTGTATACTGTAAATGATGCATAGCATTAAATCTATGCACCATATACAGTACTGTACATTCTGCAAATGAATGTTAACAATATAATTGCAAGCTACTCTACCAGTAAATACTGTACAAACACTTCCAAACAAGTCAACTTAACTACAGTATTTTAACCAAGCAAGTAAACCAAAATCAATATATACTGTAAGTAACAACCAGAAAAGACAATTTAAAAACAAACTAACCCTTACAATACCAAGGATTACATCTATCTAATTGTAAAAAACCTTATACATTATACACAGCAGCATTGTTTAAAAACCCCTTCCCCCCTAATGTTTGTGTTAAGCAGATTACACTGAAGGGAGAGAGATATAAAGGCCTAAAGCCCCTTCCCCCCTAATGTTTCTGTTAAGCAGATTACACTGAAGGGAGAGAGATATAAAGGCCTAAAGCCCCTTCCCCCCCTAATGTTTCTGTTAAACAGATTACAGTACATTGAAGGGAGAGAGATTTTACAGAAACACACATTAGGGGGGAGGGGGCTTTAAACAGATTACATTGAAGGGAGAGAGATGTTTCTGTTACCAGTAAATCTCCCTCCCTGCATTGCTAACCACCCTCACCCCCTACCCACATACCGTTAACCCCCCCCCCATCCTGGCCATGGCCCCTCCGCTTCTGCAAAACAGACACAAAAATTAAAACATACAAAGTAATGTCCCCTAACCCCTTAATCACCATAGCGGTTATTAACCGCTACAGTCATTAAGGGGTTAACCCACCCTCACCCACCCACCACTCGGGATGCCTACATACCCTCCCACACTAACCCCCCCCCCCCCACCCGTGAGGCCTAACCACCCAGTCAGTACCCACAAGGGAGGCCTACCCACATACCGTTGGGGAAACACCCCACCCCCACCCCAGTACCCACAATAAAAACAGTACAATCACCCACAATAAACAGCATTCTATTTATTAAATACATTACCCACCCCCTGTGCCCCCCCCCCCATAAATACAAGATTTATTCTTTTACATTCAGGGTCCATAACGTAGCCCCACGCTAGTCCCCGGTGGGCTGGCAGGGCACCTGGACAGACCTACAGTTTACCAGCAGCATTCCACAGGTTCTGGAGGCCTGCTGGTGGATCCTGCCAGCACCATGGCGCCCAGGTGGTCTCCTTGGGTCACCGTGAGCCTCAATTGGGTCCACACGGTAGGCCCAAGGATGTCTGGGAGCCCCGGGTCAAACCCACAGGTGTCTGCGGGGCCTCGGGTGGTTCCCATGGGGGTCTGGGGAACTCACGGGTGCTCACTACGGGTCCGCGGTGCCCCCACAGAAGTGGGACCACACATCATCATCCCCGCACCTACGGCTCGGAGGTGCCCCCACAGAAGTGGGACCACACATCGTCATGCCCGCAGACTACGGGTCCGCGGTGCCCCCACAGAAGTGGGACCACACATCATCATCCCCGCATGTGTCACCCGTGGAACCACCAGCCTGCTACCCTTTAGGATACCCGAGGATTCCCCGCGGGTGGTCTCCAGAGGTCCCACGCAAAACCACGGAAGTAACCCTGAATGTAAAAAAAATAAACCTGGCCAATACATTCAATACATACACCCTCCCCCCCAACACCTACAGTACAATAATGTGCAAAATAACTATTATCCAGATATGGATAATAGATTAATTGCCCATTATTAAAAACATTAACTAGCATATACAAATAAATAAAGTACTACTGACCTCATCAATACGAAGTGTCCGACGCCAGCGCCTTCCTTCTCTTGCCCACACAAAACATAGCCAAAACCAAGCCAATACATTGCAATTACATTCAGATATCAATTAACCCCTTAAACACCTTATCGGATAATAACCGCAAAGGTAATTAAGGGGTTAAGCCACACAGGCACGATACCCACCCTTCACCCATGAATTTGTACTGTGGCTTCATCATGCAACTATATATATATACTGTATATATATACATACAGAGAGACAGAGAGAAAGAGAGAGAGAGAGATATATACAGTATATATATATACACACGTTATATACACACCCATGATAAACCAAATATACAGTACAAATAAATGTAGAAGGGTTATCAAAACCATACTGTTCTACAACCAAACACTTCTCCATACAGACACTACATTAAAATCAATTTCCTTTAAAATTCCTAACTGATCTCACAATCTACTGTACTGTATATGATCACAAACCAATGAAAAAAGTCACATTCCAAAATGCATAAAATCTATGCACCATACTGTATACATTCTGCAAATTAATCAACGTAAACAAAAATCAATTAGCAATCATTATTTAGATCTCTAAACATTTCACACTCAATCATGAACAATGAAACCATTAACAGATTCACGCCTAGAGCAGAACAATTAAGCCTTTGAAAAAATATAAGTACCGACAAAAATACAACCTTTCCAAACCAAGCCTACAGTACCTACAGTATCCCTGACCTTCCTCAAACACACAATACAATACCAAGGAATACATCTACAGTACAGTATCTAATTTTAAAATACTTTAAACTCACAAAATAATTAAAAACACATCTAATCCAGCTTTTAAAACATCATCATTTCTTACCCTGAATGTATACTGTACAGTATATCTCTCTAGACATATATATTGTACATACATACATACAGTGGCAAGAAATGATATACCACAAAAAAAAAAAAATACACAGGTTAAAAAACCTTTTGAAAAAATTAACAAGTTAAATAAAATACATTTCTTTACTGTAGTTCACTTACCATTACTTGCCCCCACCGACTCCCGTTGCCCAGCTTACTCACGAACCAATCCACGATCAGGAACCCATAAAATAATAAACCATTGAAAATAATAAACATTAAACTAAAAATCCAAACCAATCCACGGGTCTTCTACTTGTAATACACCTTCATCTGTATTCTTCTTTCTTCTATCTCCTTCCGGGCGGGGCAGGGCGTGGTCTTCTTTCCATCATCGGCCACGCCCTTGTCTTTTTCCTTCTCCGGAGGTCCTTCCTCCGCGGCGTCTGGCTGCAAAATGAGACGACATAGGCTTTTAAAGGCCTATGACGTCACATTTTGCGTCATGGTTCCCACGGTCCTGATTGGACCGTGAAAACCATGTGTGTTGGCCGATAATAAAAAAATGATGACGTCACTTAAAGGGAATGAAAGCACAGCCAATCAGAATGGCTTTGCTTCAATTGCCTTTAAGTTGACGTCATGAAAAGGCACATGGCCGTGCACACATGGTACTAGAGCCAATCAGAGCGTGGGAACTTTATCCCTACTCTGATTGGCTCTGGTATACCATGTGTCAGGGGCTTGGGGGAGAAAGGATGTGACGTCAATAAGGATAAAGTTCCCACGCTCTGATTGGCTACCGTACCACGTGACAGGTTTTCATTGACGTCACATCCTTTCTCCCCCAAGCCCCTGACACATGGTATACCAGAGCCAATCAGAGTAGGGATAAAGTTCCCACGCTCTGATTGGCTCTAGTACCATGTGTGCACGGCCATGTGCCTTTTCATGACGTCATCTTAAAGGCAATTGAAGCAAAGCCATTCTGATTGGCTGTGCTTTCATTCCCTTTAAGTGACGTCATCATTTTTTTATTATCGGCCAAAACACATGGTTTTCACGGTCCAATCAGGACTGTGGGAACCATGACGCAAAATGTGACGTCATAGGTCTTTAAAAGCCTATGTCGTCTCATTTTGCAGCCAGACGCCGCGGAGGAAGGACCTCCGGAGAAGAAAAAAGACAAGGGCGTGGCCGATGATGGAAAGAAGACCACGCCCTGCCCCGCCCGGAAGGAGATAGAAGAAAGAAGAATACAGATGAAGGTGTATTACAAGTAGAAGACCCGTGGATTGGTTTGGATTTTTAGTTTAATGTTTATTATTTTCAATGGTTTATTATTTTATGGGTTCCTGATCGTGGATTGGTTCGTGAGTAAGCTGGGCAACGGGAGTCGGTGGGGGCAAGTAATGGTAAGTGAACTACAGTAAAGAAATGTATTTTATTTAACTTGTTAATTTTTTCAAAAGGTTTTTTAACCTGTGTATTTTTTTTTTTTTGTGGTATATCATTTCTTGCCACTGTATGTATGTATGTACAATATATATGTCTAGAGAGATATACTGTACAGTATACATTCAGGGTAAGAAATGATGATGTTTTAAAAGCTGGATTAGATGTGTTTTTAATTATTTTGTGAGTTTAAAGTATTTTAAAATTAGATAGATGTATTATTCCTTGGTATTGTATTGTGTGTTTGAGGAAGGTCAGGGATAGATAGCCTTGGTTGTACTGTAAAGGTTGTATTTTTGTCGGTACTTATATTTTTTTCAAAGGCTTAATTGTTCTGCTCTAGGCGTGAATCTGTTAATGGTTTCATTGCTCATGATTGAGTGTGAAATGTTTAGGGATGTAAATAATGATTGCTAATTGATTTTTGTTTACGTTGATTAATTTGCAGAATGTATACAGTATGGTGCATAGATTTTATGCATTTTGGAATGTGACTTTTTTCATTGGTTTGTGATCATATACAGTACAGTAGATTGTGAGATCAGTTAGGATTTTTAAAGGAAATTGATTTTTAATGTAGTGTCTGTATGGAGAAGTGTTTGGTTGTAGAACAGTATGGTTTTGATAACCCTTCTACATTTATTTGTACTGTATATTTGGTTTATCATGGGTGTGTATATAACGTGTGTATATATATATACTGTATATATCTCTCTCTTTCTCTCTGTCTCTCTGTATGTATATATATACAGTATATATATACAGTTGCATGATGAAGCCGCAGTACAAATTCATGGGTGAAGGGTGGGTATCGTGCCTGTGTGGCTTAACCCCTTAATTACCTTTGCGGTTATTATCCGATAAGGTGTTTAAGGGGTTAATTGATATCTGAATGTAATTGCAATGTATTGGCTTGGTTTTGGCTATGTTTTGTGTGGGCAAGAGAAGGAAGGCGCTGGCGTCGGACACTTCGTATTGATGAGGTCAGTAGTACTTTATTTATTTGTATATGCTAGTTAATGTTTTTAATAATGGGCAATTAATCTATTATCCATATCTGGATAATAGTTATTTTGCACATTATTGTACTGTAGGTGTTGGGGGGGAGGGTGTATGTATTGAATGTATTGGCCAGGTTTATTTTTTTTACATTCAGGGTTACTTCCGTGGTTTTGCGTGGGACCTCTGGAGACCACCCGCGGGGAATCCTCGGGTATCCTAAAGGGTAGCAGGCTGGTGGTTCCACGGGTGACACATGCGGGGATGATGATGTGTGGTCCCACTTCTGTGGGGGCACCGCGGACCCGTAGTCTGCGGGCATGACGATGTGTGGTCCCACTTCTGTGGGGGCACCTCCGAGCCGTAGGTGCGGGGATGATGATGTGTGGTCCCACTTCTGTGGGGGCACCGCGGACCCGTAGTGAGCACCCGTGAGTTCCCCAGACCCCCATGGGAACCACCCGAGGCCCCGCAGACACCTGTGGGTTTGACCCGGGGCTCCCAGACATCCTTGGGCCTACCGTGTGGACCCAATTGAGGCTCACGGTGACCCAAGGAGACCACCTGGGCGCCATGGTGCTGGCAGGATCCACCAGCAGGCCTCCAGAACCTGTGGAATGCTGCTGGTAAACTGTAGGTCTGTCCAGGTGCCCTGCCAGCCCACCGGGGACTAGCGTGGGGCTGCGTTATGGACCCTGAATGTAAAAGAATAAATCTTGTATTTATGGGGGGGGGCACAGGGGGTGGGTAATGTATTTAATAAATAGAATGCTGTTTATTGTGGGTGATTGTACTGTTTTTATTGTGGGTACTGGGGTGGGGGTGGGGTGTTTCCCCAACGGTATGTGGGTAGGCCTCCCTTGTGGGTAGTTAGTGGGTGAGGGTTGAGGGTGGTTAGGCCTCACTGGGTGGGGGGTTAGAGTGGGAGGGTATGTACAGTAGGCGTCCCAAGTGGTGGGTGAGGGCGGGTTAACCCCTTCATGACTGTAGCGGTTAATAACCGCTATGGTGATTAAGGGGTTAGGGGACATTACTTTGAAAGTGTTATTTTTTTTCTCTGTTTTACTGTACAGCAGCGGAGGTTGCCATGGGTAGTGGGTAGTGTATTGAATGTATTTATTGGTTATTATGCGTTAACCCCTTCATTACCTTAGCGGCTATACGCTATGCTAATGAAGCCTCGTTTCTGAACTTTTAATAATATTGTGCAGGAGCAGGGGGTCCCCTGAGATTAGATTTCTGTCTCAGGGAACCCCCTGCTCACTCTACAATATTATTAAAAAGACAGAAATGCTGCTTCTTTACCATAGCGCATAGCCGCTAAGCTAAAGAATGATTCTTTAATGATGTGTGTGTTTTATTCACAGTGTAGATGTTCTCCGGAGCTGAAGCGCACAGGTTTCAGGTCTGGGGACCCCGTGCCCCCCGAGATACAGGCCCCTTTAGGGGGTGCCGGTATCCCTCTGCTCTGCTTGGTTTACAGGCCGCGATCACGTGATCGGACCTTTAAACCAAGCAGAGGGCTACCGGCACCCCCTAAAGGGGCCTGTATCTCGGGGGGCACGGGGTCCCCAGACCTAAAACCTGTGCGGTACAGCTCCAGAGACCCCCTGCACATCTACACTATCAATAAAAATGTATTTCAAATGTATTTATTTGTATTTATTTATTTATTTATTTATTTATTGCGGGGATGCTGTGTGTGATTATTTTTTATTGTGTTTAGCGGGGGTGGGTGACGGGGTTTATAAATGTGAGTTTATAAATAAAATAAAGAATATTATTTATAGGGGCCTTAGAACAGAAGTTCCCACGCCAATTGCGCGCTCATTGCTCTTTTGTTACAATGTTGCTGGTCTTGCGGGTTTGCAGTCTGGCAGCAAAAAGCAGTTTGTAGTACTGTGTGTGAGATAAAGTAACCAGTTCTTTTATTGCTGAAGTCGCCACCAAAAACTTTTATTTACAAATACAGTACAAAAACCGTGCAACACACAACAACATACAGTATCCTTTGTTTAAGTACAGCAGGTACTATAGGGTAAAACATGTACTGTACAGTACAGCACAACATTACAGTATGGTCTCACTGAAAGTCCTCCCCATTTTCCAGCCATGGCCGATGCCTTGCATGGCGCAAAACGCCATTAATGCAGTCTCTAACGCCTCTCATTACAGGATCTGTAACAGGGTAATAGCGCTGCATTTCTTCCACAATCTTTTTCCTTAAATTGGCAGGAAGGGCATTTTTTTGGCGATTCCCATCATAGTTCACTTTGAACACCCACTCGCAGTACAATGTGTAGGGAACATGGTGTTTAAATATGATCAAGGCATACTTGTGTGGTATACCAACACTCCTCACCCTATACTTCTCCCTCAGTGCCGGTGTCAGATCGCACAGGGAGATGTCGGGCACTGTTTGTATGCGAGCGGGTGTAGGAAGTCTTTTGGGAGCGGGTGTACTTGAGGCGATGGGCAATGGTAGGGTGTCTGGGAGGAAGCTTTCCTCCGGTAGTGGTCGCCGGGTTGTCTCCTGGCGTGGTCTAGATGGGGTTGTCATGTCCTCCTCAATAGCATAGTACACTGTATCTTCTGGTGGAGGGGGTGTGCTTGGTGATGGAAGGGGGTCGAAGGTACCATGCATCACATCCATGTCACCCCCCTGCTCCAGCGTCGGGGAAACAGGGGCATTAACACCGAGCAAATAATGTATGCCCGCTATGTCTGCCTCTATCTTGTCCATCCGTTGATCCATACGTTGCTCCATATGTAGCATCCGTTGATCCAGCCGTTGCTCCATATGTAGCACCGACTCCAGAAGCAGATCTAGCTTTGCCAGCACACTAGAATTCCCGGGGAGATCCACACTTAGCCCATTCAGGATCCGGTCCAACGAGCTGCTTGTGCATGGCATCTGGAGATCTGGGGGGATGGGTGCAACGGAGGATGAGATGGGGGTTCCCTGGAGAGAAGCGGCATCGATGGAGAGTGGAAGAGGTGACCTGGGGATGCCCGGTACAGGAGAAGCTGCAGCGTGGTGGAAGAGGGATGGAGAAGGTGACCGCTGGATTTCCGGGAGAGAAGCAGAGTCGTCCAAGAGCAAAGGAGACAGTGACCCGTTGATTTCAGAGGCAGCAGCATCTTCAGATGGAACCGGAGAAGATGGGGGTGGAGAAGCCGGGCTGAAGATTTCCGGGACAGCTACAGCAGAGTTGTCGAAGCATATGGGAGCAAGTGGTCTGCGGATTCGGTGAGTTGGCTGCCATGCGTCTTGCGTACCGAGCACAGTACCGTATTTCTTCTTCACATAATAAGGCTGACGTGTTTTAAAAGCCTTAGCCTTTGGGGTCAGCAGAAGGTTTTCTTTGTTGGCCTTAGCCTGTCGCTTTGCCTTTGGCTTGGGAACGGTAACTGCCTTTCTCTTTTTCAGTGTGGCAGGCACAGCAGAGGTGAGATGATTCTTTCGTCCATAGAACCGGGGCTGCTCCATGTAAGCGGGAGACACAATGCAGTATCTGGACAATGGCTCAGATAAAGATCAGCAAGTGGTGGGCTATGCAACGTGTACAACCTTTTATGCATGGTGGCCAGGTACAGGTGTTGAAAGTGGGTGGTCTGTTATGTGAGTCATTAACATATAAATACACCATCCATTTTGTGGATTCACTGCACATTGAATACACATCGACTAAACATCGAATACACATTCTTGTGTTTGTATTTCTTTCTACTCGCAGCAATGCCTGTTAAGAAGATTTCAAAGGATCTCAGCATGAGAATGAAGGAGATGTACACGAGCGGACAACGAATTGCAGATATCCAGCGCTGGTTAACTGCTTCTGGCCTCGTTGTGCCATCAAGCACTGTGTGCTATCATGCACAAGGAAAAAACAGAGACCGCAAAAAGGCACCAAGGGTAACAAATGCGTAAGTACTGTATACTGTATTTATAAAACTTAACCAAAAAAAAATATAGAAAACTGTAGTGTACATCTACAGTATACCGTATTTATATAGTATATTTATTATATTACAACAGTATATACTGTAGTGTACTGTATGTGTGGTCAATTTATATTTTTTGTGCAGCAGTATACACTTTTGGTATATTGCAATTCATCTTACAACGGAATATACAGTATATGATGTGTATTTATTATGATATAACAACAGTATACCGTATTTATATAGTATATTTATTATATTACAACAGTATATACTGTAGTGTACTGTATGTGTGGTCAATTTATATTTTTTGTGCAGCAGTATACACTTTTGGTATATTGCAATTCATCTTACAACGGAATATACAGTATATGATGTGTATTTATTATGATATAACAACAGTATACCGTATTTATATAGTATATTTATTATATTACAACAGTATATACTGTAGTGTACTGTATGTGTGGTCAATTTATATTTTTTGTGCAGCAGTATACACTTTTGGTATATTGCAATTCATCTTACAACGGAATATACAGTATATGATGTGTATTTATTATGATATAACAACAGTATACCGTATTTATATAGTATATTTATTATATTACAACAGTATATACTGTAGTGTACTGTATGTGTGGTCAATTTATATTTTTTGTGCAGCAGTATACACTTTTGGTATATTGCAATTCATCTTACAACGAAATATACAGTATATGATGTGTATTTATTATGATATAACAACAGTATACCGTATTTATATAGTATATTTATTATATTACAACAGTACTGTATACTGTATATTTTGTCTATTTATATTTATAGTACAGCAGTATACATTTTTTGTATATTTATATTTACTGTATATTACAACATTACATGTACAGTATACAATATACATTTTATATTGCTGCATATTAATAACACAATATAATTTCTTTGCATTGTAGGGAGACTACTCTTCTGGTGGACAGAATAAGTGAGGAGAATGATGAGAGGAGCGCATTAAGGGTTAAAAACACTCTTCAGGAAAACCACAATCTGACTGTATCCGAGAGCAGCATAAAGAAGATGAGACGCAGAATTGGATGGAAATATGGACGTGTGAGGTTAGTAGTGGACAGTACAGGAGGTACTGTACTGTAAAGTAAAAATGTTGTTTTGCAAACTGTACTGCGCTGTGACGCTAACATTTTTTATTCATTGTCATTACAGAGCGTACTCCATGATACGGGACGCAAACAAAATCAAAAGAGTGCTCCAGGCCCAGGCATGGATCGACAGCGGTGAGACTTTCCAGGATTGCATCTTCACTGATGAGTCTACTGTGTCGCTGGAGAGATTTGCAAGATTTGCGTTCCACAAAAAAGGCCGCATAACTTTGAAGCCACGGCCAAAACACCCTGTGAAGCTGCATGTGTGGGGTGCCATCTCTAGGCGTGGACCGGGATGCATTGTCGTCTTTGAAGGTACAATTTCTCAAATATAATGCCGCCTAATGCACTGTACTTGACTAGTGTTGCCTTACCGTATGCACTGTACTGTACTATTGAGCACTTTTCTTTTCTTGCTATAGGAATCATGAATAAAGATTTCTTCCAAGACAACATTGTGCCCGTGATAGTGCGATACATCACACAAGACTTTCCCAATGGTCATCGCTTTTACCAGGACAATGATCCCAAGCACACCGCGTCGACGGCGCATATCCTTGAGCGCGGCATCAACTGGGTGAAGACGCCAGCGGAGTAAGTGTAGTAGACCGTGTCCCATTTATATGTTCCCCACTGTTTTTACTGTGTACTGTATCTCTTAAACTAATTGTCCTTTCTTTCCAATCACAGATCGCCAGACTTCAATCCGATCGAAATGGTCTGGCATCAGCTGAAGGACCACATCCGTAAAGTGGCGAAACCCTCCAAGAAGGACGAGTTGTATACAGCCATAATGAGTTTTTGGAACGATGTACTCACCGTTGAACGATGCAATAAATATATAGACCATATTGCCACTGTGTTGCCCATTGTCATCGCGCGCAATGGACAAGCATCAGGAAAGTAGTACAGTGCTGTAGTATTGTACAGTAGGTACACTATGATACAGGTAAGTATGGCACAGATTTTAGCTTTCCCAATAGTCAGAGTTTACAGTAGTTCCAGTATACAGTACAGTAGACTAGTTTGACATACTACAGTAACTGCCTACTAACTGCTCCATTTTTTCTTTCCAGAGAAAGCTGCACCAGCCACCTACTGTACAGTAGGTCTACCATAATACAGTACGCACATACAGTACAGTACAGTAACTGAACAAAGTTTTTGTTTTCTTGTCGTTCCAGGAAAAAGGGTGCACCAGAGGGGAGGGGGGGCCTTGTGTTCGTCAAATCTGCTTGTGCAGTCAAATGTACAGTATATAAACAGCAGTAATGATGTACACAAAACCTCTCCTCTCTCAATGAACTACTGTACCGCAGACACAATGAGGATACTGTTACAGTATGAAGGGAAAAAGAACAGGATGGGTTATTTAACATTACAGTATACTGTGCAATATTTATACTGTATATTTATATATACTGTATTTTTATTCTAAAGGTATTCGAGAATGTACTCTACTAGATGAGGACCTGGTGACTTTCAACACTCTCAGACACACAGAAAGGATTATTTCACATCACTGTATATTTATCCTGTATATTTTCAGTAATTTAGAAGCAGTGGCTGTTCTGAACAGCCCAGGGCCAGATTAACAAAACAATGGCTTGGATTGGATTAGCCAGATGATTGATGCTTGGCCAGGGAGGGATTAAAAACTCTAAGGGAGGGGGTGGGTGGTGTAGCTGTAGGATTGTACTGTGTCAGTATTTCCAACGCCAGGTCACCCTAATAATTGCATGAATAAACCCCCAAAGACAAGGCCCAAATATACTAGTACAGTATACTGTACAGTACTGTAAAGTATGTATTATTGTGTGTTGATGTTTTGAATTGCTGTTAACTTGAAAAGTTTCACCATTGTATTGTACTGTATTTGTAAATAAAAGTATTTTGTGGCGACTTCAGCAATAAAAGAACTGGTTAATTTATCTCACATAAAGTACGTGAATACGACCGCAATCACCATTGTACAGTAAATGGGTGCATAGGATGGAACGACAGGTGCTAAAGGGGTATAAATATGATACTGTATTTATCAGTATTGATCAAAGAGAGTTGATCAGAAGGATTCCCCTTATAAAGTATACAGCACTCTATTGTCATTCATACAGTACAGTATACTGTAGTAAAAGGTAGACAACACATGGTCTTGCAGTACAGTATACTGTATTACTAAAAATCTGTCAGGTTGACCAGAATCACTGCGGATATCGGAAAATAATACAATTTTATTAATTCTACGTACTGTATATAAGGGGAATCCTTCTGATCAACTCTCTTTGATCAACACTGATAAATACAGTAATTTATCTCACACTCAGTACTACAAATTGCTTTTTGCTTGCAATAAACAAACAAACAGGGAAGCGCTACTGTATACTGTATGAGTTAGGATCAGGCCCAGCAGCCACTTTATGTTGAAAACCACATATGAAATGAGCATAAATTTGCATGAATAATTACACAAAAATATATAAAATAAATAGCACAAGTCTCTGACAGAGAGAAATTGTCCAGGTGGTGTGGATACAGGTTAATGCCCCTGTCTGATAGGACAGACTCGGGCAAGAATGGCCTGTGAGAGGTGAATATCCAGAATGGTAGCTGGGATGGAAAGCGCTACCAACTGTGCAGGTATTGAAGTGTGTAGAAATGGGAAGGTGCCGTAGGCATCAAATGTGGAAAGCGCTCACCCAGACTTCATACACTGCGCTTTTTGCTTGCATACTGCAAAGCCGCAAGACCAGCAACATTGTAAAAAAAGAGCAAAAAAAGAGCAATGAGCGCGAAATTGGCGTGGGAACTTCTGTTCTAGGGCCCCTAGAAATAATATTCTTTATTTTATTTATAAACTCACATTTATATATAAAGTATATATTTATTTCTCTTCATGTATTTATTTATATTTATTTATTAATTGTGGAGCTGCTGTGCGTGAGGGGCCATGGCCAGGATGGGGGGGGGGGGGTAACGGTACAGTATGTGGGTAGGGGGTGAGGGTGGTTAGACCTCACAGTACATTATGCACATTGGGCCCCCCTCCTCCCCACATTTACATACTGTACACTACACGACATCAATGCAGGGAGGGTTTACCAATGCAGGGAGGGTTTACCAATGCAGGTAAGGCTTTAGGCCTTTATATCTCTCTCCCTTCAGTGTAATCTGCTTAACAGAAACATTAGGGGGGAAGGGGCTTTAGGCCTTTATATCTCTCTCCCTTCAGTGTAATCTGCTTAACACAAACATTAGGGGGGAAGGGGTTTTTAAACAATGCTGCTGTGTATAATGTATAAGGTTTTTTACAATTAGATAGATGTAATCCTTGGTATTGTAAGGGTTAGTTTGTTTTTAAATTGTCTTTTCTGGTTGTTACTTACAGTATATATTGATTTTGGTTTACTTGCTTGGTTAAAATACTGTAGTTAAGTTGACTTGTTTGGAAGTGTTTGTACAGTATTTACTGGTAGAGTAGCTTGCAATTATATTGTTAACATTCATTTGCAGAATGTACAGTACTGTATATGGTGCATAGATTTAATGCTATGCATCATTTACAGTATACAATGTACTGTAAATGCAATGTACTGTGTGGATTGTAATGTTATGTTTTATACTGTACAGTATGCTATTCATTAACTTCATTGCTCTACACATCTAGGGATTTCATTCCACCTTACCACCTTTCCTACACATGATTTGTGCTTTAGGCATTGGTTATATTACTGTATGCTAATGCAGATGTGTGATGCTTTGAGACTGTCATTTATACTTTGACAAGTCTACCTTTTGGTGTGTAGTGTGCATTATCCTTAGCGTTGTATACTGTAGGTGCCTTTAAACCCAGTAACCTATTGTGATTCACTTTGATTCTCCCTAGTGTTTTTTGAGTCACTATCCTTTTCATGTTTAGGGTTGACAGTGTGTGTCGTTCCCTAGTGCTGTTCATTAGTGTTTAAGGGTCCATGCCTCTTTTTTAAGTGTTTTTAAATCATGTACTGTACTGTTTATTCATCCCTTTTTGCACTGTGTCAAATAAATAAACAAATATATCAATTGCATACCTGAGTGCTCCCATACGGGTTACTTTTTTCTCTTTTCACTCACATACAGTATGTATATATATATATATATATATATATATATATATATATATATATATATATATAGCTGTATGATATATATATATATATACACAGTGTATATATGTATACTGTATATATATATATATATATATATATATATATATATATATATATATATATATATATATATATATATATATATATATATATATATATATATATATACAGTGTATATATATATACAAAGTATATACTGTACAGTATATATTTATTTCTCTTCATGTCTTTATTTATTTATTTAGATTTATTTATTAATTGTGGGGCTGCTGTGCGTGAATTTTTTTTATTGGGGGTGAGGGGGGTGTTTGGCCCTTGGTGTGAGTTTACGACTTGCAGCAGCAGCACAATGAATAAATAAATATAAATAAATAAATAAATAAATAAATGACAATAAATACATTTGAAATACATTTTTATTGATAGTGTACATGTGCAGGGGGTCTCCGGAGCTGAAGCGCACAGGTTTCAGGTCTGGGGACCCCGTGCCCCCCGAGATACAGGCCCCTTTAGGGGGTGCCGGTATCCCTCTGCTCTGCTTGGTTTACAGGCCGCGGTCACGTGATCGGGGCTTTTAACGCAGAGCTGGATACCGGCACCCCCTAAAGGGGCCTGTATCTCGGGGGGCACAGGGTCCCCAGACCTAAAACCAACGCGGTTCAGCTCCGGAGACCCCCTGCACATCTACACTATCAATAAAAATGTATTTCAAATAATTTTTAATGTGTGGATGTTTGCGCAGAGAGAGAGCAGCGGATCTCTCTCTGCTGCAAACACATCTCGCCCCCGCCGCCCATACAGTAGTATCATTTATGTATGTGCATATACAGTACAGTACAGTACTGTACAGTACTGTATATTAGGGCTTACAGGGGTTGTTGTTATACAGTACTGTATATATATATATACTGTATACTGCATTACAATTCATTATAGGGGACGGCTTCACAGAGAATAGCTCGCAAGCGCCACCATGTGTATTTTGACGGCATTGCAGTATTGTAACCAGCCGTAATAAAAAGCTTAAATTCCTGCCGGAAAATAACGCAATGCACTCTGGCTGAAAAATATCAGAAACCTGAATACACCCGAGTATACCCGAATTCGCGGGACTAGCCGTGCTCGAATAAAGTGTGTCGCCAGTGTACATCCTCACGGTGGTGGATTTTGCCACCCGGTACCCTGAGGCAGTAGCGCTTGGCATCATAGATGCCAAGACAGTAGCAGCAGCTTTGCTGAACATTTTTTCTAAGGTAGGTTTCCCTAGTGAGGTCCTAACCGATCAGGGGTCGCAGTTCATGAGTGAACTGTTACATTGTCTCTGGTATGCATGTGGTGTACAGCACCGGCGCACTGCCCCTTACCATCCCCAGACAAACGGATTATGTGAGAGGTTTAACGGTATCCTGAAGCAGATGCTTCGGACCTTTATAGAGGCAGAGGGGAAAGACTGGGAGATTCATTTACAGCACTTGCTGTTTGCCTACCGAGAGGTACCGCAGGAATGTACAGGCTTCTCCCCCTTCAAGCTACTATATGGCCGCAGGGTACGTGGACCTCTGGACCTATTCCATGAGGGATGGGAAGGGGAGGCTACTGCTACTGATGCTTCAGTGATCCAGTATGTAGTAGATCTCCGAGACCGGTTAGAGATGCTCATGGGGTGGCCCAGGACTACCTCAGGGCCGCTCAGACCAAGCAAAAGCAATGATATGACCGGAATGCCCGTAGAAGGGAATTCATCCAAGGACAGCAGGTGCTTGTTCTCAAACCCACTCGGGAGAACAAGTTGATGGCTGCCTGGTCGGGACCGTACCCGGTCATCCGAAAGGTGAATGAGTACAACTACGTTGTACAGGTAGAGCCTGAGAGGCATAAGACATATCACGTTAATATGCTGAAAGAATACAGAGCACCGAATATGGGAGCAGTAATGGCCATTTGTAGCCCACTGCTGGAGGATCCGGCGAGCAAAGCTCTGCTTGATCTCCAAGGGGAGGCAAGGCAGGGAAACACTGTGGAGCAGGTAGAGGTAGGGGCACAGTTGAGTGCTAGGCAGCAGGTAGAAGCCAGGGACATGCTAGCTCAGTATAGCGCCCTCTACACTGACATGCCAGGGACCACACATCTCACAAAACATCCAGTGCACACAGGGGATCTGCAGCCTCTGCATAAGCACGCTTATAGAGTGTCAGCAGAGGTCAAGACCAGTATGGAAAGGGAGATAGAGGAGATGCTGACCCTAGGGGTAATTACTCCATCCCAGAGTACTTGGGCAAGCCCGGTAGTTCTAGTCCCTAAGAAGGACAAGACCACCCGGTTTTGTGTGGACTACCGCTTGCTCAATGCTGGGATGGTGTCAGATGCCTACCCCACGCCCCGCATGGATGAGTTACTGGATGAACTCGCGGGGGCAAGGTATCTCACCACTATGGATTTGAGCAAAGGCTATTGGCAAATCCCCCTGACCCTGGAGGCTAGGGAGAAGAAAGCGTTCATCACTCCAAGTCGCCTCTGTGAGTTTTTGGTGATGCCATTTGGGATGAAGAATGCCCCGGCTACCTTCCAACACCTGGTCAATAGGTTACTGGAAGGGATGCAGAGCTATGCCAGGGCTTACTTAGATGACATTGCTGTCTTTAGTAATTCCTGAGACTCCCACTTAGGACATGTAGCTGCGGTGCTGGATAGGATCAGGGAGGCTGGGCTTACCTTGAAACCCACTAAGTGTATGGTAGGGATGGCAGAGGTCCTGTACTTATGGCACAGGGTGGGTGGAGGGCACCTCAAACCAGAGCCAGCCAAGGTAGAAGCCATAGTTCAGTGGCCTGTTCCAAAAACCAAGAAACAGGTCATGGCATTTTTGGGCACCGCAGGGTACTATAGGAAGTTTGTCCCACAGTACAGCGCCGTGGCCAAACTCCTGACTTATTTGACTAAGAAGCAACTGCCTGTGCTTATCACCTGGACTCCTGCCTGTGAAACTGCTTTCCAGGCACTGAAAACTGCGCTTGCTGGGGCCACCATACTGGCTGCACCAGACTATACCAGACATTTCCTCATACATTCTGATGCCTCAGACTATGGCATTGGGGCTGTGTTGAGCCAAGTGGGGGGTGACGGTAGAGAGCACCCTGTGGTGTACCTCAGCTGAAAATTACTCCACAGAGAAGTGGCCTATGCCACCATTGAGAAAGAGTGCTTGGTATTTGTGTGGGCAATCAAAAAACTCCAGCCCTATGTGTATGGAAGGGCTTTCACGGTCCTCACAGACCACAACCCCCTGAGTTGGCTGCAGAGGGCATCAGGGGAGAATGCCAAGTTGCTAAGGTGGAGCTTGGCCTTGCAAGCGTTTGAATTTACCATTCAGCACAAAAAGGGCAGTGAAAACAGCAATGCTGATGGACTTTCACGTCAGGACTATCCCTCTGAGACTGAGTTCATTAAGGGTGCCAGCAGTGCCCCACTCCCTGTTAGGGCCAATGGGCCACAGGTCACCCATTAAGAAGGGGAGGTGTAGAGGGAGAGGGGGGTTGGCCCATTATTAAAGGGGTTGCACCCCATATGGCCACCCCCTGACCTCACCGGAGAGGCAAGGGGTTAACTGGACTGCGGTCCAGGAATGTGGCTTACACCTTGTCATGTCAGGAAACTGTATGTTCCCCTGTTCCCATGTTTCATTATAATCCTATATTTTAATGTTTTAAAGTGCATTTCTGTATCTCCAGTTCTGGAGGTCACAGAGAGTTGATATTTGGCCAATATGTGGAGTCACTGTACAGTAGAGGCAACGTTTATTCTAATATTTGCCGTATACTAGCCGGGTTACATTCTGGGTATGTGCTGGGTATGTACTGGGTATGTTCTGGGCTAGTTTGAGGCACGTTTAAGGCATTTCTGCATTGACTAACGACCCATAGGATTAACACAGCAGGGATCCCTGGCAGTCCCATTCAGTTTGAATGGGACTGCCAGGGACCCCCGCTGTTAATCTGATAGGCCATTAATCAATGCAGAAATGCTGGGGCTAGTTTAAGGAAAGTTTAAGGCATGTATTCAGAATGTACCTGGGTGTTTCCTGGGTTTTTTGGGGAATTGCCACTGGGTTTTGTTCGAATAAGAGTTGCCTCTACTGTAAGTATTACAAACTGGCAAATTTCGATCCACTGAGCCCACCAGAGTGGAACTTATTAATATGTGTAGATATTAAAGAGTATATGTATGGTATTTTGGATCTGCTCTGAAAAATACAGACTCCATCTGCTATGCTAAATAGGTCAGGAAGGGCAGCCGGATGATTGAGCCTAAGTACTAATCAACAGATCAAGTACTAATCAACAGACTCTGCCACTCTAATTGTTACCTGAGGGCGGAGAATCATCAAACTGGAGTGGTTTGTAAGTGTTATGTCTACACCTACAAACAATGAAGATCCTATCAGATACTTCATTTGGTAGACTGGTCATTGCCCCTGATTGAATTATGGGGCTACAGAAATAAGACCCTCAGAGTCCCAGTACACATGGGCTAACTAGCTGGGGGCATGGGTTAATCTGTGTCTCCATGTTAGGGATTGGATACAGATAATTGTTCACCAATAGTCTGTATTCAATGTTAAGAATAGGGTTACACAGGTATATAAACTGTGTCAACCCTACAGTTTTTAGTTGTGCTTCGGATTCCACCTGGAATGTCACTGGATTGCTGGAGAATTGCTAGCTGATACTTCTCCATCCCCCAACCCTACTGCACCGACACACTTTATTCGAGCAAATACCCAGTATGTACCTGGCAGATACCTGGAATGCGCCGCTCCTCACCTCTGACAAGCCCCGTTGCGTTTGCCTTCCCAGCCTGGGTTCATGCCTGGCTGACGGGCGGCTGATCTGTTAAATGATAATGATTAGGATTAAATAGGCTGCAATGCTTCGCGTGTCTACCAGATGGCATAAATTCATGAATTGTAATGCAGTATATATATATACTGTGCAGTATTGCAGCCAGTGGTAATAAAATGCTTCAATCCCTGGCTTGAAAATAACCCAATGCACTCGGGCAGAAAACAGTCACAAACCTCAATACACCCGGGTATACCCGAATTCGTGGGACTAGCCGAGCTCGAATAAAGTGTGTCGCCAGTGTAAGTAAGTGTTACCTTCTTGCCTGTTAATTGTACTATGTTGCTGTGTTCACCTTTTTTAAGGAATAAATATATTTTATTATATCTAAGCCTCGTTCATTTCAACCCAGATATTTGGTGTTCATTATATCTTGTCATAAGTTACCGTGACAATAGTATCATGCAACAATATAAATAAATTTGTGAAAATATAAGTTTAGTTGTGTACCTAGCCAAAAAACCCTAAAGCCACTCCCAGACAAGGAAGAGAGGGAACATGCTGAACATGTTCAAACCATACCTCTGTCCCTCTGTTGGAGATGCGAATACACTATGGTGCTTGTATCAATGCAATCGTTGAAGCCTCTTGGACTCAATGTGTCGAGTACATAAATCCAATAGGTCTCTCGAGTGTTTAATCTCTTATATCTGTCACCACATAACAATTTAGATGGAATAAGCTCGAATCCTAATACAGAGAGTGAGGAAGGATCTTTGTTACAGTGGCGGCCGACCTGAGTCTAAATCGGCTAGATCCGCGGCTCTCAGATAATCCCGGTAAACTGCGTTTTTTTTATTTTTTTGCCCGGAGTGAATTGCGTTATTTTAGCGCTCGTGATATTAGCATTTTATTCTCGCTGTCTGCAATACTGCAATGCCGTGTAAAAACTCAGGGGGCGTTTGCGAGCTGTTGTCTTGGAAGTCTAATACCTTCGCGGTTCAACCTATGTCAGTACACAGTCTGTGTGTGCGCGCGCAGTAATTGTAAATTTGCATATTTAAAGTATACATGCATTTGCAGTGCTGTACTGTACAGTATGTCTCATTTGAAAATTGTTGAAACGCATAGGCGTGTACAGTACTGTAACAGTGTCACATTTCGGCATATACAGTGCTCTCCCCTCGCTCAGGATAATTAACTGCACTGCAGGGTATTTCAACTTCTTATCTTCTCTACAATGCAGTACATCACTCCCACACCATTCCTTTGAACGTGTGTCTGGTTTCAATCACATTCCTGCTTGACAGCAGGTGATTACTATGCATGCGCCTGTAACTTTGCCCACCACTGCTTGCTTGCTTGAGTGAGTGACCAAAAAAAAATAAAATTTTTTTTTTTTTTATTCTAATTTTTTTTTCTCCACAAGCCTGCAAAAACCATCTTGATACTGTATTATGAAATTCAATCTGTACTGTAGCTTTTGACTGTGACCCTGTGCGTTTGACTGCACATGGTTGATTTGTGTTCTTTTTACTGTACATACTGAAATTATAGTACAGTATGTCATTATCTTTGAACTTCATGCAGCTGTACCCTGTAGCCCCCTCCCCCATGAACACACACAAGGCTAGCTCAAGGATTTGAAATTCCACGGAGTCATTAATTTTCTGAATCATGACATTGTGTTCTTAGTCCGTCGATAGCCGAGCTGCAAAGCCTCACTGCGCCTGCGTGTAATCCTCTTTGGGAAGGCAGCTAGCTGCTTACTGCGCATGACTCACCCAACCCCCAACCCTGTGAGGCTTTGTTTACGTTAACGCTTTGGAAAATCCCTTCTCGAATTTGATTTGCACAGAGCATCACCTCTCTATGCGCCTGTGTGTAATCCTCTTTCAGATGGGAGCTAGTTGATTACTGCTCATGCACCTGTTACTTCACCTACCACTGCTTGCTTGAGTGCCCCAAAAATATTTTTATCCACAAGCCTGCAAAAACAATCTTGATATTACAATATTCAATCTGTGCTGTAGCTTTTGACTTCGACCCTGTGCATTTGACTGCACATGGTTGATTTGTGTGCTTTTTATGTACTGTATTTGGGGGTATAGATCAATTTATTATGTTGAACTGCCTTTTGAAATTACTGTACTCTACTCTATGTAATTTCTTTGAAATGCTTCACAAATAATCCTTCATCCCTCCCCCACACACACACAAACTCTTATCGACAGACACCTCCACAGAGTCCTTAATTTTCTGAATGTAATCCTCTTTGAGATGGGAGCTAGCTGCTTACTGCGCATGACTCACCCAACTCCCCCCCTCCACAGAGTCATTAATTTTCTGAAGCTAGTCATTGTGTTTCTAATCCGTCCCTAGCCGAGCGTCAATCACCTCACTGCTCCTGCATGTACTGTAATCCTCTTTGAGATGGGAGCTAACGCATGACTCACCCAACCCCCCCCCAACCCTTTGAGGCTTTGTTTACGGTAACACTTTGGATAATCCCTTCTCAAATTTGAAATGTACTGTAAATCTGATTTGCACAGCATTGTGAGAATTGAGAGTTAAAAAAACATTAACTGATTTATGTTGTTTTGTCATTCATTCTTATTCATTGGTGTACTGTAGGTGTGTGTGTGTGTGGGGGGGGTGTTGTCAATGATTATGATTAGCAGGAATGTAAATAAATATTTATTTTATTTTATCAGGAACCAAAAAATACAAATATAAAAATAATCATGAATAATACATAATGCAGTCTTTATTAAGTTCTTCAGGCAGATTGAAATTGGATAAACATTTAGAAAACATTTGTAAAATATGGATAAACAAGAATAATGTACATTTATAAGAATATTATTTAATAATATATAATGTATAATATATATATATATATATATATATATAGTAATATAATTTTTTCCGTCTTTATCTTGTTCCTCATTCTGTGTACAGTACAGTAGTTCATTGAGAGAGGAGAGGTTTTGTGTATATCATTACTGCTGTTTATATACTGTACATTTGACTGTACATACAGATTAGACTGCAAACAACACCCCACCTCCCCCCAGGCCATCCTTTTTTCCTGAAACGACAAGAAAACAAAAAATTAGTGCAGTTATGTGCGTACTGTATTATGGCATTGTGTGATGTGTAGTACTACTGTAGATGGCTGGTGCTGCTTTCTCTGGAAAGAAAAAAATTGAGCAGTTAGAAGGCATTTAGTACTGACAAACTAGTTTATACTGGAACTACTGTATACTCTGACTACTGTTAAATACTACACTATGTAACCAGATGGCTGGTGCTGCTCTCTTTGGAAAGAAAAAATTTGAGCAGTTACTATACTCTACTGTAGGTGAATACTGTATTATGGCATTTGGCCTTGTGTATGCAGTTAGTACTGTCAAACTAGTCTATACTGGAACTACTGTATATATGTACTGTATGTACTGTGCCATACTTACCTGTATCATACTGTACTTACAATACTACAGTACAGTACTACTTTCCTGATGCTTGCCCATTACGCGCGATCACAATGGGCAACACAGTCGCAATATGGTCTATATATTTATTGCAGCATTCCACGGTGAGTACATTGTTCCAAAAACTCATTATGCCTTTCGTCAACTCGTCCTTTTTGGAGGGTTTCACCACTTTCCGGATATGGTCCTTCAGCTGATGCCAGACCATTTCGATCGGATTGAAGTCTGGCGATCTGTCTTTGGAAAAATAGGACAATTAGTTTAAGAGATAAAGTACATATTAAAAACTATGGGAAAATAAGAAGACATGGTTACCGCACTTACTCCGCTGGCGTCGTCACCCAGTTGATACCGCGCTCAAGGATATGTGCTGTTGACGCGGTGTGCTTCGGTTCGTTGTCCTGGTAGAAACGGTGACCATCCGGGAACTCGCGTGTGATGTATTCCACTATCTCAGGCACAATTTTGTCTTGGAAGAAAGCTTTATTCATGATTCCTATAACAAGAAAGGTGCTCAAAAAACTGCACAATAGTACAGTACAGTGCATACAGTAAGGCTACACTAGAACAGTACAGTGCATAAGGCTACGTTATATTTTATATATTTTACCTTCAAAGATGACAATGCATTCTGGTGCACACCTAGAGATGGCACCCCACACATGCAGCTTCACCGGGTGTTTTGGCGTGGCTTCATAGATATGCGACATTTATTTGTGGAATGCAAAGGTTGCAAATCTCTCCAGTGACACAGTAGACTCATCAGTGAAGATGCAATCCTGGAAAGTTTCCCCACTGTCGATCCATGCCTGGGCCTGGACCACTGTTTTTATTTTGTTTATGTCCCTTATCATGGGGTACGCTTTGTAATGACAAGGTATAAATAATTTTAGCGGTATAGTACAGTTTCCCAAACAACACTTTTACCTCATGTACTGTCCAGTACTAAACTCACATGTCCATATTTCCATCCAATGCTGCGTCTCATCTTCTTTATGCTGGTCTCGGACAAAGTGAGATTGTGATTTTCCTGCAGAGTGTATTTGACCCGTAATGCACTCCACTCATCAGTCTCCTCACTTATTTTGTCCACGAGAAGCGTTGTCTCCTTACAATGTAAAGAAAAACAATTTGGTAAGTTACAGTGCAGTAGGCCACAAGCACAGCATTACAGCACAGTTCTACATTATCAATATGCAGCAATATAAAAAATATATATACTGTTGTAATATAAATATAAATATACAAAATATATCTACTTTTGTAATATAAATATACAAAAAATATATACTGTTGTAATATAAATATAAATATACAAAATATATATACTGTTGTAATATAAATATACAAAATATATATACTGTTCTAATATAAATATAAATATACAAATATATATATACTGTTGTAATATAAATATAAATATACAAAATATATCTACTTTTGTAATATAAATATAAAAAATATATATACTGTTGTAGTATAAATATAAATATACAAAATATATCTACTTTTGTAATATAAATATACAAAATATATATAATGTTATAGTATAAATATAAATATACAAAATATATAGACTGTTGTGATATAAATCTATAGAAATAACAAAAATATTTAATATAAATGTTTTTTTTAAAATTTAAGTTGTATAAATATACTTACGCGTTAGTTACACTGGGTGCCCTTTTGCGTTCTTTGGTTTTTCCGAGTGCATGATAGCTCACGATGGTTGCTGGCACAACGATGCCAGAAGTAGATAACCAGCGTTGGATAGCAGCAATTCGGTGTCCGCACGTGTACATCTCCTTAATTCGCATGCTGAGCTCCTTTTAAATCTTTTTAACGGGCATTTCTACGAGTAGAATGAAATACAAACACAAGAATGTATATTCGATGTTTAGTCGATGTGTATTGAATGTGCAGTGAATCCACAAAATGGATGTTGTATTTATACGGTAATGACTCACATTAGAGTACACCCACTTTCAACAACTGTACCTCGTCGCCATGCATAAAAGGTTACACACTTTGCATAGCCCACCACTCGATGATCTTTATCTGAACTAGCCCTTGTCCAGATACTGCATTGTGCCATCTGCTTCCATGGATCAACCCCGATTGTATGGATGCAAGAACCCACTCGCCTCTGCCGTACCTATCATGAAGAAAAGGCGAAACGTGGTTGCCGTTTCCACGCCAAGGCCAAAGCAACAGGCTAAGGCCAATAAAAAAAACCTTCTGCTGACCCCAAAGGCAAAGGGTTTTAATAGACGTCAGCCTTATTATGTCAAGAAGAAATATGGTGATGTACACTCCACGCAAAACAAATGGCAGCCAACCCATCGAACCCACAGACCACTTCCTCACATACGCTACGACGACTCTGCCACCGCTGTCCCGGAAATCTTCAGCCCTTCTTCTCCACTCCTCGTCCTCGATGCTGCCGCCGCCCTCCCGGAAACCCACAGGCCATCATCTCCAGTTATATCTGACAACGCTGCCGCTGGTGCCTCTGAAATCTACGGGTCACTTTCTCCTTTGCTCTTAGACGACTCTGCTTCTCGCCCGGAAATCCAGAGGTCACTTTCTCCATCCCTCTTTGACGACGCTGCCGCTTCTCCTCTAACGGATATCCACAGGTCACCTCCTCCACCCTTCTTTGACGATGCTGCCGCTTCTCTCCATGGAACCCCCATCTCATCCTCCGTAACACCCATCCACCCAGATGTCCACATGCCATGCACAAGAAGCAGCTCGTTAGACCGGATGCTGAATGGGATGTGTGGATATCCCCATGGACTCCATTATGCTGACAAAGATAGATCTGCTTCTGGAGACCATGCTAAATATGGAGCAACGGATGCTACATATGGATCAACGGTTGGATCGACGGATGGAGAAGATAGAGGCTGACATAGCGGGTATACATAATTTGCTCGGTGTTCATGCCCCTGTTTCCCCGACGCCGGAGGAGGGTGGCATGGATGTGATGAATGGGAGCATCGACACCCTTCCATCACCAAGCGAACCCCCTCCACCAGAAGATGTAGTGTACATGTATGCAGTTGAGGAGGACATGACAACCCCGTCAAGACCACGCCAGGAGACAACACGGCGACCAGGACAGGAGGAAAGCTTCCTCCCTGACAACCTATCCTCGCCCGTCGCCTCAAGCACACCCGCTCCCAGAAGATCTACATTCGCTCGCATCGATACGGTGCTCAACATCACCCTGCGCGATCTGCCACCGGTGCTCAGGGAGAAGTATGCCTTGTACATTTTTAAGCACCATGTGCCCTACTCGTTGTACTGCGACTGGGCCTTCAGAGTGAATTACGAAGGAAATCGCCTAAAAAAGGCGCTTCCAGACAATTTAAGAAAGACCATTCTGGAGGAATTGCATCGCTTTTATTCAATTACAGATCCTGTAATGAAAGGCGTTCGAGGCTGCATTAATGGCGTTTTGCGCCATGCAAGGCATCGGCCATGGAAGGACAATCTGGTGGGGTGCGCATTTGACTGAGTGTTCAGTTTAGTGAAAATGTTTGGTAAATGTTTTGTTCCAGTCCCGGAGGGCCGCAAACAGGCCCGGTTTTCAAGGTCGTCATGAAAACTGGGCCTGTTTGCTGCCCTCGAGGACTGTAGTGGTGCAGGCCTGACTGTTCTGCACACCATCCCACTGCAAATGTTTTGACTTGCTGTTTTTGTGTAAAGGAGATGTTCCGTTTTGTATATTTTATGAATAAAGAATTTTTTTTAATCACAGGTAAGACCATACTGTTGTGCTGAACTATACTGTACATGTTTTAACTTGTATTTATACAGGAATGTTTTAACTTGCTGTACACACACACAGGACCTGCACAGTTCCAGTCCCCGAGGGCCGCAAACAGACCCGTTTTTCAAGGTTGTCCTGAAAACCGGACCTGATTGCTGCCCTCGAGGACTGTAGTGGTGTAGGCCTGACTGCCTGTTTGGACACCACCCCACTGTATATGTTTCTTTAATAAAGGAGATGTTGTGTTTTGTATACTGTATTTTATGAATAAAGATTTTTTTTTAATCACAGGTAAGACCATACTGTTGTGCTGAACTGTACTGTACGGTACTGTACATGTTTTGACCTGCTGTATTTAAATAAAGGAGATGTTGTGTGTTTTTACTTGTATATGTAACCATGCTGTAAAATGGCTGCAGTCATCTCTCCTGCTGACAGTAAGGCCTGGTAAGTTATGGGCATGCCAGCAGTAATTATGGAGGTTTGCCCTCACACCCTGGTAAGGTGCCCTATGTATGGATGGGAGTGGTCACATGCTCTGAATCCATGATTAGTGATGTCAGAGTTGTGCCAGCCCCCAGAGGATACATAAGGCACAGCACTGCTCAAAAGTTAGTTGTGGAAAGAGTTGCTGAGTTGTTGCTAAGCTGTTATGAGACGAGGAGCAAGTCTGAGTGCAGGCTTGGGACGAGACAGCTTATAAGACTGTGACCAGGGACCTGGCACAGGGACTATCTCCCTAAGGGGAGATAGGGAATCCACCAATTTAGGGAAAGGACACCTTTCAAATTGAAGTGCGGTGAACATGAGAGGCTAAGTACACCCACTGTGAGGGGCAGCTGGCCCGCCGCAAGTCAATAAAGATGATCCTGTTAAACCATACCCTCGTGTGTAAGTGTGGAGTGATTACACAGAGGAGTGCACCACAGAGGAGTTCCTCACCAGGACCATCCACAAGCGGACGCTGGGATCCTGATGAGGTGGAGGCACTGCACTGGATAAAGGTAGGTCTCAAGTACACTACCTCAGCTGCCTGTCTGGGTTGGCAATCCCCACACAACATCATGCGGGAGACTCAGGAGTCCTGTTGCCAACAGGTGCACCACCAGACACTACACTGTAATGGGGACTGGTTAGACCACAGGGGCCAATGTGAGATTGGGTGGGTCAGGCCAGGCCAGAAAATCCGTTACATATATTTAAAAATAAAAGACATAATATAAAACACAGACGAAGCTCAGTGCACATCCAGAAAAACTTATATACGGTACAGTGCCTAAATATACATGTATAAATTACTAATAAATAGAATGGTCTTTTAGTTTAACATTTTGGCCAAATTTTGGCATGGCAGACCACGTTTCAAGGGTCCCTACACTAATATAGATTCTTAATAACCTGTGCATTGCCAGGAAGACTGATTTATAATAAATCTGTAATATTAGTTGCAAAGGTTCTAAGTCTGATTGAAGCTTTTATTAACCTGTACATTACAAGGAAAAGCACTCTGTAATAGATTTGTCACAATCACACTGTAAGCAGGCAAGTTCCCCTGAGAGTGGGAGATGCCATGGAGTGAGCTTTTAACCATTTAAATGTGGGAGGGAGTGAGCTTCAATTAGGTAGGAGGTTCTAATAGATTTGTCACAATCACACTGTAAGCAGGCAAGTTAGTGTAGGGACCCTTGAAACGTGGTCTGCCGTGCAGTTGGCTCAAGGGCTTACAACAATTTGGCCAAAATGTTAAACTAAAAGACCATTTTATTTATTAGTTATTTATACATGTATATTTAGGCACTGTACCGTATATGAGTTTTTCTTGATGTGCACTGAGCTTTGTCTGTGTTTTATGTTATGTCTTTGGTTTTAAATACATATTGCCATGCTCAGTAGCACTCCTCTGTGAAACTTATATGCTTATATATCTGTTGTGGGTATTTTGGGGGTTCAATATGAGCTTGTACTGCTGCGGCCGAGTTTATTCGAGCATTTGCCCGTTCTCGGCCGCAGCAGTAGCCTGGCGCGCGCCGGAGGGTGACGGGCGCGCGCCGAAGCAGCGGAAGAGCGCCCTCCAATCGGGGCGCTCTCCCTCCCGCTGCCGGGTCCGCCGGGTCCCCCGGAACCCCCTGCCGCCGTCCCCCACATCGCGGGACACCAGGGCTCCCTCGGGGAGCCCTGGACGCGCGTGCAGGGGGCGCAGGCTCCCGATGACGCGTGACCGCGCGTCAGTGACGCGCGGCAAGCCGAGGGGCGGCCACAAGCAAGCCGGGAAATCTCCCGGCTTGCGGAACTGGCCGCAGTGCAATAAACTGTGTCGGTAGTGTATGTGTTTTAACTTGTATTAATAAAAAAATGTTTGTATTTACTGTACACAAGACCTGCACAATTCCAGTCCCTGAGGCCCGCAAACAGGAACGGTTTTCAAAGGTTACCCTGAAAACTGGGCCTGTTTGCTGCCCTCGAGGACTGTAGTGGTGCAGACTGTTTTGCACACCATCCCACCGTATATGTTTTGACTTGCCGTTCTTTAATAAAGGAGATGTTGCGTTTTGTATATTTTTTGAATAAAGAATTTGTTTTTATAACATGTGACTGTAAACCATACTGACTGACTGTAAATGTTTTTACTTTCTATACATAAATGTTTTCACTACTGTAACAGTAAACCATACACCTGTTGATGTTTTGAATTGCCGTGCACTTAAAATGTTTTAACATTGTACAGTATTTGTAAATAAATGTTTTTGTACTTACTCCACCAATAAAAGAACATGTTGATTTGTTTTAAATTGTTCCATTTGCTCCTTTGATACAGTAACAAAATACAGTGTTTCTAGAATGTACACTACTGTACAGGCATACTGTACTGTATACTGTAGGCATGTTCAGTACAAGAGTATTAAAAAAATAGAAGACACATACTCTACTGTACTGTACGTACTGGCACTGTATAGATGACACATACTGTATGAACTGTAATACATGTAGAATAAATGCATACTTTTTATTTTTTCGGGTTTATTACACAGTATACTGTATATAAAAATGTATTGTAAACTGTACGTTCGGAAAACATCAGCATACTGTTTCAGGTACAGTATTCTATCCTAATCAATAACAACGGCCACTAAACTGTAGACTTCGGTTCGTGTTTTTTCAAATCCAATTCAGCAATGTGCAGGCATTGTTACACAAAGCGATATTATCCATCGAAATCCCTCCATTAGCCGTTTTCTTTTCTGAGGAAAAACAAAAAGAAAATTTTTACTGTAATGGTCAGTCCCCTAAAGAAGTTCCTAGCCAGTCTCACCAATAATTTTCTCGGGGGGCGTCTCCTGTTCACATGCGCATGCAACTACCGTCGGTGCGATGACACACATATGCGTTTCAAGAAGGCTCCAATGCGCATGAGCCTAGCGTTTCACCAATTGTTCAGTATCTGCAGTACTGTAGAAGCCGCTCAGCCAATGATATTGCTTACAGGAGAATCGCTTGACTTTTGAATCGCACCGATATTGATACTGTATAGTCAAAATAAAAAAAACACCGAAAATAATACGGCAACAATACTCACCATAGAATTTCCCATTCAGTTGGCGCCGGCCCGGGCCACTGCCAATCCAGTGTTCTTTATCATACACGTTGATAGTTGGCAGCGGGACTACTACATCAGTCAGCTGATGAGGCTGGAAATCGCTTAGGTACATGCAAGCTTGATCGAAACTGCACGCAAAATCCGGCTCAGCCTTGCTGGACAGACAGAAAGGGTTGTCACTGACGGTGGGACCTTTATTGGAAGCCGGTGCTGGTGCTGGCGCATTGCTTGGTAGCGACTGTCGTTTCTTAGTTGTTTTAACACGACCTTTCGCTTTTGCCGTCTGCATGATCATAGATACAGGAAAAAGCCGGTGATACACACCAATACCCTCCAATAAATTCTGGCTCAATACGATAAAAACATGGATCGCTACATAACCTTTTCCTTATTGCACGCTTCCACACATGAGGAGCTGGCGAAAATTTGGAAAAGGCCTAGTTTTCGATAAAATACTGATAAATTTGAACAACTGTTGCCATCTTATCATCTGTTAGATTAATCGCGGCCCATATCAAATATGCGTAACTTCTGTCGGGTTTTTGGAAAACGGGCTGCACTTGAACACTCATGGCGGCGGGTCTCTGGAGAATACTGTAACAGTAACTGGTCTTTGTCTTTCTTTAATATGAAAAGCCTAAATTGATACATTATTGCAACCTCTTCCTTCAGTCTCAAGGCCAATTTACAATAGCACACTGTGGTATCTTTTTTAAACGAAACACCTGCATGTCGACATATTACTGAAGCGCATGCGGATTACCAGTGGTCGACAAATCACCCAAAAATCTACTCGCCGGACAAAAAAATCTACTCGCCACCTAGTACCACACGTGTGCTGCTTGGGCCAATAGGAGCTCGCCACAATGTTAAATCCACTCGCCCGGGGCGAGCAAATGTATAGGTTTGTCGGAAACTGCGCATTACAATTCATGAATATCTGCCATCTGGCGGACACGCGAAGGATTTCAACCTATTAAATACGAACCATTCTCAATAAACGCATCAACCGCGCGTCAACCGCGCATGACCCGCGGCTGAGAACGCAACAAGAATGCGGCATGCACCCGGTGAAGTGCGTCGCATTCGAGAAAAAAGTCAGAAAAAAAGCGGTGATGTTTTAGAATAAAAGTGGCCGCAGCAGTATGTTTTTCAAGATAATGTCTTGACAAACTATGAGTGGACATGCCATGAATAATATTGTGCCTATGTTCCAGGAAATGCGTACTCAAAGTATGTGCTGTCCTGCCAACATATTGGCAGCCGCAAGGGCATGTGATGACATAAACTAAAAATGTGGATAGGCAATTAACATAACCCTTCACAGTATGAACTGATTTATTGAAATGTGATATAATTTGATCTGCTTTATTTAGATGTCCACGTCAAACATCTTGTACGCCCACAGGGAAAGTTTCCATTTTTTAGTATCGACTTGGGGCTAGTATTGTTTTTAAGCTTCTTGCTTTCTGAAAGACCATATTTTTGATGGTAATTTCTTGCCTATAATTGGATCTCTCAGAATTATGCTCCAATGTCGATTAAGGATGGATATTATACCCTGTGCAGCATTATTGTATGTAGGAATAAAAAGGGAAGAATTGTTCAATGCTTTGATTCACCTACTATTTTAGTCTTTGATTTAATTCTTATTGTTTTTTCAAGCAGGGAGGTGCGATTGATGCACCAACCTGTCTGAAAGTTTCATGTATGACATGTGGATCATATCTTTTTGATAGAAATCTTTTGACTAGCAAATCCCACTGGGCCAGATAATCAGAGTCAAGACAACAATTTCTCCTGACTCTAAGAAACTGGCCCCTGGGGATATTGTCTAACCATTTTTGTAATGATTACTTTTACTGTGAAGATAACCGTTGGCTGCGACCTTTTTGAAATGTGTTTTTGTAATGATTTTAAATTCCTCACTGACACTAAGTTCTAAATCTAAAAAGACCATTTTCTCCCTACTTGTTTCGAAGGTAAATTTTAAATCCATGTTATTGATGTTAAATTAATTTATTTGTACTTCAAGTTCTTCCTGATGTCCATCCCAAATAAAAATGAGATCATCTATGTAACAGCCATAAAACACCAGATTTGCCCCCAGTCCCGCATTGAACCACACATGGAGATCTTCCCACCAACCCATGTAGAGGTTAGCATAACTTGGGGCAAACCTGGTTCCCATGGCCATCCCACAGGTCTGTAAATAAAAAGATTCTTCAAATAAAAAATAGTTGTGAGTTAAAATAAATTGTATGGCCTGTAAAATAAATGTAGTTTGAATATTACCAAATTTGTCCTCCTGATCCAAGAAATATTTGACTGCTGTTAAACCTTTGTTATGTTTGATGCAGGTATAAAGTGATGCTACGTCACATGTTGCCCAGATATATGTGGGTTTCCATGGAATCTCTGAGATAGAGTTGATGATGTGCAGCGTGTCCTTTAGATATGATATTAAATTTAATCACTATATGCTGTAGGAAATAATCCACATATTGGGACACGCTGGACGTCATCAACTCAATCCCTGAAACAATAGGTCAACCGGGGGGAACTGTCAAATGTTTGTGTAGTTTGTGACTATGATAGAATATGGGTGTTCTAGGAGCTCGAATGTACAAAAAATTAAATTCAACTTTGTTTATAATATCCAGATTTAGAGATTTAGATAGAAAGTCCTTAAACTGTGTCTGGAAGCCCTCCATAGGATCCTCACTTAGAACACAGTAAGAGGACTCATCACCCAAAAGGCGGTGAGCCTCCAACAAATAATCTGATCTATCTTGGATAACAATTCCCCCTCCCTTGTCAGCTTGCCTAATAATCAAATTGGTCATTTGACCCAATTCTTTTAATGCCATATTTTCTTCTTTAGTTAAATTCTTTATTTGAAGAGTAACAGTGTTTTGACACATAGATTCCAAGTTTTTTTAACACCATAGCATAAAATGTCTCTATAAAAGATCCCTTTGAATGGTAGGGAAAAAAGGTTGATTTTGGTGTAAATGGAGAATGAATTATGGCTTCAAAATTTGATGCCCTAGAATCAATAGAACTTTGTAAAGTGTCATCGCAGATAACTGTAGATTGTAAGATTTCTTGTTCTTACATACAGTAGTTGGAACTTCCACTTGGAAAATTGATGTGAGATCAAATTCATATGTTGACAACTGACTTAACCCCTGTATTTGAGTGGTCTTTGATGGTGATGAATTTTCTACAAGTATAGAAGTCATTGCATTGATACAAGCAACGTACTGTGTAGAGAAAATCTCCTGTTTGTCTCTGTTTTGTAACATAAAATGTCTCATGAGAGTGATCTTCCTGATGTATTTGTTTAAATCAATAAATAGATCAAATTTGTTTGGAAGACTGCTAGGTGCAAATGAGAGGCCCTTGGCTAGGAGTGAAATTTGATTGGTTGATAATATAAAAGATGATAAATTAAAAATACCGTGACTTTCTGGATTGCTGATCCTTAACCTGTTCTCTTTCTTTCTTTGTTGGCGCTTCCCTCCTCGGACTCCTTGCTGTTTCTCTTTCTTCGCTGTGGTGTGAACGCTTGATAGGATGGTTGGCGATCCCACAGTGGATAGGTTTTCCCTTTCTCCCGAGTCTCCTGTTGTGTTACTAATTCTAAAAAAGAAGCAGTGTGTGATTTTTTATTTGTTACAGATTCAGAATTAGTCCATCTGGTCCCTAGCATACTTATTGTCTTTACGTTCAGTAATTTCTCTTTCATATTGGAATACCCTTGAGTCAACCAATTTGTCAAAACTTTAAGTCCAATAATAAGAATGAATCATACAAAATCAAACAATATATGAATTGCCATACTGAGTATGTTATTTACTTACTAGAGTGTCCTTGCGGCCAACAATATGTAGGTAAAACAAAAGGAGCGGTTAAAACACGCATAATTGAACACCTTAGTAATATTAAGAGAAGTGTGATGACACATAGTGTGTCAAAGCACTTTACACTCTGTCACAATTCAAATCCAAGAGGTCTAAAATTCACTGCAATTGAGCATGTACTACAACTTTGGAGGGGTCGTAGCAGGGAGATAGATTTAGCTAGACGTGAAATGTATTGGATACATAAACTTAACATGCTCACTCCGAATGGTTTAAATATAGACTTTGAACTGGCCCCATTTCTAAATTAATTTCTATCATAGACCTTCTTGGATTTTAAATAGAATTTTCTTTCTTTTATAGATTTTAACTATATTTTATGTATTGGCAGTATTCTTGATTTTACATTGTATATTTGTTATTAATACTTCTCTCTTGTCTCTCTCTCTTTTTATGATCAATTTGTTTACAATATATGATTATGTGTTTTAATATGTATTTTATTGAGTTCTTAGTGCAGTTTTTTATTATTATATTAAAGATGTTATAGACGGTTAATTGTTTACCCTTTAATCACAGTGCTATGTACTCTTGTGAGAGAACCTGTGAATAATTACCCATTAATTGGCCAAAGTATATATATATACACTGGCGACACACTTTATTCGAGCTCGGCTAGTCCCACGAATTCGGGTATACCCGGGTGTATTGAGGTTTGTGACTGTTTTCTGCCCGAGTGCATTGAGGTATTTTCCAGGCAGGGATTGAAGCATTTTATTCACACTGGCTGCAATACTGCACAGTATATATATATATACTGCATTACAATTCATGAATTTATGCCATCTGGTAGACACGCGAAGCATTGCAGCCTATTAAATCCTAATCATTATCATTTAACAGATCAGCCACCCGTCAGCCAGGCATGAACCCAGGCTGGGAAGGCAAACGCAACGGGGCTTGTCAGAGGTGAGGAGTGGCGCATTCCAGGTATCTGCCAGGTACATACTGGGTATTTGCTCGAATAAAGTGTGTCGGTGAAGTAACACCCATAAGGGGTCTCATTATTCTCCTGACGAAGCTGACTGGGATCAGCGAAATGCGTAGAGCCAAGCCTGCAAGTGAGAGCTGCTGATTCCTGAGTCATCACAGTACTGTATATCGCCCCTTTCTTCGAGTATCCGGAAGTATCTGGGACACCGGCGGATGTGACGTAGAACCCCATCCGAAGAGAGGTACCAGCGGGAGAAGCACGGAATATACTGTATGTGATACCACTTATCCTCTGGCGTCATTTCATCTTACAGCTCACCGCATTATTTTATGTACCTTATTGAATGTAAACCATGTGAGTACATTTACTGCTGTTTTTATTAGTTTTTAATACATAGTTTATTGGTCTGTACTAGAAGTTCTCTCTGTTTTTTCTCCCTGACACATACCATGATCCACTTACCTGTTGGAGTTAGCTGTCAGACGGTCTTTTGCCACTGCAGGTTTATATCCTACTTCTTGGAAGTAGGTTTTTCGTAAGAGATGTGTAGAACGCCAATGCATCAGAAAAACAAGTCCTTGTAATATAACGTCTGCAATTGAAAAACTCCCAATGTACTGTGTATGTACAATAAAGTTGCCCTAATAGGGTTAGGGGACTAGTACTTAATGCCACTGGCACCACTAATAATTAGTACAAACAAAGTCCCATATAGTGAGAATAGCAGGGTATGGCAACCCATAGAGAAAACTCACTTTTTTTCCCTGGAGTTTCCCACAGCAGGTAAATGAATGGCATGCAGTCCACCAGATGATGCAGCAGGAACAGGTAGAGGAACGGCAGTGCACTGCCAAAAAGACCAGGAGGGGGCTCACAATTGCAACTGCAAAAAATATTTATTGCATAAAAAAGATTGGACTAAATTTCCCCCCTAACCACAGCAATGGTCCACCAACGCGTTTCGGGCTCTATGCCTTTTCTCAAGGTGTAATTAATTAAATACTCTATTAATCTAGAGTATCTTCATAAGCATCAGCTTTTTAAATTAAGAAGTGTACTCCTATAACTCGGGAGAGTGATGAAATAAAGAGTGTAATTCAATATATGCTATAACTGACACAGATCACACCTTACACACCTATACTCTGTGGTTGTACACAATTATTATACACTTTATTCATTTAAAACCAGAGACATAACATAAAACTCAGATAAAGCTCAATGCACATCCAGAAAAACTTTTATATGGTACAGTGCCTAAATATACATGTATAAATAACTAATAAATAAAATGGTCTTTTAGTTTAACATTTTGGCCAAATTGTTGTAAGCCCTTGAGCCAACTGCACGTCAGACGATGTTTCAAGGGTCCCTACACTAATATAGATTCTTAATAACCTGTGCATTGCCAGGAAGAATGATTTATAATAAATCTGTCAATATTAGTTGCAAAAGTTCTAAGTCTGATTGAAGCTTTTATTAACCTGTACATTACCAGGAAAAGCACTCTGTAATAGATTTGTCACAATCACACTGTAAGCAGGCAATTTCCCCTGAGAGTGGGAGATGCCATGGAGTGATCTTTTAATCATTTAAATGTGGGAGGGAGTGAGCTTCAATTAGGTAGGAGGTTGTAACCCTACAATCAGCTAATACTTACTGAACAAGAATTATAAAACATACAGAACACCTACAAGCTCATATTAAACCCCCAAAATACCCACAACATATATATAAGCATATAAGTTTCACAGAGGAGTGCTACTGAGCATGGCAATATATATATTTAAAAACAGAGACATAACATAAAACACAGACAAAGCTCAGTGCACACCCAGAAAAACTTATATACGGTACAGTGCCTAAATATACATGTATAAATAACTAATAAATAAAACGGTCTTTTAGTTTAACATTTTGGCCAAATTGTTGTAAGCCCTTGAGCCAACTGCAGTCCACCAGATGATGCAGCAGGAACAGGTAGAGGAACGGCAGTGCAATGCCAAAAAGACCAGGAGGAGGCTCACGATTGCAACAGCAAAAAATGTTTATTGCATAAAAAAGATTGGACTAAATGTCCCCCCTAACCACATCAATGGTCCACCAACGCGTTTCGTGCTCTATGCCTTTTTTCAAGGTGTAATTAATTAAATACTCTATTAATCTAGAGTATCTTCATAAGCATCAGCTTTTTAAATTGAGAAGTGTACTCCTATAACTCGGGAGAGTGATGAAATAAAGAGAGTAATTCAATATATGCTATATCTGACACAGATCACACATTACACACCTATACTCTGTGGTTTTACACAATTATTATACACACCTTTATTCACCTATTTTTAATTATATACTTCACTTTAAGTTTAAGACCACTTACACTCTTTATTTCATCACTCTCCCTAGTTATAGGAGTACACTTTTTATTTAAAAAGCTGATGCTTATGAAGATACTCAAGATTAATAGTGGCAACCCTTATCAATCTATCCATGTTCACATACAGGATTACTTTGATACGCTAATTGTTGAATTAGGTTTTAAAACATTGTTTGTACTGATTTAATAAAATTACATATTAGTGGAGATGAAGTTTCATCTCTTTTAGGTAAACAGAGTTCTACTTTAGAGGTTGAGTGCAAGCACTATAAGGATTACTTTCTTCGTTTGGTATCAGTCTCTTATCCTAGCATGCACCCCTCATACAACTTGCAACATACAATTTTGTTAAACATGATATAGAGGATATTACTAGTAAAACATTTTTCAAAGCAGTAGATGTCAATTCCTACCTTAATCCCAACAGTAACCATTCCAACAAAAGGCTAGATAATATTCCATATGGCGAGTTTTTAAGAATGAGGAGAAACTGTTCAAAGATGGAGGATTTTGAACAACAGTCTAATATCGTAATACACAGATTTTTGTAAAAGGGATATGATCCCACTATTGTCTATTCAGCATTTGAGAGAAGTAAAAAAGTTTTGTGAGGTTCACTTCTAACACAAACTAAGAAGATCCATAATTCTACAAGATTTAAAGCACCTATGTTCATTACCAATTTCTGTAGACAGGATTCTCCCATTAAGAGGATCATCAATCAACATTGGGGTTTACTCCAGACGAACACCATTTTAAGGGGAACCTGCTGGATAAACCCCAAGTTATCTATAGGAAAACCCGTACCCTTAAAAATATTTTGGCACCTACTGCCCTTAAAGGATCTAGAACCCACAATCAGTCAAGTGGATTTCTTTCAAGACCATTGCGTAATTAAACATGTGGGAATTGCATCATGTGCCAATATACTGTAGGGCACATGATAAAGTAGTGACAGCAACCACCACAGTAAAAGAATACAATATTCTAGTTTATTAATTGCCAATCTAGCTTTGTCGTTTATGTTATTAACTGCCTGTGCGTGTAAGACATTGGGAAAACTATAAGAGCCCTTAAGACTTGCATGGGCAAACATGTAAATGTTACTAAAAATGTTGCGTCATATTAGTGAGGGTAGAAAATTATATGGGCTAGTACAACATTTTGTTGATAAACATGCAGAGATTCCTGGTGGTTTACACTTAAGGGGTCTAGAATTTTTTTGTAAAGATCTTAGAGGTGGCAATCATGACCTTAAATTACAATAAAGGGAAACATTTTGGATTTTTACTTTTCAGAGGAAAGCTGCTTTGGGTTTAAATTAGATGGTCAAGCTAGGTCCATTTCTTAAATAAAATGTGCTTTATTGCTATACAGTATTTACAGTATTTTTGTTTTTGTATTTTTTACACTTTATGATGTTGTGTTTTTTGTATTTTGTGTGTTTCGTATATATTTTTTGTTTGGGGGTTGATGTTTATAATTGTTGTTTCTTAATTATATGTTTGATGTATTCATATGTCTGTCTGTCATTGTTTTATTGTTATCTGGACTTTTTGTTTTTCAACTTTAATGTTTGATGTATTCTTATGTTTTTTATCATTTCGGAATCAGTGTTTATGTCTCCGTTTGTTCATTGGTTCATTTGTTACCTTGCACCATGTGTTACCTATTTTGTTGCCTTTATATAGCTGCCTAATGGGTATTATCATGCCCCCAATGAAGCATATGACGTGAAATGCATTTAGCTGACGATCAGCTGTCCTGCTAGGAGCCGGTTGCTCACTCAGTTGCTATGCTTGTTTGGGGGACTTTCCAAGGAGGTCGGAAGATTTTCAGCAAGGCACTGGGTTTTGTTGTGATGATTACAGTGGGTGTGCTGATGTATCTTATACTGCACCGACACACTTTATTCGAGCAAATACCCAGTATGTACCTGGCAGATACCTGGAATGCGCCACTCCTCACCTCTGACAAGCCCCGTTGTGTTTGCCTTCCCAGCCTGGGTTCATGCCTGGCTGATGGGCGGCTGATCTGTTAAATAATGATGATTAGGATTTAATAGGCTGCAATGCTTCGCGTGTCTACCAGATGGCATAAATTCATGAATTGTAATGCAGTATATATATATATATATATACTGTGCAGTATTGCAGCCAGCGGGAATAAAATGCTTCAATCCCTGCCTGGAAAATAACCCAATGCACTCGGGCAGAAAACAGTCACAAACCTCAATACACCCGGGTATACCCGAATTCGTGGGACTAGCCGAGCTCGAATAAAGTGTGTCGCCAGTGTACTTGATGTGAGTTTTTAATATTTTGCTACTTCTCTTTATAAATAAGTTTTATACTTATCAGTCCCTTTGTTGCACTACTTTTTGTTTTTGATAAACAGGATATATAACTCCTGTATAACTCCATAGACAAAAAATGCTGACTCTAAAATGTGAACACTTTAAATGCTATGCCTACCCCTGCTTTCATGGAATAGGGAGGGGTCAGGAAAATATTTTTTTGTTTAAATGTCTATAGTATATTTTAACCTGCAGTTAATGATCACTAATAAGTGTTACAATGAATTAAGTTAATAAAATCCTGCATGACAGCATCTCATGTTACTGATAATCCCTAGGAAGTTGTAAAAAGCCATAAAAACATGTAAAAGTGGCAATGTCCAATTACATTAGTTTTAGCTGTCCACTGTAAGTAAACCAAGAGAAAATCTTATTTAGACGCAAGTTGCAAGACAATGAGGACAATACGGGTATGTGACAGAGTGGTCTCCTAGTTTGGGTCAGTAAGAGGTTTCACACATCCACTTCTGATAAAGGAAGCTCTTTATTTCGCAGATTGGGTAAAGTAGGTTGCAATACACTTATATCATCAGTGCAATACCACCAAATAAAATTAGACTAATTGCCAATCAAATGAAACATCCTCAGCTTTGGTGAGGGGTTCAAGTCTCAGCTTCACCAAGATAAGCCCTCTGGAACCTACTCTCTTGCAGGATGTAAAAATCCCAGGTTGTCTGTTGGCTCCCATTTTAACCTTAAGTAATTCTCAGGAGTTGATTGCGAATAATTCTTGCCTTCTAGGCAGAACTATAGACTTTGGTGTGGGTTCTTGGTCTCACAAAGTGAAAGGGGTTAACCCTTTCACCACCTGTTCTCCTATATGCCCTGTACACTCTTCAAAGGATAATTCATTTGCAATAGTGCCGATTGGGGCACTTGCACTATCAGATTAATAAATGCCCCACATGGGTGAATGCTCCATTTATTTTCTCTTTTTTGCTTCACGTGTAAAGGTTTGTAAGTTAAGTGTTTTATACAACTGTTAACCATAATACACTTATATAACCTCTCAGATGTGGCAGATATTTTTTCACAAATAAAAGGAACATAGGGTGCACAGAACTAGACATATAGCTGAACCCCATTATAACACAGTGCATAGGGACCACATAACGCAATTGTGTTATAAGCGGATCACAAAAAAAAATGGCCGTGATCAGGGTTTCCACATATGCCTGAGGGGGAGAGCTGGGATAACTCTCCCAGCTGTCCCAGACCCAACGGCGCAGCAGCACCCCCACGCAGAACTTACCCGGGATCTGCATCAGCTCTCTCTGCCTGCTTCTGCCTTCAGCTTCAGGCAGACATGGAGAGGGATAAAAATCACAGCCAGCTCCCTTAAAGAGACACTGTGTCTCTGTGTGTGTGAGTGACTGTGTGTGTGGGTTTGTGTGTGACTGTGTGTCTGTGTGTTATACGCAGGACTGGGGCCAATCTCACTCATTTGGAAGCCTAATTCATGTAAGGAGTTGGGGAACACCTCTCCCAAAGAGGGTTGCCCCCTTACCTTCCGCTGCCCAGCATCCCGCGGCTCCTGCTCCACAGGCATGCTGCCTAGGACGGCATTCTCCTCATTCCTCCCTGACGCCTGTTCCGGTCACGGCGCACGCGCACACGTAGGGGATATTCTGTTCTCTCACGGAGTGAGGCTCTGCCCCCGCTCAGAACACACGCTCCTCTTCCACGTGGTGCACACGCCTGACACGCGTGCACCGCTCACAAGCCGCGCGTCAACTATTATCAACTGCTTCACCTGATCTCTGCCCTATCCATGCCTTCACTGGGGTAACTCTTCTGCCTCTCCTCCTGTTTCTATTGGACTCTGTTCCCATCTATACCCTGCTCAGCCATTCCTTCTTTCGCTGAGCATAGCTTTTGGTAACATTGCATTTGCACAGTTCTGTCTTTCTTTGTACCTTGTGCGTTAACCTCTCATTGTCTTCTCTCCTGTGTACTGACCTGACTTGGCTTTGGACCACTCTCTGGAACCTGACCTAGGATTGCCTCTCACCACTCGCTACTTTCCTACCCTCAACCTCGGCTCTCGGACTCTGACCATTCTCCTGGCTCCAACCCCTGACCACGGCTCTTGGACACTGACCATTCTCCTGGCTCCGCTCCATGACCCGGCAAGTACTTTATTACCTTCCTTCTCCAATCCCGACCTGGTAATCCAGACTATCCGCCTACCAGGCCTGTTCCCACTGCTGTGGGTGTGTGGTGTTATATCTTACCACCTCAGTACCAAGGTTCAACCTTGTTCGTGCTGAGCACAGCGTTACAATTCATTAGACGAAATCCTTACTTCATTAGGAGACAGTCGCACTTTTACTGATGCAGCGGCCGCTATTTGAACGATTAACGCGGTAAGTAGATCGGAATACCCATTCGATGGCGCGCAATTTGATTTAATTGTGCTTACTTAAACACGTGGTTTGATTATCGTTTTGTCCGGATTAGAAAATGGCATTTTAGCGTGTTCTGCAATACCGTTGAGAGACTCAAGTGGGCAATCGCGAGTTGTTGTCATCAAAATCCAATAGCAATTCAATGTCACGATTAACATGTTGGCTGAAATCGGCTGAGCTTCCTGCCACGCATGCGCAAATTCCATAAGCCCTTCTAAGCTGACACATTTCATTCATGTCTGAGATACTGTATCCAGTAGAATCAAATCATTAATAATAGACTTCACGCTTATTGTTTTCTTTATGACTTTCCTTGGTTAAAGTGAACTGTTTATTAAAAAAAAATTCTAAATGCCTTTCCGACCAACCATTATACTGTATGTTTTGATACTTTACTGTACGAAGTGATTTTTATTTGAGGGGTGGGTGCCACGGGTCAGCACATTTTGCATGAGCTGGCCAGCAGATACTGTATGATTAAAGAAAAAAACATGTGCTGTATTACAGTAACATGTTTGCAAATCCGGTCATCCTTTGATCGTTCAGAAGCAAGCTTTCCATTCTTGTCAGGCACAAGGTCTTAGGCGGTGAAGTTCACGTGGGTTTGTTAGCATTATCAACAACACAATACCCATTTCCCCCCGTCCCCCCACAGAGCCATTCAAGAAAATGTGGCGTGCTTTGCTTCAACTGCTAATAAGATTACCATGTTGGCTGAAAACGGCTGTGATGCCTGCCACACATGCGTGCCATAAGCCCTTCAAAACTTCTTCTAATGTGCTGTGCCAAGTCATCTTGGAGTTCACTGCTTATCAACAATACAACACCCCTCGCCCACCCCCACAGAGCTGTTAATAAGATTACCATACGGCCTTCAAAGCTGCCCCCCCCACCACACACACACACTTTAGAAGTTGAATCAAATCATTAATAATTGTTCTTTAGAATTTTATTGGGTAATGAATCATACAAAAATGTATGGATATTATGAGAATAAAACAGAACCGTTGCTTTTTAATTTAGTTTTTTTTTTGGTTATCGCCATGGCTTGCATAGCAAGTATTGATATTCTGAGATTCAAGTTTTACAAATGCAGTATATATTTATGGGGGTTATCACCATTGGCTTGCATACTGTAGTAATTATGCATATTATGAGAATCAAACCGTACTGTTGCTTTTTAATTCCACACTAGTCATGTACGTTCTTTCTGAGGTGGGTGGCATACTGTACTGCTGTGATTTTTATTTGGGGGTGTGGGGAGTAAAACATTATGATGACCTGTTGAGAATATGTCTTTGAACTACTGTACTGTACAGCTTGGAACTTCATACAGCTAACACAGCTCGCACCGCCACCCCCCCCCCCACACACATACACACACGGCTCAAGGATTTCAACCTCTATAAACACCTCTGACAAACCATCCATTTTCAAATACTTTGATTTTGTGGTTGCATTAATCTTCCCGAGCCTGCTCTCACAGTTCTGCGCCTGCGTGTAATTCTCTTTGGTTGGGACCTTGTTGATTATTAATGTGCATGCGTGTATAACTTCCCATTCATTTGGAAGTTAGTTCAAGTTTTAAAATATATACTGTACTGTATAACGTGTTTTTTTTTGGTTTTTTTTTGGTTATCGCCATGGCTTGCATAGCAAGTATGGATATTCTGAGTTTCAAGTTTTACAAATGCAGTATATATTTTTGGGGGTTATCACCATGGGCTTGCACACCGTAGCAATTATGGATATTATGAGAATCAAACAGACTGTTGCTTTTTAATTCCACACTAGTCATGTACGTTCTTTCTGAGGTGGGTGGCATACTGTAGTGCTGTGATTTTTATTTGGGGGTGTGGGGAGCAAAACATTATGATGACCTGTTGAGAATATATCTTTGAACTACTGTACTGTACAGCTTGGAACTTCATACAGCTAGCACAGCTCGCACCACCTCCCCCCCCACACACACACACGGCTCAAGGATTTCAACCTCTTATCAACACCTCTGACAAACCATGTCACACATGCGCAAGTGCGATAAGCTAAGCCCTTCTAACTTGCCTTTTCTTCAACACAACACTCCCCCGCCACTAGTAATAAGATTAACATGTTGTGTGAGATACAGGCCTAGCTAAGCAAGCCCTTCTAAAAATGCTATTGTACTGTAACAAAACAAGTCAACTTGAAGTAAAAAGCGTATCAACAACACAACAACAGAGCCCTCCAACAGAGCCATTAACGTAAATGTACTGTTGCGTGATTATCAGGAGCTGGGCAGAAGACATGTTGGAAAATACTTAATGCAGGAAAATTGTATTTTTCTACAGCATTTTATTGCATTATTAACAGAAATTATTGATTAAACAATAAAAAATATAATAATTTTTATAAAACATTTTTTGATTATACAGTAGCGACATTGCTTATTGAAGCAAAAGCCGCCGGCTCCATGCGGCTGGGAAGCGGGTAGCCGCGGCGCGTGGCGGCGCACTGTGACGTCACAGTAACATGCGCGCCCGGCTTCCCCGTCTTCCCCGTCTTCCCCTGGCTTCCCCGACACCCCTGGAGATCAAATGAAGGTAAGCGGGGGTGCGGGGAAGCAGAGGGGCATAGCAGGAGCCTTGTACGGGGTCGGGAAGGGATTTAAATTGCGCGCGAAGTGGAGGGGGGGTGCGTGGGGGAAACGCGGCGGCGCGCGGTTGTTACTGGCGGCAGCTGGGGTAGATCTCGGTGTGCCGTCGTGATTTAGTGCAATAAACAATGTCGGTGCTGTATACATATATTTTCCCAAACTAATGTGAAGTGCAATGCTTTGTTTGTTGAACTGTTCACAAGAATTTCAGGTTTGCAAGAGGGGTTTAAAAAATAGATTTTATTTTTTAATGCATAATACAGTACAAAAATACAATACAGTAGCTCTTGTCTTTCTCTTCATCATGGCATTGCGAGATGGGGAGAGAGGGGGCTGCAGCTCTGAAAATACAGTATTTCAAAAGATTTTTTTAAAAACAATTTTTTTTTGGCAAACACAAATTTCTATACAGTAACTACTGAGAGAGGGTGGGAGAGGGTGGGTTTGTGTAAGATACAGGCTGATTTGTACATGAACACAGTACTATTATCTTACACATCCCCCCCCCCCTCTTCCTTGCTTGCGGCAGTTCTGAAAATGAAAAGAAACAATAAATGCAGACATGGTTAGTTTGAGTGCCATACAATACCTGTGCCTGATTAACAGAAATAAATGGTTAAAACAAGAACAATACAGTATTTATTTCAAAAGATTATTTTAAAAACATTTTTTTTTTGGGCAAACTAAAATTTCTATACAGTAACTACTGAGAGAGGTGGGAGAGGGGGGATTTGTGTATGATACAGTCTGGTTTGTACATGAACACAGTACTATTATCTTACACATCCCCCCCCCCCCTCTTCCTTGCTTGCGGCAGTTCTGAAAATGAAAAGAAACAATAAATGCAGACATTGTTAGTTTGAGTGCCATACAATACCTGTGTCTGATTAACAGAAATAAATGGTTAAAACAAGAACAATACAGTATTTATTTCAAAAGATTATTTAAAAACATTTTTTTTTTGGGCAAACTAAAATTTCTATACAGTAACTACTGAGAGAGGTGGGAGAGGGGGGATTTGTGTATGATACAGTCTGGTTTGTACATGAACACTGTACTATTATCTTACACATCCCCCCTTCCTTGGTTGCGGCAGTTCTGAAAATGAAAAGAAACAATAAATGCAGACATTGTTATTTTTAGGGCCATACTTACCTGTATCATACTTACCTGTGCCTTATTACTTTCCCGAGGCCTGGCCATTACATTGTATAACAATAGGCAACACAGTCGCAATATGATCGATATATTTATTACATCTGGCTACGGTGAGTATATTGTTCCAGAAATTCAGTATCCCCTTTTCCAATTCTTCCTTTTTGGACGGTTTCCACACTTTTCTGATATAATCCTTCAACTCATGCCATACCATTTCGATGGGATTAAAAGCTGGTGATCTGTAATACAGTAGGAGGGTAGAGAAAGGGTGAATTACGTAAGGAGATATACAATAAACTATGTAAAACAATAAGAAAAGGTTACCCAACTTACTCCGCTGGCATCTTAACCCAGTTGATACTGTTGGCAAGAATGTGAGCCGTCGACGCTGTGTGTTTCGGATCATTGTCCTCGAAGAACCGGTGACCAGATGGAAAATCATTCTTTATGTATTCAACAACATGTGTAATTATGTGGTCTTGGAAGAACGCTTTATTCATGATTCCTGGAAACAAAAAAAAAAATGTAACATTAGGGTACACAATACCGAATACAGTACAGCTGTCCAGTGCGTAAGGCCACAGCATGTGGATTTGTGCATTATTTTACCCTCAAAGATAATGATGCATCCTGGTCCTTGTCTAGAGATGGCACCCCACATATGCATTTTCACTGGGTGCTTGGGACGCGGCTTCAGAGATAGGCGTCCTTTTTTGTAGAATCCAAAATGGGAAAACCTCTCAAGCGCTACAGTTGTCTCTTCTGTAAAGATGACATCATTGAAAGTCTCAACACTTTCAATCCATGCCCGTGCCTGGTCCACTCTTTTTATTTTGTTGGCTTCCCTTATCATAGGATACGCTCTGTAATGACAAGGAAAAATGTTAGAGTCACTAAATGCTGGACATACAGTACAGTATGATACTGTATTAGGAGGGAGCCTAACATAAAAAAAGAGGGCATGGGTGACGTACTGTATACAGTACTGTACTTACTTAAAATGCCCATATTTCCATCTCAATTTCCGTCTCATCAACCTGATACTGGTCTCTGATGCTTTTATTTTGTGAATAGCCTCTTGTGCACTCTTTACACATGTGGCACATGTCTCATCATTCGCGTCACTTATTTCGTCAACCAGAAGAGTGTTCGCCCTAATGTGTAAAGAAAAACAGAACAATTTTGTTACAGTAGGCAAATTAAGCATCCCAATAGTGCACAGATTTCTTATTGTCTGATGTTGCTGCTGCACTTATTGTACTGTGAGTACACTTTGGGCGCTAAAGTATAGAATATGAAAATATTAATAAATAGCCCCTCAAACTACAGGATTATTAGTTCAAAGAAAACAGAATCTTTTGAAATTATTACACTATCACACCACCTCCTAAATTACAGAAGACAGTACAGTATATTTCTGTAGAGTTGACTTAAAAAGCTAGTGACTGATTGTAAGAATGGCAAATATTTTATACTGTACTGTCGAAAGGTACTGTAAAGATTAATAAAATATTGAACACAGGCATACTAGTACTGTACAGTTCAGTACAAGACGTTGGTAGAGTTTTTGGGGACAATACAGTAAGTACTTACTCAGTAGTGAAAGTCAGCTTTCTTTTGACGTTTTTTGCCTTCCCATGTGCATGATAACAAACAGTGCTTTTTGCTAAACCGAGTCCCGAAGCAGCTAACCAGTGGTGGATCTGTGCAATGCTCTGTCCATTCTGGTACATGTCCTTTATTGTCAAGCTGAGATATTTTGAAATCCTTTTCTTTGGCATCGTTGCTGATAGAAAAAAATTGCAAGCACACACAGAGCAATTCAATGTGAATTCGATGTGTATTGAATGTGCATTGAATACACAAAATGGATGATGTATTTATACTTTAATTTAATGTGCCTCAACATAACTTGACAGGATTAGTACACAGTCCGCCCATTTTTAACACCTGCACCTCGTGTCCATACCCGCAAATTTTTTTTAAATAAAAGGTGAGACAAATTGCATACTGTAGACTCTCACACACTGATCTCTATCTGAACTTGCTCTTGTCCAGATACTGCATTGTGCATGCGTCCATCTGTTTCCATGGATCGCCCCCGATTCTATGGATGCAGGAACCAGCTTTCTTCTGCCGTGACGGTCAAGTGAAATGCGGAAGCTGTTTCCCAGCCAAAACCTAAGCGAAAACCAAAGCAGAATAAAGAAAATGTTCCGAAGGCTCCAAAGGTTAAGACCCCATGGCCTTATTTTGTAAAGAAGAAGATCGGCGCAATTAGCACTGTGCAAGTCAAGTGGAATCCCGATTCTCTCATTGCACCCCCCCCCCCCGCTCACCTGCTCCACAACCCATCCTCGACGCTGCTGCTCTCCAGGCAACCCCCGGCTCACCTGCTCCACAACCCCCGGCACACCTGTCAACCCCCGTCTCACCTGCTCCACAACCCATCCTCAACGCTGCTGCTCTCCTGTCAACCCCCTGCTGAGCTGCTCCACAACCCATCCTCGACACTGCTGCTATCCTATCAACCCCCTGCTGACCAGATCCACAACCTATCCTCTACGCTGCTGCTCTCCTGTTAACACCCTGCAGACCAGATCCACAACCCATCCTCTACACTGCTGCTCTCCTGGCAACCCCCAGCTCACCTGCTCCACAACCCATCTTTGAGGATGCTCTCCTGGCAACCCCCGGCTCACCTGCTCCACAACCCATCTTCGACGCAGCTGCTCTCCTGGCAACCCCCTGGTAACCTTCTCCACCACCCACCTACGCAGATGTCTACAGCACGGAGCAAAAGGTTGATCTTCTTTTGGAGACCATGTTGAGTATGTATATGCGCATGGAGAAAATGGAAAGTAACATGGAGAATATGGCAAGTAACATGGAGAAGATGGAATGGAAGATTGTGGGGATGTATTCTTTTCTGCGAGTTCCTGTCCCTGTCCTTGTATGTCCGACGCAGGAGCAGGAGGGTGGCCAGCATGACGTGACCTTCACGCTTCCCTCACCAAGCACCCCACGCTCACCCCATCCATCAGAATACATGTGCCTGTATGCCTTTGAGGATGAGGTGACAACCCCAGTAAGGCTACAACAGGAGGAAAGCATACTCCCACACCACCTACCCTCGCCCGCTGCCAGAAGTACACGAGCACCCAGGCATTCAATGATGCCGGACATCATCTTGACCGACCTGACCCAGCACGACCGGGAGAAATACAAGACAGGATGTGCTGGTGTAGCCCAGAAATTTGCCCTGGCAATATTTAAACACCACTTCAGTTTTGAGATGTAGAGCGGTTGGACCCACAGTGTAAATTATGAAGGAAATAAAAGAAAGAGGGCTCTGCCAGCAAATTTAAGAAAGACCATTTTGAATGAAGTGGAGCGTTATTTCCGGTTTACCCCTACAGTTATGAGAGCTGTGAGAGACACTATAAATGGCCTGTTGAGGCATACAAGGGCTCAGTCTTGGAGTGGCACCCCTCTTGCTAACGACTTTTCCCAAACTCTACAGTAGTGGAAAAGTTTTTCATCCCAAAAAAAAAAATTACAGTAGCATTGTTTAATTGTTTAATGTGTTTAATCATTTTCTGTTTGTTTTTTTATTGTTTTGAAATATTGATAGTGTCTAATCATTTATTTCTGTCAATCAGGCACAGGTAAGTATGTTACTATATAGACATTTGTTTGTGCAAAAAAAAATTGTGCCTGGTTTATTTAGTCCCAGGCACTGAGACTGCCACAGTGCAAACAGTAAAAACAAAGCCAAACAAAAAGCTGCTCATCTGAGCGATAACTTAAACTTAGATATCCCTGACTCAGGGTTGGAAGTGGCTTGTCCACTTCCACCAACAAAATAAGTACCTTTGCAGTCTTAGACAGGCGAACAGAATGATTGAACCTGTTTGGGGAGGAGGCTTCTCCCCCTCTGTAGTTCAGCAGCCTTCCAGCCCCAAGGCTTTTGGGGGAGAGGGAGAGGAAACAGGAAACAGGTCTTATATACCTGATCTCTAATCAGCATGACAGGTGACAAAAAACAGGCAGCAGACAAACTGTGGAATGGAGTGCATGTACCACGAGGCTGCCCTGTTCAGCCTAGACAGGACAGAAACTGTTCAGTATCCTGGGAGCCCTGTATATGGAATTTATTACCATCCCCTGGTTTCTGTCACATATCCTCCCCCCCCAGCTCAGACCTCGAGGGATGAGCGACCATGGATTTTAGGGAGTGCATCCTTGACAACCCGTCGGCATTGCCATGTTTGTGCCCTGACCTGTGTTCCACAGAAAATTTAAAGGGTTGTAGGCTTAGGAACCACCTGGTCACTCTAGCATTCTTCTCGCTGTTTTGACACATCCAGGTAAGGGGTGCATAATCTGTGACCAACCGAAATTTTCTCCCCAACAGATAATATTTGAGCGTCTCTACAGCCCACTTTATTGCGAGACACTCTTTCTCGACAATGGAGTAATTTTTCTCCTGGGGATTTAGTTTCCTACTTAAATAAAGGATGGGGTGCTCCTCCCCTTGAGACTCCTGGGAGAGTACCACCCCCAGCCCTACCTCAGATGCGTCAGTTTGGACTACGAACTCTTTGGAGAAGTCAGGTGTGACCAACACTGGTTGGGCACAGTGAGCTTCTTTCAGGCTTTTAAAGGCCTGTTCGGTTTCGGGGGACCACTTTACCATTAGCGGTCCTCTTGCTTTTGTGAGGTCGGTTAGTGGGGTTGCCTTAGTTGCAAAATTGGGAATAAACCTTCTATAGTAGCCAATTAACCCCATAAAGGTCCTTACTTGTTTTTTTGTAACTGGCCTTGGCCAATTTTGTATCGCCTCTACTTTGAGTGTTTGTGGTTTGAGTAACCCTCTGCCAATAGAATACCCCAGATACTTGGCCTCCTCCAGACCAATAGTGCCTTTAGCGGGGTTAGCAGTTAGTCCGGCAGACCGAACTGCGTCAAGCACAGCTTGGACCTTTGGAAGGTGGGATTGCCAATCTTCACTATGGATTATCACATCATCCAGGTAGGCGGCAGCATACTGAGCATGTGGTTTTAAAATTTTATCCATCATTCTTTGGAATGTGGCGGGAGCTCCATGTAAGCCAAAAGGCAGCACCCTATACTGAAAGAGGCCGTCTGGGGTTGAGAAGGCTGTTTTTTCTTTTGCCCTTTCTGTGAGGGGAACCTGCCAGTATCCTTTTGTTAGGTCTAGGGTTGTGAGATATCGGGCTTTGCCCAGTCTCTCTGCAAGTTCGTCCACCCTGGGCATAGGATAAGTATCAAATTTTGACACCGCGTTTAGTTTCCGGTAGTCATTACAAAACCTTGTTGTACCGTCTGGCTTTGGGACTAAAACTATAGGGCTGTTCCACCCACTTTGGGCTTCCTCAATTACGCCTAGTTTTAGCATTTTTTTAACCTCTAAACTTATAGCCTCTCTTTTGGCCTCTGGGATTCGGTACGGTTTAAAGTTAACTCGGTCACCCGGTTCAGAGACTAGGTCATGTTCAATTACGCTAGTTCTACCTGGCTGTGTAGAGAAGACTTCTTTGTTTCTTCTCACTAAATTCTGGACCTCTCGTTTCTGATGCATGGACAGGGTTTCAGCTATGCTAACCTCTGGGTCAGTTTCTTGATTCTCTGACGGACCTGGGGGTATTAGGGTTAACAAGACCTCTCTATCTTTCCAGGGCTTGAGTAGGTTTATATGGTAAATTTGCTCAGGTTTCCTCCTACCTGGCTGTCTTACCTTATAATTTACTTCTCCCACTCTTTCCAAGACCTCATATGGCCCATGCCATTTAGCAAGGAATTTACTCTCTACGGTGGGAACCAGAACAAGTGCCCTATCACCTGGAAAAAAAATTCTGACCCTAGCACCCTTTTTATATGTATTCCTCTGTGCTTCTTGAGCTTTTTCCATGTGTTCCCTCACTATGGGTAGGACTGCAGCAATGCGGTCCTGCATCTGGGCAACATGCTCTATTACACTTCTGTAAGGGGTAACCTCGTGTTCCCAAGTCTCTTTGGCTATATCCAGTAAGCCCCTTGGGTGTCGGCCATACAATAGTTCAAACGGGGAGAAGCCTGTGGATGATTGGGGAACTACCCTAATGGCAAACAACAGGTAAGGTAACAAACAATCCCAGTTTTTCCCATCCTTATCGACCGCCCGCCGTAACATGCTCTTTAAGGTTTTATTGAACCTTTCCACTAAACCATCTGTTTGTGGATGATAGACTGAGGTTCTGAGATGCTTGATTTTTAGGAGTTTACATAGCACTTTTGTTACTTGGGACATAAATGGTGTTCCCTGGTCAGATAAGATCTCTTTAGGGATTCCGATCCGGGAAAACAGAACTACTAACTCTTTTGCTATGTTTTTAGCAGAGGTGCTACGTAGGGGAACAACCTCCGGATATCGGGTGGCATAATCTAATATTACCAATATATGCTGATGTCCCCTAGCAGACTTTATTAGGGGTCCTACTAGATCCATAGCAATCCGGTCAAATGGTACATCTATTATGGGAAGGGGTACCAATGGGCTGCGGTACGCTTTGAACGGGGCAGTGATATGACATTCTGGGCATGAGGAGCAATAGTTTGTAATTTCTGCCAGAACCCCAGGCCAATAGAAGCTTCGGAGAACCTTTTCTTTTTTCTTTTCCACCCCTAGGTGTCCCCCCAATGGATGACTGTGTGCGAGGTGTAATACTACGTTACAGAATGTCCGTGGTACCAACAATTGTTTAGTTGTAACTGATTTCCTTTTATCAACCCGATATACTAGGTCGTTCTCTACCTCGAAGTAGGGGTAGGCAGGTGACCTATCTGGTTGGCCAGGAGTACTATTCTGGTCCCGTATAAAATCCCCCTTGCTACCGCTAATGTGGGGTCTTCCCACTGGGCCTTCTTAAAACTCCCAGGACTGACCTCTAGGTCAGGGAGGGTCTTATCCGGTTCTGGGTTGGTAAGTGCCTGATCGACATCTTGATTTGGGGTATTCCTTACCAAAGTAGCGATGGGGAAGGGAATTTTACAGCACTCCTCCTTTTCCCCCTTCTTATTTGGGCCCTCGTCAACCTCTATTTCTGAAAAAGGGAAAGGATTTGTTTCTTCTAATACTTCGTTATGGTCCGCTATTGAACTCTGGGCACTATTCTGAGCGGGGGACCACATTTTTAGAAAATAGGGAAAGTCGGTCCCTATTAACACATCAAGTGCCAGTTTGGGTACAATACCCACCTTGAAATCTAAAGAACCAAATTCTGTTTAAAAAAAAACATCAACAGTGGAATATTCATGATTATCCCCATGTATACAACAAATTGCCACTCTTTGTGAACTGTTTACCTGTTTCTTCTTAATGGGCAACAGGTATTCGGACACTAGTGTGACCATGCTCCCAGAGTCAAGAAGTGCCCGAACCCTCTTACCATTAACCTTTACAATTGCCCACAGATGGTTATTCAAGGGGTCCTCTGGGCTAGGGCCCATACATTGGGACCACAGCGAATAAGGTTCCACGCTGTTGCATTGCATGGGTTCAGCATTTAGTGGGCAGATTTTTTCTGTAGATTTTTTCTGTGTGGCCCCTCTCATAACAATTTACACATTTAGGTACATAGTCTGTGTCCCACTTAGAGCCTTTTCCCGGCTCCCCATGTTGGCTATTGCCCTTAGTGTGCGAGCCACTGTTGCTGGTGTTGCGTGAAGGTGGTCGTCGCTCTTCAGCCCCCCTTAACTCCGGTACCCTTTTACCATCTCTGGAAGAGTCCTGGAACCTCGGGTAGTGGGGTTGCTCCACGACTGTGGGTTGCGGGTGCTCTTCTGCTGCATTGTACCTTTCTACGAGGGCCACAAGCTCATCCGCATTGTGGGGGTCACTCCGACTGACTCAACGACGTAAGGCAGAGGGAAGTTTCCTCAAGAACTGCTCCATGACCAACCGTTCCACGATGTGGCTTGCTGAGTTGATCTCGGGTTGTAGCCACTTCCGGGCGAGGTGGATGAGGTCATACATCTGGCTTCGGGTGGCTTTATCCATCGTGAAGGACCATGCATGAAACCTTTGGGCACGAACAGCCGTGGTTACGCCGAGGCGGGCGAGGATCTCGAACTTCAATTTTGCATAGACGTTAGCTTCGGCTGGCTCTAGATCAAAGTAAGCCTTCTGGGGTTCGCCGCTTAGGAAGGGTGCGATTAGACTGGCCCACTCAGCTTCTGGCCATCCCTCTCTCTGTGCCGTGCGTTCAAACGTGAGAAGATAGGCCCCATCTTCTGAAGGTAGTGGCTTGCCCTGGCCATTTTCGGGACTGGGGCTGCCTCTGCCAGTGGAAGGTTACTGATAGTCTCCCTCAGGATCTTGAGTTCCTGCTGCAAGCCGTGGGTGAACCATTGTTGCTCCTCTCTCAGCAAGCGGTTTGTTTCTTGCTGGCTTGCATTAGTCTCTTGCTGGATTTTATTCGCCTGTTGCAGGGCTTCATTCGCGTCTTTCTAGACAGCGACATTGCGTACCAGTGCACTCACCACGTCATCCATCTTGTTTGGAGAGGGTGAGAAAAAAACTTAACCCGCAGACCTTTTAGTGTTCTGCCCGCATTCTCCACCATATGTTACAAACGGCTTACTCCGGGGCTCCGCCGTCTGTCCGGGACTGATAGAACACGGTCTTTTAGGGTAGGTTAAATGATGAGACGTCACGTACTGTTCCTTTACACAGGCTATGCCTGGTTTATTTAGTCCCAGGTACTGAGACTGCTACAGTGCAAACAGTAAAAACAAAGCCAAACAAAAAGCTGCTCATCTGAGCGATAACTTAAACTTAGATATCCCTGACTCAGGGTTGGAAGTGGCTTGTCCACTTCCACCAACAAAATAAGTACCTTTGCAGTCTTAGACAAGCGAACAGAATGATTGAACCTGGCTCCCACACAGTTCCACATATATACACACAGTCCCACATATATACACACAGTCCCACATATATACAAACACACTCCCACATATATACACACACTCCCACATATATACACACACTCCCACATATATACACACACTCCCACATATATACACACACTCCCTACACACACTCCCACATATATATACACACTCCCACATATATACACACACTCCCACATATATATACACACTCCCCCATATATACACACACTCCTACATATATACACACACTCCCACATATATACACACACTCCCACATATATACACACACTCCCACATATATACACACACTCCCACATATATACACACACTCCCACATATATACACACACTCCCACATGTATACACACACTCCCACATGTATACACACACTCCCACATATATACACACACTCCCACATATATACACACACTCCCACATATATACACACTCCCACATATATACACACAGTCCCACATATATACACACAGTCCCACATATATACACACAGTCCCACATATATACACACAGTCCCACATATATACACACAGTCCCACATATATACACACACACTCCCACATATATACAAACACTCCCACATATATACACACACTTCCACATATATACACACACTCCCACATATATACACACACTCCCACATATATACACACACTCCCACATATATACACACTCCCACATATATACACACACTCCCACATATATACACACACTCCCACATATATACACACACTCCCTACACACACTCCCACATATATACACACACTCCCACATATATACACACACTCCCACATTTATACACACACTCCCACATATATACACACACTCCCACATATGTACACACACTCCCACATATATACACACACTCCCACATATATACACACACTCCCACATATATACACACACCCACATAGATACACACACTCCCACATATATACACACACTCCCACATATATACACACACTCCCACATATATATATATATACACACTCCCACATATATACACACACTCCCTACACACACTCCCACATATATACATACACTCCCACATATATACACACACTCCCACATATATACACACACTCCCACATATATACACACACTCCCACATATATACACACACTCCCACATATATACACACACTCCCACATATATACACACACTCCCACATATATACACACACTCCCACATATATACACACACTCCCACATATATACACACTCCCACATATATACACACTCCCACATATATACACACACTCCCACATATATACACACACTCCCACGTATATACACACTCCCACATATATACATACACTCCCTCATATATACACACACTCCCATATATATACACACACTCCCACATATATACACACACTCCCACATATATACACACACTCCCACATATATACACACAGTCCCACATATATACACACAGTCCCACATATATACACACAGTCCCACATATATACACACAGTCCCACATATATACACACAGTCCCACATATATACACACACTCCCACATAATCACACACTCCCACATATATACACACACTCCCTACACACACTCCCACATATATACACACACTCCCACATATATACACACACTCCCACATATATATATATACACACTCCCCCATATATACACACACTCCCACATATAAACACACACTCCCATATATATACACACACTCCCACATATATACACACACTCCCACATATACACACACTCCCACATATACACACACACTCCCACATATATATATATACACACTCCCACATATATACACACACTCCCTACACACACTCCCACATATATACACACACTCCCACATATATACACACACTCCCACATATATACACACACTCCCACATATATACACACACTCCCACATATATACACACACTCCCACATATATACACACACTCCCACATATATACAAACACTCCCACATATATACAAACACTCCCACATATATACTCACACTCCCACATATATGCACACACTCCCACATATATACACACACTCCCACATATATACACACACTCCCACATATATACACACACTCCCTACACACACTCCCACATATATACACACACTCCCACATATATACACACACTCCCACATATATACACACACTCCCACATATATACACACTCCCACATATATACACACACTCCCACATATATACACACACTCCCACATATATACACACTCCCACATATATACACACTCCCACATATATACACACACTCCCACATATATATACACACTCCCACATATATACACACACTCCCACATATATACACACACTCCCACATATATACACACTCCCACATATATACACACACTCCCACATATATACACACACTCCCACATATATACACACACTCCCACATATATACACACACTCCCACATATATACACACACTCCCACATATATACACACACTCCCTACACACACTCCCACATATATACACACACTCCCACATATATACACACACTCCCACATTTATACACACACTCCCACATATATACACACACTCCCACATATATACACACACTCCCACATATATACACACTCCCACATATATGCACACACTCCCACATATATACACACACTCCCACATATATACACACACTCCCACATATATACACACACTCCCACATATATACACACACTCCCACATATATACACACTCCCACATATATACACACACTCCCACATATATACACACACTCCCACATATATACACACACTCCCTACACACACTCCCACATATATACACACACTCCCACATATATACACACACTCCCACATATATACACACACTCCCACATATATACACACACTCCCACATATATACACACACTCCCACATATATACACACACTCCCACATATATACACACAGTCCCACATATATACACACAGTCCCACATATATACACACAGTCCCACATTTATACACACAGTCCCACATATATACACACACTCCCACATATATACACACACTCCCACATATAAACACATACTCCCACATATGTACACACACTCCCACATATATACACACACTCCCACATATATACACACACTCCCACATATATACACACACTCCCACATATATACAAACACTCCCACATATATACAAACACTCCCACATATATGCACACACTCCCACATATATGCACACACTCCCACATATATACACACTCCCACATATATACACACACTCCCACATATATACACACACTCCCACATATATACACACTCCCACATATATACACACACTCCCACATATATACACACACTCCCACATATATACACACACTCCCACATATATACACACTCCCACATATATACACACTCCCACATATATACACACACTCCCACATATATATACACACTCCCACATATATACACACACTCCCACATATATACACACACTCCCACATATATACACACACTCCCACATATATACACACACTCTCACATATATACACACACTCCCACATATATACACACACTCCCTACACACACTCCCACATATATACACACACTCCCACATATATACACACACTCCCACATTTATATACACACTCCCACATATATACACACACTCCCACATATGTACACACACTCCCACATATATACACACACTCCCACAAATATACACACACTCCCACATATATACACACACTCTCACATATATACAAACACTCTCACATATATACAAACACTCCCACATATATATACACACTCCCACATATATACACACACTCCCACATATATACACACACTCCCACATATATACACACAGTCCCACATATATACACACAGTCCCACATTTATACACACAGTCCCACATTTATACACACAGTCCCACATTTATACACACAGTCCCACATATATACACACACTCCCACATATATATATATATATATATATATATATATATATATATATATATATATATATATATATATATATATATATATATATATATATATATATATATATATATATATATATATATATATATTGTGACAAACGGCTTACTCCGGGGCTCCGCCGTCTGTCCGGGACTGTTAGAACACGGTCTTTTAGGGTAGGTTAAATGATGAGACGTCACGTACTGTTCCTTTAAACAGGCTATGCCTGGTTTATTCAGTCCCAGGCACTGAGACTGCCACAGTTTAAACAGAAAACAAAGCCAAACAAAAAGCTGCTCGTCTGAGCGATAACTTAAACTTAGATGTCCCTGACTCAGAGTTGGAAGTGGCTTGTCCACTTCCACCAACAAAATAAGTACCTTTGCAGTCTTTAGACAAACTAACAGAATGAATGAAGCGATTTGGGAAAGAGGCTTTCTCACCCCTCTGCAGTTCAGCAGCCTTCCAGGCTCTTGGGCGGGGCTCAGAGTAAACAGGAAACAGGTCTTATATACCTGATCTCTAATCAGCATGACAGGTGACAGAATACAGGCAGAAGACAAACTGTGGAATGGATTGCATGTACCACGAGGCTGCCCTGTTCAGCCTAGACAGGACAGAAACTGTTCAGTATCCTGGGAGTCCTGTATATGGAATTTATTACCATCCCCTGGTTTCTGTCACAACACATACCCCCACACACACACACACCCTGCCACACACACACCAACCACACACACACACACACTCCCCCACCACACACACACACACCCCTCCATACACACACCCCCACAACCCCCCCCTACACACACACACACACAAACACTCACACACACACACACAAACACCCACCCACACACCCACACACACACACACACACACCACACACACACACACACACACACCCACCCACACACCCACACACACACACACACACACCACACACACACACACACACACACACACACACACACACACACACACACACACACACACACACACACACACACACACACACACACACACACACACACATACACACACACACACACACACACACACACACACACACACCCCACATACAAACTCCCCCCACACACTCCCCCCCCACACACACACATTCCCTCCCACACACACACACACATTCCCCCCCTCACACACACACACACCCCCCCGCACACACACACACACCCCCACACACACACACCCCCACACATACACAAAGTGGAGTACAGCGACGGATGTGAGTGACTGGAGGGGGGGGTGGCAGGGGACAGAGGAAAGGCCTGCTTTTTGAGCCTCCCGCTGCACCCACCGCCCATCAGCGATCGCGCACCACCACTGCCCGCCCCCACGCCCATCTTCTGCACCATGCAGATGGGGGGCAATGGGAGCGCCAAGGGTGCAAGGGGGGGGGGGCGCAAAGGGGGTGAGCGGCAAAGGGGGTGAGTGGCAAAGGGGGTGAGCACCAAAGGGGTTTAGCGCCCTTGCCCCGGGCCCCTGTGGCTGCCCTCCTGGTGGGGGACACCGCGCAGCAGGCAAAGAAGCCAGGAGCGGGAAGGCAGAGACACACTCACCGTGTGCTCTGCACAAAGCAGAAGCCCCGCCCCCGGTTTCCTCTGACGTGCCTGCGACCAATCCCCTGCATCCCGGCTGGCATTCTAAGCCCCGCCTCCTTCATTCAAACCCATGCGGCCCTTCATCCAATCCCGTGGCAGCATTCACTCACACAGAGAATACTTACCAGCTGCTGCATCCTCCTCACTGCCGCAAAAACCAGGACACATTGGCTGGGCTGCACAGATACTTGTTGTGGGCCGCATGCAGCCCGCGGGCCACGAGTTTGACATGCTTGCTTCAGACCCTCCTCCCCCCCCCTAGGGCAACCGAAATTTTACTTATTGTGATGTAACTATGCTATCAATATGTGAAAATGCAGCCATAAAGCAAAGAAGCCCCCCCTACCTTTCTTCCCCTTCCCACTCCCCCCTCCCTTCCAACATCTCCCCCCACCACCCCCACCCCTCTCCCTCACCACCCTTCCCAACCCCACCCCACCCCCCCTAAGGCATACTAAATAGTACTTTGTGAGCAGTGAATATGCAATCAATATGTTAATATGCAGCCATAAAGCAAGGCAGCCTCCCCCACTCTCTCCCCCCCCCTCCCCCCTTTCCATCCCCTCCCTCCCCCTCACCCCCTCCCATCCTCACCCCCCCCCCCTTCCCTAGCCCCCCCCCCACTATCAGAGAGGCAAAGTAACATATCAACGCTGATTTTGGTAAAAGGTATTTTGTGGCATGTGAAATCAATGTGAGTGATCAAGTAGCCAAACAGCAACCTCCTTACCCCCTCTCAACCCCCCCCTCCCCCCTCTCCCCCTCCCCCCCCCTTTTCCCTTCCCCTCCCCCTCCTCCCCCCCCCATTTCAGATCTCTAGAGGTCAGTAAATGGCTACCACGAGTGGTAGAGACCAGGACTAAGCTGGAATGTATAGATTAAAAAACCTGCTTAGACTATGTAAACAATCAACAAATGTAGAAAGAAATGGAACATCCTACTGTATACCGAGATCTGAAGGGTACAAGAAATCTACCCCCCTTTTTCCCCCTCCCCCCCGCTCTATATCCCCCCACCTCTCAGCCAGCCCCAAGTCCCTCGGCCCCGTAAGGCCCAAAGTATACAAAGAGCCACAAATTCAGATGAACAACAGCTCTCTCACCACTAGGTCTTAAACAAACGTAGTATGTTTGGTTTCACGGAGGGTGTCGGGCCCTATGCCTGGTTCCCTCTCCCACTCCAGGGTTGGTGTACTGGAAGGATCTCCAGTGGTGTTTGACCCCATTACCTTCCTCACTCTCGTGACTAAGGTTATTTTCCTTAGGCCTGGCAAAGGCCCGTCTGCTCTCTCCTTTCCCATTGTGTCCATCCTCCCCTTCCCTCCTCCCCGACGCCCGGAGGCATCCAAACCATCTCCCTCCACATCGTCCACGGACCTACATCCTATAACCAAAAAAGGAACTCTTGACATGGGAAATCCAAGAGCATTAGAGTCTGGAGATCTGAGAATGCGCCCCATTGTATAATATCTTCCATCAAATTAATCTCCAATAACGTCAAAGGCCTCAATTCAGTAAAAAAGAGGAATATAAAAAAATCAAAGGGTGACATTGTTCTCATCCAAGAGACTCACTTTAATTCCCCGACCATACCAATACATTCAAAAGTGTATTCCCCCAGGCATATTTTGCATCCTCACCAAGCAAAAAAAGAGGAGTAGCCATCCTTATCAGAAACAGTGTCCCTTTTGTTCTAGCCAAGTCACTCCCAGACCCAGATGGTCACTTCCTGGTAATCCAGGGCACCCTATCCGGCACCCCAATTACACTTGTTAATGTATACGCTCCCAATGATAACCAACTCCACTTCCTAAGAACTCTCCTTGAGTCTTTGGAACAGCAATCTCTATCATCCCTGATTATAGGAGGTGACTTTAACATGGTGGCCTCACATGCTCAAGACAAATCAAACCCCGCCCCCACCCTCCTACCAGCCCCTTCCACTCCATATGCCACCCAGTCAAAAAAGAAAGCTAAGAAATGTTGAGACATCATGGAGGAATACTCACTAGTGGACATATGGAGGGCTCAGCACCAGGGTCAAAGGGACTATACCTTTTTCTCCACCCCTCATCAGTCCTACTCGAGGATCGATTATTTTCTAGGTACTAGCAACATCTTCCAGGCATCCTCCCAGTCAAGCATAGGTTCGATCACCTGGTCCGACCACGCACCGATCAAACTTACCCTATCCTTACCCTTTGTGAAAAACACCCAGTACAAATGGAAATTAAACGATTCTATGTTGAACTGCCCTGACACAGAAATAGCAATACATCAAAAATTATCTATGTTCTTTCAAATCAATGCAGGCTCCGTCTCAGCCCCAGCTATGCTCTGGAAGGCCCAAAAAGCCTCTATCAGGGGAGACCTGATCTCAATCGCCTCTTAAAAAAAGAAAATTAAACTTATACTCCAAAAAGACCACTTAGATAAGATCTCCAAGCTAGAACAGCAGCATAAACTCACGGCATCTAAAAAAACGCTAAAACAACTAAATCTAGCTAGATCTACCCTGAAACAGACCCAACTCGAAGAAGTAGAGAAAGCGCTGAGGTGGTCAAAACAAAAATACTTTGATAAAGGCAATAAAGCAGACAGGCTATTGGCCTCAAAGCTCAGGGGAACCAGAGTTAAATCTCAGATAGCCCGCATACAGACAAGAAAAGGACAGATAACATACATAGACAAAGAGATAGTACAGGAATTCGCAGATTTTTACTCGGACTTATACAACATTCATCCCCCAGACCAAGACCCGGTTAGCCTCAAACAATCACACAATACCTAGAGCAATGTAATCTTCCCTCTCTATCCATGGAGGAGGTGGAGAATTTGAACAAAAACATCTCCCAAGAGGAACTATATGAAACCATTAGATCACTCAAGTTAGCAAAAACTCCAGGCCCAGACGGTTTTTCGAACTCTTACTATAAGATGTTCATCCCGATCCTCTCCCCATACCTATTAGACATGTACAATTCCTTCCTCCAAGGGGAGCCAATTCCCGCCATGATCACAGCAGCAAATCTGGCTATAATTCATAAGGAGGGTAGAGACCCGCTCCTCTACGGTAATTACCGGCCCATTTCCCTGCTAAATACCGATCTCAAAATCTACAGTAAGATCTTGGCAAACAGGCTAAACCCAATTCTCCCTAGACTCTTTGAAAAGCGTGAATAAATAAGAGTCATAATCTGAGGATCATTGCAGAATGACAAATATGTTTATTGCAGTGTACGGTGCACACGCAGAGGAGAGTTTCAAAATAAAACTCTCCCAATGACATGAGGGCATACAGGCCTTATTTATACACAAAATACTATGCCCACGCCCCCTATACGAGGTTGCGTGTGCGTCACTACGTAAACATATAAGATAAACAAAATATGAACATGAACACATCGAGTTAATAACATTATTATGGGATTCATATTAGAAATGAAATGACTCAGCTAATATTCCTTATATGGGTCGGTGACTTTTACTCTACATACGAGACTTCATGGAATGAAAGACATGGTGTTATCTATCTTTTATTTTCATAACATTCGCGCTTTGCTCTTCTCTTCAAGGTCTTGTGGCTTAGTTGAACAGCTCAATCTCACTTGAAACTTCTGGAGCAGAAAAAATAAAAATGGTGTCTTTAAACTAACTTCCATACCAACTTTCATACAGACAATAGACAATATCAGGCACCTAAGATGGATGCTGACTTAAAATGGTGGCTTAGATCCCAGTGCTGTTTGTCAGAACCCCTCCTTACGTCATATTCTCACGTTATCAACTCATACATGTAGACCAAGTAGGCTTTGTGTCCAGAAGACAAGCCTCCGACAATACCCGCAAAATTGTGGATATAATTGACCACGTGCATCTCACCAGATCCAAAGCAATGATTCTGAGCCTCGACGCTGAAAAAGCATTCGACAGAATCAAGTGGTCTTTTCTAGACCAAACAATGCTGAGGTTTGGCTTCAGTGGCCCTTTCCTGGAGGGAGTGAGAGTTCTCTACCAAAATCCAACAGCGTATGTCAAATTATCAGGCGGCTTCTCGGATTCAATAAAAATTAGGAATGGGACCAGACAAGGTTGCCCGCTTTCCCCCCTGCTATTTGCCCTAACCATTGAACCCCTAGCGGCCAAAATTAGAGAAGAAAAATGTATTAAGGGGATCCAAATTGCAGAACGAGAATACAAATCTCCCTATTCGCGGACGATGTGATTTTGACCCTTACTGACCCCCATGCCTCCCTCCCTAACCTTCAAAGGCTACTGAACCAATTTTGGGTTGTTTCTGACTATAAGGTCAACATGGATAAGTCAGAAGCCTTAAATATCTCCGTCCCGGCCCAGACGTGGAAACTTATCCAAGCTAATTATAAATACAAGTGGAGCTCCATCTACATAAAATATCTTGGGGTTAAAATCTCAAACTCCTATAATACCCTTTATCAATATAACTACCCCCCCCCTTATTTGGCCAGATCAAAAAAGGCTTGGAAGCATGGAAAAAACACCAAATTTCCTGGTTTGGGAGAATAGTTTCCGTAAAAATTAACGTCCTTCCAAGGTTATTTTATAACTTCCAAACCCTCCCCATCACGGTGCCGCAAGCGGTTCTGAAGAACATCCAATCATTATTGCTCCAATTCATATGGAGCGATAAGAGACCTAAGGTCCCAGGTCAGTAATGCTCTCCTCAAGAGCAAGGGGAGGCATGGGGGTCCCCGACTTAGTCAGATATTACCTCGCAGCACAATTGAAGCAGGCTGTAGTTTGGAATTGCGACCCAGCCTCGGCCTGTTGGCTCGCAATAGAGTCACATTGCGCATGGCCCCACTCCTTCCAGATGGTATTATGGACCACAGGAGGAAGAGGGAGTGGACCACAGAGGTTCGACCTCGGAGCAATGAGATGCACGTGGGATGCATGGCTTAAAGCAAAGGGAAGTATGGTCTATTTGCTTCCCCCTCCCAGCTCACCCCAATCTTTGGGAACCCCAACTTCCCACCAGGGTTTTCCCCAAGACAATTTGACCAAATCCAGGGTCTCAATATTAGGATGTTGCCGATCTGCTGCAGAAGGGAGAGATCCTAACTTTCCAGGCATTAAAGGACAAATTTCAAAACCAGGACCTTCACCTGTTTAAGTACTTACAAGTTAGACACTTCCTACTCTCATTGTCCCCAACCTCCAAATTCCCCCCGCTGACCTAGTTTGAAACCTTATGTATTAAAAACACCTACCAGAGAGGCCTGATCTCAGAGATATATAAAGAAATGGATCCGACATTTGCCCCACCGAACCACCGTTACATGCAAAAATGGTCGGAGGAACTAGGTCTCCCAATAGACCTGGAGGACTGGGAGGATGTCTGGGAGCAAGCTCCTAAAACATCAATTTGCACAACAATAAAAGAAAACATCTATAAAATTATATTCCAGTGGTACCTGACCCTGGCTCGGCTGATGTGAAACAGAAAAATGTGAGGCGCTTCTAATAGGGACAAAATAAACTGTGAATTACACTGTGAACAATTATTAAAGGTGCTCAATTGTGATGCAAAAAATATAAATTAAATACTGCACCGACACACTTTATTCGAGCAAATACCCGGTATGTACCTGGCAGATACCTGGAATGCGCCACTCCTAACCTCTGACAAGCCCCGTTGCATTTGCCTTCCCAGCCTGGGTTCATGCCTGGCTGATGGGCGGCTGATCTGTTAAATGATAATGATTAGGATTTAATAGGCTGCAATGCTTCGCGTGTCTACCAGATGGCATAAATTCATGAATTGTAATGCAGTTTATATATATATACTGTGCAGTATTGCAGCCAGCGGGAATAAAATGCTTCAATCCCTGCTTGGAAAATAACTCAATGTACTCGGGCAGAAAACAGTCACAAACCTCAATACACCCGGGTATACCCGAATTCGTGGGACTAGCCAAGCTCGAATAAAGTGTGTCGCCAGTGTAAATGATGAACTTCGTTGCTCGACCCTCTGTGGAGGAGATCCAGTCCTCCTATCATGGAATGGTGAAGAGAAGCTTGTGGGGAGTGCAGATATACCACATACAAGGAGAAAAAAAATATATATAGTGTAGAGTGTATATACAAATAGGCACTTGAAAAGTAAATCACGATCGGGGACTCACACTCTCCCAGTGAAGTTTAGGCAATGGATAAAACAATGTAGACCCAGTCAGTGGATGGTAACAGGAATCAGCGGTATATTCCTCGGTGTGAAAAGATATCACACTTAGTGCAACAATGCATGTACTAGTTAAGTGTTTATCAAGGCAACAATTATTGCACTTACATTAGGCACAATGTGCTAATACACATAACAAAATCGATGCGCAGCTCTTAGGTATCTCCAGCCCTGCTCCCGAGATGGTGTTGCGTCACTTCCGGTCGCTCCATGATGTCACTTCTGGTCACGCTCGATCGAGATGGTAAACTCACAGGATAGCAGGGGAGATGCTGGATAATGTCTCAGGCTGCTGCAGGTTCAACCATCCACTGACTGGGTCTACATTGTTGTATCCATTGCCTAAACTTCACTGGGAGAGTGTGAGTCCCCAATCGTGATTTACTTTTCAAGTGCCTATTTGTATATACACTCTACACTATATATATATTTTTTCTCCTTGTATGTGGTGATATCTGCGCTCCCCACAAGCTTCTCTTCACCCGGCTAGGCTGAGCCAGGTCTACCCGGCACACTGGACCTGTGCTGGAGGGGATGTGGTCAAAAGGGGGACATGGCCCACATTTGGTGGTTATGTCCGGAGATTCAGAGATACTGGACCATTATCCAGACGCTTATCTATGAGATCACGGCACTCCCCCTCCCCCTGGATCCTCTGACCATGGTGCTGAACAAACCCATTGAAGATCTTCCTCTGCAAATATCACGGCTGATCACAGCCATGTTGACTGCGGACAGATGCTCTATAGCGGCAGCCTGGAAATAGATTAAGACCCCCTCGAGAACTACAGTAGTAAGAAGGTTCAATGAGGTCATGACTATGGAGAAGCTTACCGCTATGCTCCAAAAGAAAATGCCTCAGTTCTGGAACACATGGGACCCTTGGCTCGAGAGATAAAACCTAAAAAAAAAAATTGAACCCCTCTGGACCTCTAGTACCCCAGACTGTTGGAGGGGACAACAAGGAAGTCTCTGGGCGAACCCCCCTCACCCCCCACCCACCCACTCATTTCCCTTCCCTCCCCTCCTCATGTTTGTCTCTTCCCTCCCGCCACCCCCTTTCTCCCCCCCCCCCTTTCTCCCTCTTTCTATCCCCCTACCGAAAACGGAAAACTGTTATTGGTCACTATCTGATTGCACTGAGTTGAAATGTTGTGGGCTCACGACATTTCTGTATGTACACTTATATAAAAATATGTCCAATAAAAAAATTGTTATAAAATAAATAAATAAATAAAATCTATTTTTTAAACCCCTATTGCAGACCTGAAATTCTTATGAACAGTTCAACAAAGTCGCACTTAACATACAGTACAGTACGGAAAGAAAGGGCATTTCTCTTAATTGTTATTAAAATAAAATGTACAAATGAGATGTACAGTACAGTACAGTACCAATAAAAGAAAACAGTATTTACTGTTGCACAAGTAGAAAGCATTCAATAATAATTAATACATACAGTATGGAATAAAAGATACACATTTTTATTTTTGGTGTTTATAAGAAAAGTTGCACAATGCAACGTACTGTAAAACAGTAGTGGTGATGACAGTACTGTACAATGTAAAAAAAGAATTTAATATTAATACAGCAGCATACAGTACTGTACAGTATAATGTTTTCTATAAAGCTCACAATTGTTCTATAGATAGATAAAAATGGCACTGTCACTAAATGTTTGCCCACTTGGCAAACAATGCGAAAGCAACTTTTAAAATAAGCAATATTAGAGGTCCATCCAAATCCCTTCTTTTGTCTTTTTGCGCTGGATGTCAAAAAAAATTTCTGGGGAAAAACAAAAAAATATGCTATTATTATTGGTATTGCGCATGCGTCAAGTCGCTTCATTGGGAATTAAAGCAGCCGTTCAACCGTTGTGGACGATGAGAACAAACTTCTGATTGGCTCTGACTCTTGAGCCCCACCCTCTCCCTACATTTGTAAGCTGCAGCAGCGTCACGGACTTCAGCGGCCAATGAAATCATTCTTCAAAATGCACTCAACAGAGAAACATCCCCTCAACTCGCATACAGTAAAGTACTGTATTGTATTGATGCACATAAGTACAGTAGTACTATCACAGTAATATACTGTAAAATACATACAGTACTACTGTATTGTTTTAAAAATAATTTTGTTTTTGACACATGGCAGCTTCAACTGCAGCTAAAAACTTAAGACTATCAAGTACATTATACTGAAGTACAGTGTAGTACAGTGTAGTACTGTACATTTCTGTATACTGTACCTTCATTATAAGCTTTGTCAAAAGGGTGGTGATGACTCACTGTGACTCCTCATGTCTGCATTATAGTTGACAGGTGACAGCTGGCCTGCTACACTTGTAGTTGACAGCTGATGATGCTGTAAAATATTTTGGTACTGGTACATGCAAGCTTGCTGGTACCTGTACGCAAAATCATGCTCAGGCTGGAAATTTTCCAGGTATTCTGGCGGGGACAGGTACAAAGGATTGCTGTTCACAAGGTTATCACTGACGGTCGGACCGGACACCGGTGCCGGTGGTGCTGTTGCCGGCAAATTGCTGGATTGGGATTGACGAATCTTGTATGGGTTAAAACCCACCTTTCTTCTTTTGAGATTGCCATGATCAAACATACTGTGAAATTCTGGCATGACACCCCAATACCCGCAAATCTCTCCGGCAGGGAGGCCAATACGAAAAAAACACTGGTCATTACTTAAGGTTTTTCTTATCGCACGCTTTCACCCATGAACGTCAGGTGAAAACTTGTAAAAATCGTAATTTGATATTAAATATTCATATATTTCAGATACAGTCGCCATCTTTTCTGCTGCAGCATTAATCGCTGAATATATTAAAAACGCATAACTACAGTCAGGTTTTTTATACGTCTGTCGTGAAGCCATAATGTCCACTCGGCAATTGTGCGGGGAAAGAATGTTGAAAAAAGGCACACATTGAGTATTTTAATGCTTTTTATTAAGAACGCCTAATTTGAAAACGTCTTCGAATAAACAAGGTCAATTCACAATGGGCCACTGTAAGTATGAACACCAGTATCTGTTTTAAACACCTACACCCTTACAAAATAGCAAAGCAATGTACTGTACACATTCCAATTCAATCCAATTCATTAATTGCCTTCAATTCTGCCACCTGGCGGATACGCAAAGAATAGCACCCAAATTATTATTCATTAACTCTGCCACATGGTGGATACGAGAAGAATTGCATCCACAGAAACAATAAACCATTAAATTAAACAGATCTACCGCGTCGGTTGCCCGGTGCCGGATTGCGTGAACGCGGCATGAATAGTGATAAAATGAGAAAATGCCGAATGGAATAAAGCGGTCAACACGAAAACTGATTCGAGGCACGTTCGAATAACGGCCGCTGCATCAGTATATCAGAGAGTTTGTTTTGTGGGTGAACAATGGCATTTGAAGTGGGCACAGTCCACTACACAAAGGGCAGGACTGATTATGGGATATGAAGTAAATATTAGCGCTTGTTTATAAACCGGAACACGCTACTAATGTTCGTTTCACCCGTTTGATCTCCTTGTTAGCACCATGTCTGATGCCGTCTCCTAAAGACACTAGTTAAACTCGTTCCCACAAGGGATCCACTCCTTGTGTTTACATGGGCGAAGAGATCTGTGGCCAGCTGACTGCCACACAATCTTCGGAACTCGTTTTTTTAAAGAGCCTGACTCTGCATTCAGATTGGCCAGGACTGACCCCGCGGTGTCATTTGATGCCGGGGCCGAGGAGGAAGGGGGGCGGCACAGTCAGCTAGTTTCCTGAATCATGAAAAGCAGGCAAAATTGAAAAACGCATGGTAGGAAATCTTCTTCTTTTTGGCTTAGGAAATCGGGAGCCACACTCAAACCGCATTATAATCGGATTTCTGTTGTATCGGACCGCGCTATAATGAGGCTGAGCTGTAGTTCTTCCTATTATACTGTGTGGGCCAGTTGACGCCTGATTTTGACACTCCCTAATTCACAAACATGTGCACAAAAGGTAAAATTGGATCTTGATAACCCTGATACTGTACATTGATGTAAAAAAGGAACAGGAGTATATCGCATTCCTTTGTTCGAAAATTATTTTGATAAATAACAGGTCATTCATTAAAGAGCCATAATAATAGACTGTCTTCCCCAAGCTTTGAACTATAGCCATGCTTCCTTAAAACATTTTTAACAAACTACAGCAAGAATTGTACTGTTGAAAATATTCTGAGCTCTATACAATACAGTATTACATTTTAATTCCTGTTTAAACATAATTTAGCAGCAATACCATTTCCCGTGAGGAATAAAATGAAGAATTTACCTACGCTTAGGAAATAATGAGGCATATGTTTACCTAGGGTTGCATCATAAAAATATAATAACCATCTCTTTGGAGAATGTTTACAAGGTTGTTATAAAGCAACATCTGATTTGGGTCTTTTTTTTTATCAAGCTTTATGAATAGCACCTAAAGAACTGATTGTGATTGGCTAGTAAGAATATAAACACATACACAATGTTTAGTTACAGTACATAATATTATATGTAAGTATGATTTTAGTCCCTAGTAGATCATTATATGATTGACCTAGTGACAGTTATTTGTGTTATGAATATTCAGTCACTGATAGAATGTGCTGTATTAAAAAAAGAAAGTGTGAAACAGAAAATATAGAAATCTTAAGATATGCAACATACAAAAATTATATTTTAGCTGTAAATAAAAAAGGAGTAAGAAATATAAAGTACGGCTTGCTGTATGTACAGTATATGGCACCTCTTAAGTGCACCACTTGAAGTAAATGTGACAGGACTGGCAATGACACTTGTCGTTTAATTGTCTGTGAGATAGATGTTCATGATACTTTCTTTATATCGCACTTTACTTTTCAGTGTAATGGAGCTGATCTGTTGACAACGAAGAACGGATCAAACCATCTGTGTTTTGGTGAGCTTTAAATGTAGCAGGTGTGTGTAGGTGTGCTACAAAAATGAATATGTTTTTAATTTAGTGACATAATAGTGTGGGTGTATTCAAGAGTCATAATGTAAGTTTATTCTAATAATACAAGAAAAGTATTGATATTAGATCAGCACTCAGTCTGAATGTCTATCACTGTGATCCATATAAAATCCATATTTAACTGAAATAATATGGGGGCTATGCACTAAGCTCCGTGCTTTTGCGTCCGGCTGAAAAAAAAGCACATCCGATAAAAAGTGAGGCCGGAGACGCGATTCACTAAGGCCTTGAGCCCATTTTCTATCGCACATGCTCAAAACAGCCACAGCGCAATTGTTGTTTTTTTCCCCCCTGCTAACGTTCTTAAACTTCACGTACGATAGCTGATAGAAAAAAAAACCCTTGGAACATTTGCATGGAGATTTGCCATCTCCATGCAAGGCTGTTACAGGCGATCGTACACTAAATAAAATCATTTTACTAATAGTGCACATGAGCAGGGGGTCTCCGGAGCTGAACCGCATTGGTTTCAGGTCCGGGGACCCCCTACTTCAGGAGATATAGGCCCCGTTATGGGGTGCCGGTATTCCCTGCACTTTCAAGCGTCCGCGTCACGTGACCGGGACATTTACATTCTGCAGGGGATACCGGCACCCCATAACAGGGCCTGTATTTCCTGAAGTAGGGGGTCCCCAAGGCTGAAACCAATGCGGTTCAGCTTTGACCCCCTACACATCTACACTACTGTCAAGACACACACAACAATAACCAATAATTCCATACCTTAGCGGCTATCTGCTATGGTAATGAAGCTACATTAATGTACATTTTAATAATAGTGTGTGGGAGCAGGGGGTCCCCTGAGCTGAACCGCATTGATTTTGGCCTCAGAGACCCCCTGCTTCCCGAGTTACAGGGCCATGTATGGGGCATCGGAAGCCAGTGTCACTGCCATCTTTACAGCATCCAAGACGCGACGTGGACGCTATAAAGATGGCGGCGACACTGGCACCAATGCCCCAAACCGGGGCCTGTAACTCGGGAAGCAGGGGGTCTCTGAGCCAGAAATCAATGCGGTTCAGCTCAGGAGAAACCCTGCTCCCGCACACTATTACTAAAAATACATTAAAGCAGCTTCATTACCTTAGTGGCTATCCGCTAAGGCAATGAAGGGGTTAAGGCACAATAGCATGTTTATTGGGGACAATAGCCCCCAATAAACATTGCAATATACAACACACATCCCCCCCGCCCCCTAACACATACAATCCAGTAATGGGTAAAATATATTTTATCCACATATGGATAATAGATTATTTGCCCATTATTAAACACGTAAATCAGCATAAATAAATTGAGTTCTACTTACCCCCTGCCAATGATGGGCACCCCGGCCACCCACCCTGCACCCATTCATTTCTACTGTGGGTTATATATATATACAGTGGAAGTGCTGTGTGCTGGGTGATAATGGTGAAAGGCGGGGTTGCAGACCTGCCTAAGACATGCAGATGAGCATACAGTTGTATTTACATTTGCATATTTGCTTTGCTGTGGAGGGTTTTTGTCACTTTTTTTACTCACCACAACTTAACTCAGTATGGTAAACCCCATCCTTTAGCTTTTCTGCATACCCAGTTTACCAACCCCACACTCTTGAGACCCATTAAGGTTGAAACAGCTGTCTGTGGGTGGGTTTTCTGGGTATGCACCTTAACCCTGGCTGTGCTCAAAGCATGTTAAAAATGGATTTTGAAGCAAAACGTGGCACTGTGTGCTCATTAGCATGTCATTTCCCAGAATCCCTTGCTGCAGTTGATGTGCTGTGTGCTGGGTGATAATGGTAAGAAGAAAGGTGAAGATGTGTAGCACTGCCTCGGTTTCCAACTCCCAGTGAGACCGGAAAAAATAATAAGGTGAGCACTCAAATAAGTAACAGGTCAGGTTTATTGCAGGGTTGTGCAGCAAAAGGACAACAGAGCAACACGAACGCACCTACGCATTTCGTGCACTAGGCACTTTATCAAGGTGACAAACACATGTATTACTGCATGATTTATACTCACCTGTACTGTGCCTTGCGCTACCGGGTGTGACGTCATCGTCCCGCGTCGCAACGGGTCGCGGTGACGCGGCGTACACAGCCATTGGCTCGGCCAGTCAGGTGGTATGCTAACGCTATCTGACTGTCTTTTTTTCTATTTTTTCTAAAACAAACTTTATTAACAACAACATAAATACACAGTGATAAACCAAAAAATCTATATTTGTCTAAATTGGTGTGTATTCCTAAATAATAATTGTAAGTACATAAATAAATTGACATGATATGATGAACTGATCTGTACAATTAAATTAGACCAAATAACAAAGAAATATCTATTTATTGTGTTAAATTATTTTAAAAAATGACTTATATCCCAATCAATGTTCATGCCAAAGGGTTCCCTAGTTCTCAGAGTAAAAATCCAGTAGGATTCCCGTCTATCTAAGATCTTTACTCTATCTCCACCTCTGGGGGAAACAGGAATATGTTCAATACCTTGAACCGTACATAGATTGGCATTACCATATGGACAGTTTGAGAAATGTTTTGGTACAGGGTGGTTATTATTTAGGAATTTAGGAATACACACCAATGTAGACAAATATAGATTTTTTGGTTTATTCTATCACCAACCATTAGCATTATTCTCTCAAGTAATCTCAATCATTATTTGCTTTCCCAATCTCTGTTCATGCTTCTCTAAATACAATGTGAGTAGATTATAAGCTATTATATCATTTGTTGTATGGTGTTTATATTTGATCATGCATATGAATGTTAGCATATTATTTACTATTGGGTTTAGGGTCAGTTCACTACAGTTATCCATATAGGGAGCATTTCAATATTATTTATTATACTGACTAGATAGGACTTTACATCCACAGTAGTATATCAGTATATAGTAATTGTTTCCATATATTGTATTGACTGGTGATCATGTTCATTTCACGATTCACAAATTACCAAGTATTACCTGCACAAGCATATGCCAAAACATAATCCAGTAGGGGCTTATTATAGTACCAAACTATAAATCCACAATTGTCTAAATATGCCCCTAAAATGTTCCAAGCACTTATTGACTTTGCTTGTGCCGATCTACTGCTATTACAGTATTCAAATGTGTTTTTAAATCTGTTTTTTTTATTTCACTGTGTATTTATGTTGTTGTTAATAAAGTTTGTTTTAGAAAAAATAGAAAAAAAGACAGTCAGATAGCGTTAGCATACCACCTGACTGGCCGAGCCAATGGCTGTGTACGCCGCGTCACCGCGACCCGTTGCAACGCGGGACGATGACGTCACACCCGGTAGCGCAAGGCACAGTACAGGTGAGTATAAATCATGCAGTAATACATGTGTTTGTCACCTTGATAAAGTGCCTAGTGCACGAAACGCGTAGGTGCGTTCGTGTTGCTCTGTTGTCCTTTTGCTGCACCACCCTGCAATAAACCTGGCCTGTTACTTATTCGAGTGCTCACCTTATTATTTTTTCCAGTCTCACTGGGAGTTGGAAACCGAGGCAGTGCTACACATCTTCACCTTTCTTCTTGCTGGCTACTCACCTGGATGAACTGCACGCCCTGGATATCTAGAAGTCCTGCAAGCACTAAGGCAAAGGGCCATAGTGCCCCTACATATATGTATATGGTTACCAGTGCCTCTGCTTATTCTATATTGGTTACTAGGGGGGGCTGATATGGTGTTTTCGTTGTGGAGGTCAAGTGGACCCCACTAGACTCCTAGCCCGTACCTGACAATTGCCATATTACTCATGGACTTTCTACTGTTATCCAGTATCATCTACATATGCTATGGAGGAATTTTGACCAATTCTGATGCATCACAATTATCCTGTTCTATGCTAATCCCACAGTGATTGCTCATTGGACTGATTTCTGTTATACTCTGAGTGACACACTCTTTACAGGTCACTTTATTATTGGTTACTGCATAAGTGATGGTGCATGCATTTTTCTTCCCCTATTCTATGTATGGTAGAAAGGGAGTTACACGTTTATAATGGAATTTATGTAATAATTTGCCATACGAAAAGTGTACAATATCATCTTCTAAAATAGACATCAACCCAAAGTTTTTTCCATTATTGTTGTAACTATGGACACTGAAGAAATTGAACATGTTGACCCTGAAGATCCAACTAATTACATCTCTGGGTATTTTGATAACACACATAGGCTTAGATAAACCCAAAAAGTTTTTGAAAGCCAAACAATCTTGGACTGTGAGGATTTAAGAGATCTGGAAGATCACTTCCAGAAACTCAATAAACTTATGACTAATGATACCAGAATTTGGTGGGACCTCATCTCACTGGAAAACTATTTGCTTGTTAAAAGGATTCCAAGAGGCTTAAGAGTCAAAAAATCCCCGACATTTGGGTTTGTAAGCCCACAATTTGAAAACGATTGGAAAAGCATTTTAAATGACTGCTCGTTCAAATTGATGGAACTAATTGTGAAATTAAAAACTAAAGAAAAGATGGTTCTTGAAAAAGAAATTAAGGACTTACAAACATACCTGACCAAATTTTGTAGAATGGAAGGTTTCAAAGAATTAGACAAAAATCTTGAAAAAAGTATTAAAGATTTAGAAAAATCCATTATGGATAAAAAACAACAAAAATTTGAGAGGGACAAGTTAGATTACGAACAGCATCAAGTTTACTCATGGGAAAGGACAACACCCAATAAACGTAATAATAAAGATGCACGTCCCTATCATTCAACACCAGATAGTAAATCCAATCAACACAGGAAATCTATTCTGAAACCAAGAGGTTATTCTAACACTGCATTTAGTGGAGATTCTGACACAGCGGACATTGACAATATGGCACACACAGTTTCTTTCTTCACCACACATGAGGAAGACAATTCCCAATCAGATGTGGATGCCCCCAAAGAACAATGCCCCTTCTGGGAGAGGAAGTATAAGGAAAGAGAATCAGAACAAAGACCTCAACAAGGACATTCCTCTGAGTCCTCTAGACCATCTGAGGCGTCAAAAAACCCAAAAGGACGAGGCGGGGGACAAAAACAACAAAATCAAAAAGGAGCTCCAACAAAGAGAAAGAAAAACTTTTAAACCAAGAATGTGGTGTGATAAATATCTCCAATGTAGTACTCTCAGATGATGAACTATCACTACTCAACAAGGGCCTGGGATATGTTCCTGACACTGATTTCAACCTATTTCAAACTGTGGTAGACTTGAATAAATTTATTAGGAAGTGTACCCTTAAAAAAATTCTATCATGATAGAAATAATCAGGAAAATGCTAATATCAGTGCAATATCCGCTACTGACTGTATTTCTTCCTATGTAAATAATGATGTTAACATTAATTCATTTAGGGAACAGTGTCTGGTCCAGGACATGGAAGATATTCAGGGGTTTCAAGACCCTGAATTCAACCCTGAGAATTTCTTGGGTAATTATAAAACAGGTTTGAGGAGAAAATCGACATTTTTCCCCACATTTATTAAAGGTAAATTTCTATCCACATTTGAGTCCCTAGTAGAAAGATACCTAAGACTCCTACATAAAGGATTCTAGTTTACTACTAAACATGATTTTAAACATGATGATAACTTATCTGCAAATGAAAGACAGGCATTAAAAGATTTACAAACCAATAAACTGTTGGTAATAAAAAAAAGCCGACAAAGGAGGGGCGGTGGTGGTGCAGCATAGGGATGATTATCTCAGGGAGGCTTTGCGCCAACTTGGGGATCTGACTTCCTATGCTGCACTACCCTCTGACCCCACCTCCAAATTTCAAAGAGATCTCTAAAATCTACTAGATGTAGGCTCTATGTTAAGAGTATTAAATGAAAATGATATTGATTACCTGTTTAACCCCATGCCCACCACGCCCGTGTTTCACCATCTCCCGAAGATTCATAAGACATTGGAATCCCCTCCTGGGAGGCCGATTGTCTCCAGTATTGATTCTTTGGGAGATGGTGTTTCACGGTACGTGGATTTTTTCCTACAGCCCCTTGTTCAACAATTGCCTTCATACATTCGTGATAGCAGTGATTTATTAACCACTCTTGACCAAATTGTATGGAACCATAATATGGTGTGGGTGACGCTAGACGTCACGTCATTATATACCATTATTTCCCATGAACATGGCCTGACAGCAGCACGTCACTTCCTCAATCAATCTGATTTAGCACCAGCACAAGTCACTTTCCTTTTAGACGCCATTCACTTTTTACTCACTCACAATTTTTTTCTTTTTGATGGGGTGTATTATCTCCAGAGACGTGGAATGGCTATGGGCACGAGCTTTGCCCCATCATACGCCAACCTCTTTATGGGGTGGTGGGAGTTGCTCCACGTCTTTGGAGATAAGAATAGATTTAGGGAGCACATTATATTTTATAGACGCTACATAGATGATCTCCTGTTTATTTGAGAAGGAGACATCACCACACTTCTGGAGTTTATTTCTGCACTTAATGATAATGAGTTCAATCTCTCCTTCACTTTTTCTTATCACCATCTGCACATTTACTACTTTAATTATGTTTATATATTGACACTGCACTTTCCATTCAGACCACACTATATCGTAAGCCGAACTCACGGAACACGTTTTTAAGACCAAGTAGTTGTCACCCTCAAGCCATGTTCATGGGGATACCGAAAAGCCAATTCATCAGAACCCGCCGCAATTGTTCAAATGACGATGAATTTAAAGTGAAATCCCATGAGTTATATGTTCGCTTTCTACAGAGAGGTTACAAAAAACCTGACTTAGACAGATTGCTTGATGGTGTGTGGAAGATGGACAGAAACAGTCTCCTTAGACAAATAACTGTGAAAAGCTCTAGATCTGATCTCAGTCAGTCCTTCATAACACCATTCAGCAAACAAGCACAATCCATTAAGGCTATCTTTAAAAAGCATTGGAGTGTTCTGTCGCTAGACCCTGTGTTGAAACCATATGTGTCGCTAGGCCCAAACATTATATTTAAAAGGGCAAAAACGATAGCCAACACACTATCACCCAGTTTATTTACCACTGCAGATGAGAACAAATCTCCATTACCAAAAGAAATGTTTACATGTACTAAATGCAAAGCATGTGTTTCCATGAATCAGGGCAAAACGTTTACATCTACAGTCACGAGATTGACGTATAACGTCCCATGTTTCATTAATTGCAACTCCACGCATATAGTATACTTACTTAAATGTGGATGTGGACGTCAATACGTTGGGAGGACCACTAGAAAATTAAAGACTAAAGTCCTAGAACATCTCCGACTGAATAGGAATAAAGATCTAAACCACCCTGTACCAAAACATTTCTCAAACTGTCCATATGGTAATGCCAATCTATGTACGGTTCAAGGTATTGAACATATTCCTGTTTCCCCCAGAGGTGGAGATAGAGTAAAGATGTTAGATAGACGGGAATCCTACTGGATTTTTACTCTGAGAACTAGGGAACCCTTTGGCATGAACATTGATTGGGATATAAGTCATTTTTTAAAATAATTTAACACAATAAATAGATATTTCTTTGTTATTTGGTCTAATTTAATTGTACAGATCAGTTCATCATAGCATGTCAATTTATTTATGTACTTACAATTATTATTTAGGAATACAAACCAATGTAGACAAATATAGATTTTTTGGTTTATTCTGTCACCAACCATTAGCATTATTCTCTCAAGTAATCTCAATCATTATTTGCTTTCCCAATCTCTGTTCATGCTTCTCTAAATACAATGTGAGTAGATTATAAGCTATTATATCATTTGTTGTATGGTGTTTATATTTGATCATGCAGATGAATGTTAGCATATTATTTACTATTGGGTTTAGGGTCAGTTCACTACAGTCATCCATATACAGTAGGGAGCATTTCAATATTATTTATTATACTGACTAGATAGGACTTTACATCCACAGTAGTATATCAGTATATAGTAATTGTTCCCATATATTGTATTGACTGGTGATCATGTTCATTTCACGATTCACAAATTACCAAATATTACCTGCACAAGCATATGCCAAAACATAATCCAGTAGGGGCTTATTATAGTACCAAACTATAAATCCACAATTGTCTAAATATGCCCCTAAAATGTTCCAAGCACTTATTGACTTTGCTTGTGCCGATCTACTGCTATTACAGTATTCAAATGTGTTTTTAAATCTGTTTTTTTTATTTCACTGTGTATTTATGTTGTTGTTAATAAAGTTTGTTTTAGAAAAAATAGAAAAAAAGACAGTCAGATAGCGTTAGCATACCACCTGACTGGCCGAGCCAATGGCTGTGTACGCCGCGTCACCGCGACCCGTTGCAACGCGGGACGATGACGTCACACCCGGTAGCGCAAGGCACAGTACAGGTGAGTATAAATCATGCAGTAATACATGTGTTTGTCACCTTGATAAAGTGCCTAGTGCACGAAACGCGTAGGTGCGTTCGTGTTGCTCTGTTGTCCTTTTGCTGCACCACCCTGCAATAAACCTGGCCTGTTACTTATTCGAGTGCTCACCTTATTATTTTTTCCAGTCTCACTGGGAGTTGGAAACCGAGGCAGTGCTACACATCTTCACCTTTCTTCTTGCTGGCTACTCACCTGGATGAACTGCACGCCCTGGATATCTAGAAGTCCTGCAAGCACTAAGGCAAAGGGCCATAGTGCCCCTACATATATGTATATGGTTACCAGTGCCTCTGCTTATTCTATATTGGTTACTAGGGGGGGCTGATATGGTGTTTTCGTTGTGGAGGTCAAGTGGACCCCACTAGACTCCTAGCCCGTACCTGACAATTGCCATATTACTCATGGACTTTCTACTGTTATCCAGTATCATCTACATATGCTATGGAGGAATTTTGACCAATTCTGATGCATCACAATTATCCTGTTCTATGCTAATCCCACAGTGATTGCTCATTGGACTGATTTCTGTTATACTCTGAGTGACACACTCTTTACAGGTCACTTTATTATTGGTTACTGCATAAGTGATGGTGCATGCATTTTTCTTCCCCTATTCTATGTATGGTAGAAAGGGAGTTACACGTTTATAATGGAATTTATGTAATAATTTGCCATACGAAAAGTGTACAATATCATCTTCTAAAATAGACATCAACCCAAAGTTTTTTCCATTATTGTTGTAACTATGGACACTGAAGAAATTGAACATGTTGACCCTGAAGATCCAACTAATTACATCTCTGGGTATTTTGATAACACACATAGGCTTAGATAAACCCAAAAAGTTTTTGAAAGCCAAACAATCTTGGACTGTGAGGATTTAAGAGATCTGGAAGATCACTTCCAGAAACTCAATAAACTTATGACTAATGATACCAGAATTTGGTGGGACCTCATCTCACTGGAAAACTATTTGCTTGTTAAAAGGATTCCAAGAGGCTTAAGAGTCAAAAAATCCCCGACATTTGGGTTTGTAAGCCCACAATTTGAAAACGATTGGAAAAGCATTTTAAATGACTGCTCGTTCAAATTGATGGAACTAATTGTGAAATTAAAAACTAAAGAAAAGATGGTTCTTGAAAAAGAAATTAAGGACTTACAAACATACCTGACCAAATTTTGTAGAATGGAAGGTTTCAAAGAATTAGACAAAAATCTTGAAAAAAGTATTAAAGATTTAGAAAAATCCATTATGGATAAAAAACAACAAAAATTTGAGAGGGACAAGTTAGATTACGAACAGCATCAAGTTTACTCATGGGAAAGGACAACACCCAATAAACGTAATAATAAAGATGCACGTCCCTATCATTCAACACCAGATAGTAAATCCAATCAACACAGGAAATCTATTCTGAAACCAAGAGGTTATTCTAACACTGCATTTAGTGGAGATTCTGACACAGCGGACATTGACAATATGGCACACACAGTTTCTTTCTTCACCACACATGAGGAAGACAATTCCCAATCAGATGTGGATGCCCCCAAAGAACAATGCCCCTTCTGGGAGAGGAAGTATAAGGAAAGAGAATCAGAACAAAGACCTCAACAAGGACATTCCTCTGAGTCCTCTAGACCATCTGAGGCGTCAAAAAACCCAAAAGGACGAGGCGGGGGACAAAAACAACAAAATCAAAAAGGAGCTCCAACAAAGAGAAAGAAAAACTTTTAAACCAAGAATGTGGTGTGATAAATATCTCCAATGTAGTACTCTCAGATGATGAACTATCACTACTCAACAAGGGCCTGGGATATGTTCCTGACACTGATTTCAACCTATTTCAAACTGTGGTAGACTTGAATAAATTTATTAGGAAGTGTACCCTTAAAAAAATTCTATCATGATAGAAATAATCAGGAAAATGCTAATATCAGTGCAATATCCGCTACTGACTGTATTTCTTCCTATGTAAATAATGATGTTAACATTAATTCATTTAGGGAACAGTGTCTGGTCCAGGACATGGAAGATATTCAGGGGTTTCAAGACCCTGAATTCAACCCTGAGAATTTCTTGGGTAATTATAAAACAGGTTTGAGGAGAAAATCGACATTTTTCCCCACATTTATTAAAGGTAAATTTCTATCCACATTTGAGTCCCTAGTAGAAAGATACCTAAGACTCCTACATAAAGGATTCTAGTTTACTACTAAACATGATTTTAAACATGATGATAACTTATCTGCAAATGAAAGACAGGCATTAAAAGATTTACAAACCAATAAACTGTTGGTAATAAAAAAAAGCCGACAAAGGAGGGGCGGTGGTGGTGCAGCATAGGGATGATTATCTCAGGGAGGCTTTGCGCCAACTTGGGGATCTGACTTCCTATGCTGCACTACCCTCTGACCCCACCTCCAAATTTCAAAGAGATCTCTAAAATCTACTAGATGTAGGCTCTATGTTAAGAGTATTAAATGAAAATGATATTGATTACCTGTTTAACCCCATGCCCACCACGCCCGTGTTTCACCATCTCCCGAAGATTCATAAGACATTGGAATCCCCTCCTGGGAGGCCGATTGTCTCCAGTATTGATTCTTTGGGAGATGGTGTTTCACGGTACGTGGATTTTTTCCTACAGCCCCTTGTTCAACAATTGCCTTCATACATTCGTGATAGCAGTGATTTATTAACCACTCTTGACCAAGTTGTATGGAACCATAATATGGTGTGGGTGACGCTAGACGTCACGTCATTATATACCATTATTTCCCATGAACATGGCCTGACAGCAGCACGTCACTTCCTCAATCAATCTGATTTAGCACCAGCACAAGTCACTTTCCTTTTAGACGCCATTCACTTTTTACTCACTCACAATTTTTTTCTTTTTGATGGGGTGTATTATCTCCAGAGACGTGGAATGGCTATGGGCACGAGCTTTGCCCCATCATACGCCAACCTCTTTATGGGGTGGTGGGAGTTGCTCCACGTCTTTGGAGATAAGAATAGATTTAGGGAGCACATTATATTTTATAGACGCTACATAGATGATCTCCTGTTTATTTGAGAAGGAGACATCACCACACTTCTGGAGTTTATTTCTGCACTTAATGATAATGAGTTCAATCTCTCCTTCACTTTTTCTTATCACCATCTGCACATTTACTACTTTAATTATTTTTATATATTGACACTGCACTTTCCATTCAGACCACACTATATCGTAAGCCGAACTCACGGAACACGTTTTTAAGACCAAGTAGTTGTCACCCTCAAGCCATGTTCATGGGGATACCGAAAAGCCAATTCATCAGAACCCGCCGCAATTGTTCAAATGACGATGAATTTAAAGTGAAATCCCATGAGTTATATGTTCGCTTTCTACAGAGAGGTTAAAAAAAACCTGACTTAGACAGATTGCTTGATGGTGTGTGGAAGATGGACAGAAACAGTCTCCTTAGACAAATAACTGTGAAAAGCTCTAGATCTGATCTCAGTCAGTCCTTCATAACACCATTCAGCAAACAAGCACAATCCATTAAGGCTATCTTTAAAAAGCATTGGAGTGTTCTGTCGCTAGACCCTGTGTTGAAACCATATGTGTCGCTAGGCCCAAACATTATATTTAAAAGGGCAAAAACGATAGCCAACACACTATCACCCAGTTTATTTACCACTGCAGATGAGAACAAATCTCCATTACCAAAAGAAATGTTTACATGTACTAAATGCAAAGCATGTGTTTCCATGAATCAGGGCAAAACGTTTACATCTACAGTCACGAGATTGACGTATAACGTCCCATGTTTCATTAATTGCAACTCCACGCATATAGTATACTTACTTAAATGTGGATGTGGACGTCAATACGTTGGGAGGACCACTAGAAAATTAAAGACTAGAGTCCTAGAACATCTCCGACTGAATAGGAATAAAGATCTAAACCACCCTGTACCAAAACATTTCTCAAACTGTCCATATGGTAATGCCAATCTATGTACGGTTCAAGGTATTGAACATATTCCTGTTTCCCCCAGAGGTGGAGATAGAGTAAAGATGTTAGATAGACGGGAATCCTACTGGATTTTTACTCTGAGAACTAGGGAACCCTTTGGCATGAACATTGATTGGGATATAAGTCATTTTTTAAAATAATTTAACACAATAAATAGATATTTCTTTGTTATTTGGTCTAATTTAATTGTACAGATCAGTTCATCATAGCATGTCAATTTATTTATGTACTTACAATTATTATTTAGGAATACAAACCAATGTAGACAAATATAGATTTTTTGGTTTATTCTGTCACCAACCATTAGCATTATTCTCTCAAGTAATCTCAATCATTATTTGCTTTCCCAATCTCTGTTCATGCTTCTCTAAATACAATGTGAGTAGATTATAAGCTATTATATCATTTGTTGTATGGTGTTTATATTTGATCATGCAGATGAATGTTAGCATATTATTTACTATTGGGTTTAGGGTCAGTTCACTACAGTCATCCATATAGGGAGCATTTCAATATTATTTATTATACTGACTAGATAGGACTTTACATCCACAGTAGTATATCAGTATATAGTAATTGTTCCCATATATTGTATTGACTGGTGATCATGTTCATTTCACGATTCACAAATTACCAAATATTACCTGCACAAGCATATGCCAAAACATAATCCAGTAGGGGCTTATTATAGTACCAAACTATAAATCCACAATTGTCTAAATATGCCCCTAAAATGTTCCAAGCACTTATTGACTTTGCTTGTGCCGATCTAATGCTATTACAGTATTCAAATGTGTTTTTAAATCTGTTATTTTTATTTCACTGTGTATTTATGTTGTTGTTAATAAAGTTTGTTTTAGAAAAAATAGAAAAAAAGACAGTCAGATAGCGTTAGCATACCACCTGACTGGCCGAGCCAATGGCTGTGTACGCCGCGTCACCGCGACCCGTTACGACGCGGGACGATGACATCACACCCGGTAGCGCAAGGCACAGTACAGGTGAGTATAAATCATGCAGTAATACATGTGTTTGTCACCTTGATAAAGTGCCTAGTGCACGAAACGCGTAGGTGCGTTCGTGTTGCTCTGTTGTCCTTTTGCTGCACCACCCTGCAATAAACCTGGCCTGTTACTTATTCGAGTGCTCACCTTATTATTTTTTCCAGTCTCACTGGGAGTTGGAAACCGAGGCAGTGCTACACATCTTCAAATTTCTTCTTGCTGGCTACTCACCTGGATGAACTGCACGCCCTGGATATCTAGAAGTCCTGCAAGCACTAAGGTAAAGGGCCATAGAGCCCCTACATATATGTATATGGTTACCAGTGCCTCTGTTTATTCTATATTGGTTACTAGGGGAGGCTGATATGGTGTTTTAGTTGTGGAGGTCAAGTGGACCCCACTAGACTCCTAGCCCGTACCTGACAATTGCCATATTACTCATGGACTTTCTACTGTTATCCAGTATCATCTACATATGCTATGGAGGAATTTTGACCAATTCTGATGCATCACAATTATCCTGTTCTATGGGTGATAATGGTGAAAGGCGGGGTTGCAGACCTGCCTAAGACATGCAGATGAGCATACAGTTGTATTTACATTTATATATATAAATATATATATATATATATACACACACACATATATATGTATGTATATATACATATAACACCAATATACAAATAAATGGTTAAGGATTATATAAACATGTATACATAAAAACATCAAATCTGAATCTCATAATTACACATAATCAAAATAAACCAGCAGCACATTGCATCTTAAAATTATCCACTGGCACTTTTAAAAATAAATGATATCTCCTCTCCCAACAAACCAGCAGCTAGACAAATGTATATCAAATGTCACACAATTGCATTGAGTGTGAACATGATGCAATTAATCTGTGCATCATGTAACACTATGCAAAAATCAATTTCAAAATAAAATACACTATGAACAACACCATCAATGCCATCCACAAAATCAAATAGAAACTAAGCAAATAAACATAAATACATTTACCATCAATCAATTAATCAATTTCCTAAATCAATTACAATACAATACAAATCAATGATACAATTCACTATTCAATTCCTAAATCCAAACAATTGACAAAATAATTCTACTTCAAAGTAACCACCATCATTCAAATCTAACGACAAGAAATAAGCCATTATTCAAAAGCAAGCCCCTGAAATATACTCCTGCAAAAAGCATTAAAAATGACATGTAACTAAATAAAAATTACATTACACACACAACAACGTAGAAATCAAGCAGCTAGATAAATTTGAAATACATGAAAAAAACATAAACATTAGCAAATTATTCATTTATTATCCCTGTATGTCTATCCATATATATAGACATAACATACAGGGGAAATAAAAGAGCATAAAAAACAATGCATTTCCATCAAAAAAATCACATATAATACACCCATTCAGTGTCCCTGAATGTAAGTACTGATGCAGCGGCCGTTATTCGAACGTGTCTCGAATCAGTTTTCGTGTTGACCGCTGTATTCCATTCGGTATTTTCTAATTTTATCACTATTCATGTGGCAATCCGGCACCGGGCAACCGGACGCAGTAGATCTGTTTAATTTAATGGTTTATTGTTTCTGTGGATGCAATTCTTCTCGTATCCGCCATGTGGCAGAGTTAAAGAATTATAATTTGGGTGCTATTCTTTGCGTATCCGCCAGGTGGCAGAAATGAATGCAATTAATGAATCGGATTGAATTGGAATGTGTACAGTAAATTGCTTTGCTACTTTGTAAGGGTGCAGGTGTTTCAAACAGATACTGGTGTACATACCTACAGTGGCCCTGTAACAGGGGACTTATCCCTGTTCAGTAATGTTCCTTTAATCTAGCAGTGTGGTAGTTAATTACTAAACACCACCTGCCTGATTAGATTGGTTACAAAAAGCCTGCCTTTGAGACAGGAACTGACTCTCTTTAGCTCTGACTGAGAGCTGACCTTTGGAGACACCACAATGTCTTGAGTTCTGCCAGCCACAGCAGAGCTGATTGCAAGACACCCAATAAGACTTCAAAACCTGGATGCTGGTATTTTTATGTGCACGCACAGGTGCGGTTCCAGGAGAGCAGAGAAGCTTACTCTACAGCTGATAAACAGATAAGACTATCATTATTAAGAGACTGCTTATATCTGCTTATTTGCATGCTATATGTTTGGGATGGGAGAAATGCTTAACTAATGGAGATGTGAACTAATTGCAAGGATTGCACTAGAAATACTCCCAAGTGAATGGAAGCTTTGTTCCCCCTGTGTTTGTATAATTTCCTGATGAAAAGGAAAAGGCACAATAAAGCCTATTATAATTTCACATTATAACGACTCCAATTGTGTACCTCTGTGAACGTCCGTCTAAATTTGGTGTCAGAAGTGGGATAAGAGGTGTCTTTGTAGTTAAAAAGGACCGGAGTTTTTATGTGAAATTTTTTGTTATGCTTTTTGCCTACAAACAGTCTAAACAACTTGAAAAAAAAACAAACAAAAAAAAACCTCTCATGCAGCAGAGGCAGAGTTAAAGGGGTACACACCACTGAAACTTACACTGCACTGAGACTTTACAAAAACCACGGATGGACTCTTTTCCCCAATCCCAAGAGACAGCTGAAGCAGGTAAACCTTTAATTGCCTATCACAAAGTGTAATACGGTCATTGAAATAGGGGTTTTGCCTTCCAGCCATAGTCAGGGTTCAAGAAGTGAGTCAACCCTTGAAAAGGGATAGGTGTTTGTTGTTTTCAAAAGTGTCGCTGAAGCAGTGAATACAGATGGTGACCCACGAGTGGTACTGATTTTGCAGCTAAAGGTAACCACACCGCATAGGACTACCAGCTGTGAATGGAGTATATGCAGAAAAGTGTGAAAATTGATATAAGACTGTGCTGAAGCAGGGGAATTTTTAGCAAACAAATGCTGAGTGTAAAATTGTTCTATAAAGGAAAAAGGTTTTTCAAAGCCAATTGCTGAGTGTTGAGTCACCCTGCCGGGAATGAAAGAAATAGTCCACTGCAAAGAATGTTTTTTTTCTGCAAGTAAAAAAATGTATGCCTATTATCTTGGGAGCAAAACAGACACCCAAAGAGTGAAGTGTGAATGCTATAATACCCAAAGATGAGACTGAAAATTACTGAACTAAGACAGAAAACCAAATTCTGTTGCTGAAGCGGAGGGATTGCACCCAGAAAGTAAATGGTGTATAGCAAATAGAATTTTTTTTTTTACCTAGTCGCTGCACAACTTGTATACCTGATAAAAGAAAATGCATGCACAGAACTGCTGATATTGAAAAAAAAAAAAAACATTATCCATGAAAGAAAAGTCTACAGAGATGCCTGTGAGAGCTACGACCTCTACAAGCAAAATATGCCCATCTGTAGGACTGCCACAATTGGGGGTTCTAGCAAATACAGTGGCAACAGCTGCAATAGCGCCTCCTGAGGTCAGGAAGAAAATTACACCTGATAGCCTAAAAATGGAGGACAAGATGCAGCGTTCCTTTAATGAACCCTACCCCACGGAAGAGTGGCCCTTCCAGTCCAATAAAGAGGAAGACATCTCTTACGGGGAACCCGAACTGAGTCACACCCACAAAACACCCCAAGAATGGTGGGCGTACCTGAACTCGGCACGAACAGAAAAGACCGCTCCCTTTGATGACGAATATGATCAGCAGGAGACAGAGCGGGAGCAGTGGATCACCAAATATTTCTGTCAGATAAAGCAGCTGCAAGAAAAGCCTGGCGTATATAATGAAGCTGCTAAAACTTCAAATGAAGATGGAGACCCCAGTATCCCTGAAGGGACGGTGTCATCCAAATCAAAAAGGAAGAAAAAGAAAAGCAGTTCTTCACTTACCGTGGAAGGAACAGACACGTACGCAGATCCTGTGGAGGAAAAGGGGGACCGAGTTGCCCTGCAGCCTAGAGAAAATGGAGAATTCATCCCACGGTTAACCAAATATCCAAAGGGCCCAAGGCAGAAGTCGTGTACCCCAAAGAAGTGTCTGTCCGGTGCCAACAGTGAGGAACCCTCAACTTGTCATCCCAGGGAAGCGGAGCCAGAACCAGTGAGTGACGATCACTTGACCAGCCCTGAAGACGTCCTGAAAATTGCCAGGCATGACTGTGATCTGCTCTGTGAAGAATTAGGAAGGGAGAGAATAAATAATGCTGAGCTACAGAAGACTGTGCTCACAATTTCTTCTGCGGCCAAGACCGAATTGGAGGATCTCAAGACTGAGCTAGATACTGCAAAGGCTACTATCTCCACCATGGATGAAAAGCAGAGCCAATCTGTTAAAATGGTGGCTACGCTAAAGTGGAAGTATGAGGAGGCACTGAAGCAGATGACAGTCTTCCAGCAAGAGTTTCACACTCTTCGTATAGAGCTGGATGCCTCACATCATGAGACCAACAGCTGACGCACAGACCTGGAAGTTTCCAGAAAGGAACTACACAGTCTCACTGAGGAGCTGGATATTGCTAAAGAAACTATTGGTAATCTTGATACAGATCTCAAAGTCTCTCAGAAGGAGCTTCAGACCCTCAACCTAGAGAAGGAAGTCTCACACCAGGAGATTGTCATTCTCAAAGCAGATGTGCGTAAATGGAAGGAGGACTGCAAAGAAGCCCTGAAGAATACAGAGACTGAAAAAGGAGAAAGTTCAAGATTAAAAAGAGAAAACTTAAAACTGAAAGAAGAAAATTTTCAGTTAACAGAAGAAGTCAAGGAAAAGTTTGACGCAGAGCACCGACTGCAGAACCAACTGCAAGGTCTGCGTACACACCTCCAGTATGCTGAGGAGAAGCAGCAAATGCTACAGGAAGAAAAACTGCAGGCTGCTAAAGAGGTACAAGCGCTGCAGGAACATCTGAATACCCAGTACGTCCCCACAGAGCAGTATGAGGAGCTAAAGGCCACGCTGCATGTCTTCAGAGCATCGTTGGAAGCGGAGCTTCGATACCAGGTTACTCTGTATGAGAGGGAGCGTGAGAAGGCTCAGAAACTGGAGCAAGAGCTGGAGAGACAGAAAGACTGTTCCATTCCCTTGAGTCAATACACCAAGGAGAAAACAGACGCAGCAGCAACCTTGACGACAAAAATTACAGAGCTCCAGAATATGAAGGAGACTCTGATACAGATTCCTCCAATATGGAAAAAGGTATTGGCTCTGCCCAAGCACCAGTATCCCACAGTAACTAATGCCCATAAGGACAAGGGTACAGTGAGAGTTGGGGACTCCACGCAACTTCAAAACAAAATTACGAAGTTTGAGCAACCAAAGAAAGCACTAGCCAAACCTACAGCTGCCCAACAGGCAACAAACAGAGGTAGGAGTGCAGAATCAAAGCCAGAAAAATCCTTAACTGAAGAAGCGTAACTGGCGACTCCGTGGTGTGGAGAAGCTGCAGAAAGACCACTTCAAGAGCAGAAAACTCTAAGGGCTAGTCCTAACTGCTCTACAACTGTTGCCATACACTTTGTCTACAAAAAGAGGAGTGCCCGATGCAACAGAAAATTCAAGACCGCGCACGCGATAAAAAGACTTTACGTGGAAAAAGTCCTCCACGAGCGACTGAGGAGTGCTGATCTCAAGCATCTTCGGGAGGAGACAAAAATAAACTGGAGAAAGGGCTCCAATCCCAGCGGGACAGAGGGTTCTCTTCCTCCATCCACTCTCATTCAAGTCACAGAGATATCTAGAATGAGAGTGGAAGGATAGGCTTTGGCCGTGGTAAGCCCGAGCTTCCCACAAACAGTGGAGGTATGTAACAGGGGACTTATCCCTGTTCAGTAATGTTCCTTTAATCTAGCAGTGTGGGAAGTTAATTACTAAACACCACCTGCCTGATTACATTGCTTACAAAAAGCCTGCCTTTGAGACAGGAACTGACTCTCTTTAGCTCTGACTGAGAGCTGACCTTTGGAGACACCACAATGTCTTGAGTTCTGCCAGCCACACAGCAGAGCTGATTGCAAGACACCCAATAAGACTTCTAAACCTTGATGCTGGTATTTTTCTGTGCACGCACAGATGCGGTTCCAGGAGAGCAGAGAAGCTTACTCTACAGCTGATAAACAGATAAGACTTTCATTATTAAGAGACTGCTTATATCTGCTTATTTGCATGCTATGTGTTTGGGATGGGAGAAATGCTTAACTAATGGAGATGTGAACTAATTGCAAGGATTGCACTAGAAATACTCCCAAGTGAATGTGTCACGGTTGTGCTCGGCACAAACCAGGGTCGGACCGCGAGGCTGAGGTGGGGTTGTAAAAGCACCGACCTTAGACCGCGCAGGCTGATCCGGATTGCGAAGTTCGTAGTCATACGTAGCAGGATCAGGATTGGAGAAGACAGCATCATCGTTGTACAAGCCAGGGTCAGGACAGGAGACGTCAGAATAAACATTGTCCAAGTAGGAGTTCGGCAACCACGGCCCATGGTACTGGTCTCAGGAGGTGGAAGACAGACCAGATTTACACACCGCCTAGCTGCACGGTTAAACCAGTGCTACAGCGCAAGAGTCCTGAGCGGGCTAGGGAATCCTCTGTAGCAGCGCAGGAACCAGGACACGGCCTCTCTAAATTAGGGAAAGAGTAGGCCCCAGGAACCAGGAAGCTGTAGATACACAGGGAAACCTCCGCTTCAGTGCAGGAATTCAGGAGACTGAAGGACGCAGGGACGAAACCTCTGCTTCAGCACAGGAGAACAGGAAGCTGAAGGACGCAGGACGGAACCTCCGCTTCAGCACAGAAGAACAAGCGGGAGCTTGAAGGAAGCTGAAGGACGCAGGGCGGAACCTCCGCTTCAGCACAGGAGAACAAGCGGGAGCTTGAAGGAAGCTGAAGGACGCAGGACGGAACCTCCGCTTCAGCACAGGAGAACAAGCAGGAGCTTGTGGCAGAACAGGTGGTGACATCCGGTAAGGACTATGCTCGGCAGGGAGCATTGTGGGAAAGCAGTACTTAAAGGCCAGCGGGCCAATCCCCAGCGGGGGTGTGAAGGTACTGCTCCAATGAGTGAATGCAAGTCTAGGTTGCAGTGATAGGCTGCACAGCTGCAGTAGATACCAGAGGGAGTGTGTATTGCTTTGGTGAGTGAATCCAGGCTGCAGCAAACATCAGGAGAGCTGTTCCAGAACTGCACCGGTCTGCAAGGTAAGGCAACCAGTAAACCGCGGAGCGGATTCCTTACAGTAGCCCCCCTTCACGCGAGACCTCTGGGCGAACATGAGCACTCATAGAGTTGGAGGACTGGGAATTGTTGCTGAACCGTCTAGGATTGGGGTTAGAGTCGTGGTCCAGAGACTCGTGGTTAGTCCTTAGTGTACCCCCACCCCCCGGTGAGAACTGCGGCCAGACAGGACCATCCATGGGTCTTGGGGACATTGAGTTGTTCCTAAAATTCTTTAGGTGGAAAGGGCATCCGTAAACGAGCAGTTCTTTGGTGAGTACAGTTCTAATATATGAGATTGATGGAAGAAACATCCTTGGTACATGGCTCGCCTCGCAAAATGTCTTGGAAATCCAGGGCTGTGAAGAACCAGAGAGTTCCAGAGCAGAAACAGCAGAAGAACCCCCACTGAAAGCCCAGTCTTTAATAAAGGAACCGGAATCTAGGATCAGCGGCCCTGATAGTTGATCGAATACACCAGGAGGAACTTTGTAACAGAAAAAGTCTTGGCTGACCACTGCATGTTGGAATTTGCGAGGAATTTTTCCTCTAGAAGGCTCCCAGGTAATGGTTAGTAAGGGTATAGGCAGGTTGGAAGCATCTCCCGGTATTGGTATGGAAGGTGACAAGGCAAGCAGTAAACCAGGCATAGGGACCGAAATCTTGGGATAAGTACAGAGTATTTCCAACTGAGAGGAAATAACAGGGGCAACCGAAAATTCTGAGGGACAAAACCATGGTTTAGCAGGAGCAGAGAAGCAAACAACAGTAGAGCTCTCCAATACTGGTAAATCTTCATTGGAAGATAGTATTGTCAGTGAATCAGGAATAGACCTTGGAATTTTCATATCAGTAGCTTGAGAAAAAGGCAGAGCCAGGGTAGTGGTGGGAGGGAAGCTAACATCAGAAGCTGAAGTCTGTACCTCAGTGACAGGGACCTGAAAATCAACAAGCAGCAAGTATGAACAATGAAAACTCTTAATGACAGGCACCTTAGGAGTACAAGGAGTCTTTTCCGAAACTGCAATGGCCCTAACCACAGGGGTACCTAACCTGACAAAAACATGAATAGGTGTGTTTTCTAGTGCAAAATCTCTGATCACAGGACTCCTAACCGATAGTGAGGGTGCCTGGGTTTGATTAGAGAAAAAATCAGATGTATTGATAAGTGACTTAGAAACAATTACTGAGGTTCTAGATTTGCTGGACATGTGAGAAAAAATACCCTTTAAGACAAGAGCTTTAATTTCTTCCCAGAGTAACCCCATGTTTGCTGGGGCATATTTAGACACAGTACTGAGGGACTGGGTTTCAGCAAAGGCAGGACAGCTAAATAGCTCAGATTTAAACCCCAAGACTTGTAATATATGCATGGTGACCTCAGACAGTACTAAGGGAGTGACCACAGATATGCTGATCCCTGGAGAATTAGCCTGGACAGAGAAATCAGGGGGACCCCCAATCAGGATACTCCTTGTAGGAAGAGCTTTAGAATCAGAAGGAGAATCATTACCTCTCAGAGTCTCAAAACTAGTAAGACACAATTCAGTGAAAAGGGAAACAGTGTGCAGGCTTTTTACTAATCTATATGAAAAGGCGTCACTTTTGGGAGAAAACCGTGCGTCAGCAAACATTCCTGGGAACACAATATGAACCCCAGGAGGGACATACAGACTACTGTATGCTTTTAACCCTAAGCTTAAAGAGGAGGAGAACTTAGACAGTACACGGGGATTAATCATAACTGTACTGGTCTCTGAAGTAGGTATTTGGTAAGGAATATCTGGAAAACCAGAAATTACTGCAGACTCCATAATGTGGGAACTATGCGCTGAAGCAGGGATCACCGCTATGTGGGTGACAGGCTGGTTCAGTGAAATACCCGGGAGAAGGAACTCTGCAACCAAGCTTAGGGAAAAACCTGACTCCTGACTACATTTATCAGGATAGTTTGTTTGTGAATGGTGCTCTAAAGTGCTGGGACTGTGTAAATGGAAGGGAGCATACACTGGTGTGTTGAATAATATGTGCAGTACTAAGCATTAAATGGGCATAGATTACCCTGAAGGTTGGGGTGGTTGTCTAAAGACACCCCCCCTTCCTCATTTGGTTAGCCCCCAGTAATGTACTCACTTTGTATGTCCTTCCCAGGCTCTCCCTTCCAGGCGTGCAGCTGTATGTTGTACTGTCCCACAACCAGATGTTTGAAAAATAAAGGATATTATTGCAAGACCTGCTCTTTCATCTTTGCTGTGCGCTGCACACCCTGTCACTACATTTATCAGGAACCAGAACTTTAGCCGAAGTCTCCGGAGGCGAAACTGCGGAAACTTGAGCTGAAGCAGGGGATTTATAGCAAAGAATATCTAAGGACTCCGTACGGTTATGGGAATCCCTAAATGCAACCTCTGCTGTCTGACTTGTGGACTCATTCTCTGAGGCAAAAACGAAGGCATTAACTTGGAGGCAGCAAGAATTTACAGGGGTTAATGCAGAGAATGCCTGAGAGTAAAACATAGGTAATCTTCTCTCTGTATTAGGAGAGACCAGGAATCTCTCCTCTGGAGCTAGGGGCGGGACCATGGCTGACAGAGAACAGGGATTTACCAAAGGAAACTCAGAGAGCTGCCCCACAGGGGTTAATACAGAAATGACCCTGGGAACAGAATTTAGGGATTCTTTCTCTGAAGGGGAAAGCGCACAGGACTGCCTAGCAGAGATTAAAGCTGGAAAACCCTCAAGACCTGGAGTGACAGATTCGGAGTTAGAAATAGGGGAACTAAGGGACTTATTCTCTGATAGTAGAACCTTAGTGTTGATTAGTGAAACATATGTATTCTCCAGGGGAACCTCACAGGACTGATCGGCAGGGTTAAAGCTGGAAAACCCTCAAGACCTAGAGAAAGGGCTTCTGAGCTAGAAATAGGAGAACTAAGGAACTTATTCTCTGATACTAGAACCTTAGTGTTGGGTAGAGAAACATGTGTATCCTCCAGGGGGACCTCACAGGACTGATCGGCAGGGGTTAACGTAGACATATCATTGGTGTCAGGGAACCCGGCCATACAATCAGGGCAAGGATCCGTGGTAGACCAGGGATACAGCCAAGCGGCAGCGAAGCTGGCGAGGGGAGGATCCTGTTCCTTTATGCAAATGTCCAATGTCATGGAAAGGATATGGAGTGTTTTTTGGGCATGAGCCAACATGAGGAGAGGGTCCTCTTGTGCTATATAAATGTCTAAGGACAAGGCCAGGGAAGAGAGTTCCTTTTGGGCGTCGTCCAGTTCCAAAGGGTACACATTCTCCCAGGTTAAAGGGTAACCAGGAAAGCAAATACAAGCGGCCATCGATTGTTTTAAGTCCCGGAGGCGGTAAACCTTCATCATGAGATCATTACGGCATTTATTTTGCAAAGGGGTTAAAACTACAAACACAATCAGATCTTCAATCAGGGGTATTATCTCACATAGAAACTGGTATTGAGACTGGGACTGGTTTACAGGCCGGGACAGGCTTTCAGACAGAAACTTACCAACCCTGACCACAGGGCGGTCCGAGTTTGTGGGGCCGAGCATACTGTCACGGTTGTGCTCGCCACAAACCAGGGTCGGACCGCGAGGCTAAGGTGGGGTTGTAAAAGCACCGACCTTAGACCGCGCAGGCTGATCCGGATTGCGAAGTTCGTAGTCATACGTAGCAGGATCAGGATTGGAGAAGACAGCATCATCGTTGTACAAGCCAGGGTCAGGACAGGAGACGTCAGAATAAACATTGTCCAAGTAGGAGTTCGGCAACAGGGAGTCAGGAAAGCCCCGCTTCAGCTTAGGAGCGCGGGGGTGGCCTCTGCGCGTGCGGCGACCATGGCCCATGGTACTGGTCTCAGGAGGTGGAAGACAGACCAGATTTACACACCGCCTAGCTGCACGGTTAAACCAGTGCTACAGCGCAAGAGTCCTGAGCGGGCTAGGGAATCCTCTGTAGCAGCGCAGGAACCAGGACACGGCCTCTCTAGATTAGGGAAAGAATAGGCCCCAGGAACCAGGAAGCTGTAGATACACAGGGAAACCTCCGCTTCAGTGCAGGAATCCAGGAGACTGAAGGACGCAGGGGCGAAACCTCCGCTTCGGTGCAGGAATCCAGGAGGCTGAAGGACGCAGGGACGAAACCTCTGCTTCAGCACAGGAGAACAGGAAGCTGAAGGATGCAGGACGGAACCTCCGCTTCAGCACAGAAGAACAAGCGGGAGCTTGAAGGAAGCTGAAGGACGCAGGGCAGAACCTCCACTTCAGCACAGGAGAACAAGTGGGAGCTTGAAGGAAGCTGAAGGACGCAGGACGGAACCTCCGCTTCAGCACAGGAGAACAAGCGGGAGCTTGAAGGAAGCTGAAGGACGCAGGACGGAACCTCCGCTTCAGCACAGGAGAACAAGCAGGAGCTTGTGGCAGAACAGGTGGTGACATCCGGTAAGGACTATGCTCGGCAGGGAGCATTGTGGGAAAGCAGTACTTAAAGGCCAGCGGGCCAATCCCCAGCGGGGGTGTGAAGGTACTGCTCCAATGAGTGAATGCAAGTCTAGGTTGCAGTGATAGGCTGCACAGCTGCAGTAGATACCAGAGGGAGTGTGTATAGCTTTGGTGAGTGAATCCAGGCTGCAGCAAACATCAGGAGAGCTGTTCCAGAACTGCACCGGTCTGCAAGGTAAGGCAACCAGTAAACCGCGGAGCGGATTCCTTACAGAATGGAAGCTTTGTTCCCCCTGTGTTTGTATAATTTCCTGATGAAAAGGAACAGGCACAATAAAGCCTATTATAATTTCTCATTAAAACGACTACAATTGTGTACCTCTGTGAACGTCCGTCTACAGGCCCATTGTGAATTGACCTTGTTTTTACGAAGACGTTTTCAAATTAGGCGTTCTTAATAAAAAGCATTAAAATACTCAATGTGTGCCTTTTTTTTAACATTCTTTCCCCGCACAATTGCTGAGTGGACATTATGGCTACACCACAGATGTATAAAAAACCTGACTGTAGTTATGCGTTTTTTATATATTCAGCGATTAATGCTGCAGCAGAAAAGAAGGCGACTGTATCTGAAATATATGAATATTTAATATCGAACTACGATTTTTACAAGTTTTCACCTGACGTTCATGGGTGGAAGCGTGCGATAAGAAAAACCCTAAGTAACTATCAGTGTTTTTTTCGTTTTGCCCCTCCTGCCGGAGAGATTTGAAAGTATTGGGGTGTCATGCCAGAATTTCACAGTATGTTTAATCATGGCAATCTCAAAAGAAGAAAGGTGGGTTTTAACCCATACAAAATTCGTCAATCCCAATCCAGCAATGTGCCGGCAACAGCACCACAAGCACCGGTGTCCGGTCCGACCGTCAGTGATAACCTTGTGAACGGCAATCCTTTGTACCTGTCCCCGCCAGAATACTTGGAAAATTTCCAGCCTGAGCAGGATTTCGTGTAAAAGGTACCAGCAAGCTTGCATGTACCAGTACCAAAATGTTTTCCAGCATCATCAGCTATCAACTAAAAGTGTAGTAGGCCAGCTGTCACCTGTCAACTATAATGCAGACTTGAGGAGTCACAGTGAGTCATCACCACCCGTTTGGCAAAGCTTATAAAGAAGGTACAGTATACAGTAATGTACTACACTGTTTTAAACTGTACTACAGTATAATGTACATGATAGTCTTAAGTTTTTAGCTGCAGTTGAAGCTGCCATGTGTCAAAAAAAAATTATTTTTAAAACAATACAGTAGTACTGTATGTATTTTACAGTACATTACTGTGCTAGTACTACTGTACTTATGTGCATCAATACAATACATTACTTTACTGTATGCGAGTGGAGGGGATTTTTCTCTGTTGAGTGCACTTTGAAGAATGATTTGATTGGCCGCTGATGTCCGTGACGCTGCTGCAGCTTACAAATGTAGGGAGAGGATGGGGCTCAAGAGTCGGAGCCAATCAGAAGTTTGTTCTCATCGTCCAAAATGGTTGAATGGCTGCTTTAATTCCCAATGAAGCGACATGACGCATGCGCAATACCAATAATAATAGCATATTTTTTTGTTTTTCCCCAGAAACAAAACTTTGACATCCAGCGCAAAAAGACAAAAGAAGAGATTTGGATGGACCTCTATTATCGCTTATTTTAAAAGTTGCTTTCGCACTGTTTGGCAAGTGGGCAAACATTTAGTGACAGTGCCATTTTTATCTATCTATAGAACAATTGTGAGCTTTATAGAATACCTGAAACTGTACAGTACTGTATGCTGCTGTTTTAATATTAAATTATTTTTTTACATTGTATAGTACAGTCATCACCACTACTGTTTTACAGTACGTTGCATTGCGCAACTTTTCTTATAAACACCAAAAATAAAAATGTATATCTTTTATTACATACTGTATATATTAATTATTATTGAATGCTTTCTACTTGTGCAACAGTAAATACTGTTTTCTTTTACTGGTACTGTACTGTACGTCTCATTTGAACAATTTTTTTAAATTTTTTAATGCCCTTTTTTTCCGTACTGTACTGTACTGCATGTGAAGTGCGGTGCTTTGTTGAACTGTTCATAAGAATTTCATGTCTGCAATAGGGTGTCGGTCAAAAAATACTTTTATTTTTTAATGCATACATTATTACAAATAAAACAGTTGCTGTGGTCTTTCTCTTCGTTATGGCATTGCGAGATGGGGGGGAGAGAGGGGGCTGCAGCTCTGAAAATATGGTAGAAAGAAACAAGTACTGGTAATTACTGGTAAAAATGATTAAACAATAACAACATTTCAAAAGATTTGTAAAAAAAAAAACACATTTTTTTTTCTCCAACAGGATTTCTATAAAGTTACTGTACTGGAACACTGAGAAAGCGTGGGAGAAGGGGGTTTGTGTAAGATACAGGCTTGTTTGTACTTACAGTAAACATAGTACTGTAATTTTACACCCCCCCACCCCCCATCCTTTTTTCACTGCAGCTGCTGAAAATCCTGAATAGTGTAAATAAACAGACATGGTTAGTTTGATTTTTAAAAAAAAAACACATTTAAAAACACCTTTTATTTATTATTATTTTATTTTCCCACAAACGAATTTCTATACAGTATCATACTTACCTGTGCCTGATTGACAGAAATAAATGATTAGACAATATCAATATTTCAAAACAATAAAAAACAAACAGAAAATGATTAAACACATTAAACAATAAAACAAAGCTACTGTATTTTTTTTTGGGGGGGATGAAAAACGTTTGCACTACTGTAGAGTTTGGGAAAAGTCGTTAGCAAGAGGGGTGCCACTGCAAGCACGAGCCCTTGTATGCCTCAACAGGCCATTTATAGTGTCTCTCATAGCTCTCATAACTGTAGAGGTAACACGGAAATAACGCTCCACTTCATTCAAAATGGTCTTTCTTAAATTTGCTGGCAGAGTATTCTTTCTTTTATTTCCTTCATAATTTACACTGTGGGTCCAATCACTGTACATCTCAAAACTGACGTGGTGTTTAAATATTGCCAGGGCAAATTTCTGGGCTACACCAGCACATTCAGTCTTGTATTTCTCCGGGACGTGCTGGGTCAGGTCGGTCAAGATGATATCCGGCATTGTTGGAAGCCTGGGTGCTGGTGTACTTCTGGCAGCGGGCGACGGTAGGCGGTGTGGGAGGATGCTTTCCTCCTGTTGTGGCCTTATTGGGGTTGTCACCTCGTCCTCAAAGGCATACAGACTCACGTATTCTGATGGATGGGGTAAGCGTGGGGTGCTTGGTGAGGGAAGCGTGAAGGTCACGTCATGCTGGCCACCCTCCTGCTCCTGCGTCAAACATACAGGGAAAGGGACAGGAACTCGCAGGAAAGAATACATCCCCACAATCTTCCTTTCCATCTTCTCCATGTTCCTTGCCATCTTCTCCATGTTACTTGCCATCTTCTCCATGTTACTTTCCATTTTCTCCATGTGCATATCCATTCTCAACATGGTCTCCAAAAGAAGATCAATATTTTGCTCTGTGCTGTAGACATCTGCGTAGGTGGGTGGTGGAGAAGGTGACCAGGGAGTTGCCAGGAGAGCAGCAGCGTCGAGGATGGGTTGTGGAGCAGGTGAGCTGGGGGTTGCCAGGAGAGCATCCTCAAAGATGGGTTGTGGAGAAGGTGAGCCGGGGGTTGCAAGGAGAGCAGAAGCGTAGAGGATGGGTTGTGGAGCAGGTCGGCAAGGGGTTGACAGGAGATCAGCAGCGTCGAGAATGGGTTGTGGAGCAGGTGAACCGGGGGTTGACAGGTAAGCCAGGGTTTGTGGAGCAGGTGAGCCGAAGGTTGCCAGGGAGCAGCAGTGTCGAGGATGGGTTGTGGAGCAGGTGAGCCGGGGGTTTACCAGGAGAGCAGCAGCATCAAGGATGGGTTGTGGAGCAGGTGAGCCGGGGGTTGCTAGGTGAGCAGCAGTGTAGAGGATGGGTTGTGGATCTGGTCGGCAGGGTGTTGACAGGAGAGAAGCAGCATAGAGGATGGGTTGTGGATCTGGTCAGCAGGGGGTTGCCAGGAGAGCAGCAGCGTCAAGGATGGGTTGTGGAGCAGGTGAGCCGGGGGTTGCCAGGAGAGCAGCAGCGTCGAGAATGGGTTGTGGAGCAGGTGAGCGGGGGTGGGGGTGCAAGGAGAGAATCGGGATTCCACTTGACTTGTACAGTCCTCCTCGAGCGACTGAGGAGTGCTGAGTGCGCCGATCTTCTTAACAAAATAAGGCCCAGGGGTCTTAACCTTTGGAGCCTTCTGAACATTTTCTTTACTTGCGCATGCATGGCATGGTTTGTCAGAGGTGCTGATAAGAGGTTGAAATCCTTGAGCCGTGTGTGCGGGGGGTGGGGGAGGGTGCGAGCTGTGCCAGCTGTTTGAAGCTCCAAGCTGTACAGTAGTTCAAAGACATATTCTCAACAGGTCATTGTAACAGGGGAGATATCCCTGTTCAGGAAATGTGCCTCTAATCCAGCAGTGTGGTGGTTAACTGCAGGTAGTTAATTAACCAACACCATCTGGCTGATTATATTTATTAGAAAAGCCTGCTCTTGAAACAGGAAGGGAGATTTCCTGAGTAGGAACAGATGTCTTGAGCCTGCCAGAAGAAACTGCACGCTGCTTGCAAGACACAGGGGAAAGCACTTCTGAACCTGAATGCTGATATAGCCTGAGGAAAAAGGCAGCAACCCAGAAATACCCGGCGCGAGGGAAATCTCATGACCGCGCACGCAGCAAAAAGACTATACTTGGAAAAAGTCCTCCTCGAGCGACTGAGGAGTGTTGAGTGCGCCGATCTTCTTCTTAACAAAATAAGGCCCAGGGGTCTTAACCTTTGGAGCCTTCGGAACATTTTCTTTACTCTGCTTTGGTTTTCGCTTAGGTTTTGGCTGGGAAACAGCTTCTGCCTTTCGCTTGGCCGGCACAGCAGAAGAAAGATGGTTCCTGCGTCTGTAGAATCAGAAGCGATCCATGGAAACAGATGGACGAATGCACAATGTATTATCTGGACAAGAGCAAGTTCAGATAGAGATCAGTGTGTGAGAGTCTATGCAATTTGCAATTTTGTGTATTCAATGCACATTCAATACACATCAAATTCACATCGAATTGCTCTGTGTGTGCTTGCAATTTTTTTCTATCAGCAGCGATGCCAAAGAAGCAGCGATGCCAAAGAAAAGGATTTCAAAAGACCTCAGCTTGAGAATAAAGGATATGTACCAGAATGGACAGAGCATTGCACAGATCCACCGCTGGTTAGCTGCTTCGGGCCTCAGTTTAGCAAAAAGCACTGTTTGTTATCATGCGCATGGGAAGGCAAAAAACATCAAAAGAAAGCCGACTGTCACTACTGAGTACTTATTGTATTGTACTCCATAACTCTACCAACGTCTTGTACTGAACTGTACAGTACTTGTATGCCTGAGTTCAATATTTTATTAATCTTTACAGTGCCTTTCGACTGTACAGTATAACATTTTTGCCATTCTTACAATCAGTCACTAGCTTTTAAAGTCAACTCTACAGTAATATACAGTACTGTACTGTCTTCTGTACTTTAGGAGTTGGTGTGATAGTGTAATCATTTCGAAAGATTCTGTTTTCTTTGAACTAATAATCCTGCAGTTTGTGTGCTATTTATTTAATATATTCATACTGTAGCGCCCAAAGTGTACTCACAGTACAATAAGTGCAGCAGCAACATCAGACAGTAAGAAATCTGTGCGCTATTGGGATGCTTAATTTGCCTACTGTAACAAATTGTTCTGTTTTTCTTTACACATTAGGACGAACAATCTTCTGGTGGACAAAATAAGTGACGCGAATGATGAGACGTGTGCCACAAGGGTAAAGAATGCACTAGAGGCTACTCACAAAATAAAAGCACCAGAGACCAGTATCAGGTTGATGAGATGGAAATTGGGATGGAAATATGGGCGTTTTAAGTAAGTACAGTATACAGTAAGTCACCCATGCCCTCTTTTTTTTATGTTAGGGTCCCTCCTAATACAGTATCATACTGTACTGTATTTCCAGCATTTAGTGGCTCTAACATTTTTCCTTGTCATTACAGAGCGTATCCTATGATAAGGGAAGCAAACAAAATAAAAAGAGTGGGCCAGGCACGGGCATGGATTGAAAGTGGCGAGAGTTTCAATGATGTCATCTTTACAGATGAGACAACTGTAGCGCTTGAGAGGTTTGCCCATTTTGGATTCTACAAAAAAGGACGCCTATCTCTGAAGCCGTGTCCCAAGCACCCAGTGAAGATGCATGTGTGGGGTGCCATCTCTAGACAAGGACCAGGATGCATCATTATCTTTGAGGGTAAAATAATGCACAAATCCACATGCTGTGGCCTTACGCACTGGACAGCTGTACTGTATTCAGTATTTTGTACCCTAATGTTACATTTTTTTTCTTGTTTCCAGGAATCATGAATAAAGCGTTCTTCCAAGATCACATAATTACACATGTTGTTGAATACATAAAGAATAATTTCTCATCTGGTCACCGGTTCTTCCAGGACAATGATCCGAAACACACAGCGTCGATGGCTCACATTCTTGCCAGTGGTATCAACTGGGTTAAGATGCTTGCGGAGTAAGTTGGGTAACCTTTTCTCATTGTTTTACATAGTTTACTGTATATCTGCAACGTAATTCACCTTTTTTCTCCCCTCCTACGGTATTACAGATCACCAGATTTTAATCATATCGAAATGGTATGGAATGAGTTGAAGGATTATATCAGAAAAGTGTGGAAACCGTCCAAAAAGGAAGAATTGGAAAACGGGATACTGAATTTCTGGAACAATATACTCACCGTAGACAGATGTAATAAATATATTGATCATATTGCGACTGTGTTGCCAATTGTTATACAACGTAATGGCCAGGCCTCAGGGAAGTAATAAGGCACAGGTAAGTATGAAACAGGTAAGTATGGCCCTAAAAATAACCATGTCTGCATTTATTGTTTCTTTTCATTTTCACTTTGGCCAAAATGTTAAACTAAAAGACCTTTTTATTTATTAGATATCTATACATAAATATTTAGGCACTGTACCGTGTATAAGTTTCACTGGATCTGCACTGAGCTCTGTCTGTGTTTCATGTTCTGTCTCTGATTTTAAATATATATTGCCATGCTCAGTAGCACTCCTCTGTGACACTAATATGCTTATATATATATGTTGTGGTTATTTTGGGGGTTCAATATGAACGTGTAGATGTCCTGTATGTTTTACAATTCTTGTTCAGCTGGTCTTAGCTGATTGGAGGGTGGCTCCTCCTACCTAATTGAATCTCACTCCCTCCCACATTTAAATGGTTAAAAGCTCACTCCATTGCATCTCCCACTCTCAGGGGAACTTGCTTGCTTGCTAGCAGTTTGATTGTGACAAATCTAATACAGAGTGCTTTTCCTGGTAATGTACAGGTTAATAAGAGCTTCAATCAGACTTAGAACTATGCCACTAATTTTGACAGATTTATTATAAATCATTCTTCCTGGTAATGTACAGGTTATTAAGAATTTATATTAGTGTTAGGGACACTTGAGATGTGGTCTGCCGTGTAGTGGCTCAAGGACTTACAACACTTTGGCCAAAATGTTAAACTAAAAGACCATTTTATTTAATAGATATTTATACATATATATTTAGGCACTGTACCGTGCATAAGTTTCACTGGATGTGCACTGAGCTCTGTCTGTGTTTCATGTTCTGTCTCAGGTTTTAAACATTTTCTGAACTGCCGCAAACAAGGAAGGGTCGGGGGAAGTTTAAGATATTAGTATGGTGTTCATGTACAAACCAGCCTGTATCTTACACAAACCCCCCCTCTCCCACCCTCTCTCAGTAGTTACTGTATAGAAATTCGTGTTTGCCAAAAAAAAAATGTTTAAAAAAAATCTTTTGAAATACTGTATTTTCAGAGCTGCAGCCCCCTCTCTCCCCATCTCGCAATGCCATAACGAAGAGAAAGACCAGAGCTACTGTATTGTATTTTTGTACTGTATTATGCATTAAAAAATAAAATCTATTTTTGAACACCCCTCTTGCAGACCTGAATTTCTTATGAACAGTTCAACAAACAAAGAATTGCACTTCACATTAGTTTGGGAAAAAATAAATAAAAACAAAAAATGCTTTATAAAAATTATTATATTTTTATTGTTTAATCAATCATTTCTGTTAATAATGCAATAAAATGCTGTAGAAAAATACTATTTTCCTGCATTAAGGATTATCCAACATGTCTTCTGCCCAGCTCAAGATAATCACGCAACAGTACATTTACATTAATGGCTCTGTTGGAGGGCTCTGTTGTTGTGTTGTTGATAAGCTTTGAACTTCAAGTTGACTTGTTTTATTACAGTACAATAGCAGTTTTAGAAGGGATTGCTTAGCTAGGCCTGAATCTCACGCAACATGTTAATCTTATTACTAGTTGGGGGGGAGTGTTGTGTTGAAGAAAAGGCAAGTTAGAAGGGCTTAGCTTATCGCACTTTCGCATGCGTGGCATGGTTTGTCAGAGGTGCTGATAAGAGGTTGAAATACTTGAGCCGTGTGTATGAGGGGGGGGGAGGGTGCGAGCTGTGACAGCTGTATGAAGCTCCAAGCTGTACAGTAGTTCAAAGACATAGGGCCTCATGCAGTAAGCGACGATTATGTGAAATCGGCAAGCTTACCGATTAGTCATGTTATTGGCGATTTTCCCTCTCCGTATGCAGTAAGTGCCGAATGTCTTCAAAATGAAACCGAAAACAAATCCGCCCACTCTCACGATGATTTGCCGATCATACACATGTGTATCGGCGTGCGTGTCGGGGTGCTGTTAGGTTGGCCAATCAAAAATCATGCTGAATCAGGCGATGCAAGCATGTATTGGATAGCACGCCATATTTAAAGGCAACGTGTACTGTTAATCATTCTCTGTGTTGTTGGGAGTGAGAGAGAGAGAGACGCACAGAGCTGGGCGATTTAATATTTGCATATTGACTGAGAGACTTGTTGTGTATTGTGAGAGCTTTGTCCTTTGTTGTTTTGTTTACATCTTTGTCTTGTTTTCTATGTGGAAGTGTTTCGTGTGATTGGCTGTACATTTCTTTTCTGTTTTTTTGTGAGTGCTGTAAGTATGCCCGCAAAGCGTGGGAAGAGTGATGCTGGTGGAAGTGGTAGTGCTACTCGTGCGAGTATGCGTCAGAGTGAACGTACTGTTCAGGGGAGTGATGTTGCTAGGAGTGCGAGTGCTGTTGCTGGGAGTGGGAGTGCGGTTTCTGTGAGTGCTGTTGCTGGGAGTGTGAGTGCTGTTGCTGGGAGTGTGAGTGCTGTTGCTGGGAGTGGGAGTGCTGTTGCTGGGAGTGGGAGTGCTGGTGCTAGGAGTGCGAGTGCTGTTGCTGGGAGTGGGAGTGCTGGTGCTAGGAGTGCGAGTGCTGTTGCTGGGAGTGGGAGTGCTGCTGGTGGCTCAGTTGCTGATGGGGTGTCTGGTGGTGGCGTGCTTGCTGGTGACCAGCTTTTGGAGTCTCTTCCATTGGAACAAGGAGAGTCCAGTCAGCAGCAGCCAAGCTCTGAGCCTAAACCTGCTCGGAAGAAACGTGTGGAGAAGCCACGTAATCCTCGCTTCAATGACCAGGAAAATAGGGCTCTTGTCACTGGGATTCTGGAGCACTATGACAGTCTCTATGGACATTTAGTAGGTAAGTGTACCTTTCCATTTATTCTTCAAATACATGTGATCCTAGGTCATGTGATTTTTGTTCATATGCAAATATGGGTACAGAATATCTGTCTATGTTAATTATTGTGGAAACACAGCTTTTTATCATGCGTTACAAGGACAACTAAACACAGGCGTTCAATTTCCGATAACTGCATACAATATAAATGCAAGCTTGCTTACATGTCTAGGTTTAGTAGTGAATGCTCATGTGCTTCACATATTACACCTAAAACAGCATGTTTGCTATCTCTTGGAACAGCTAGCAGTGTAGGAAACTGGTGCTTCTATTATTATGAATTAACATCATATATTTTGTTTCTATTTCAAGCGCGGACAAGTTCATCAAGCAAAAAAGAAATGTGGGACACAATAATAATTGGTGTCAATGCGTGTGGGAATCGTGTCAGGGACAAGGGGAATTGTCGCAAAAGATTTGACGATATTCGGTCAAAATTGAAAAAGAAAATACAAGACCAACGCGTGCATGCTTCTGGCACTGGAGGTGGCCCGACACCACAACGTCTGATATTAACTCCATTGGAGGAGCTGCTTTGGGGAAAATTACTTCCCGTCGTCGTGGAGGGCTTGGCCGGTGACCGGGACATTGGAATTTATCCCTCACAATTTCCACCAGGTGAGAAATATTACTGTACTAGGCGTGTCGTTGCTTACAGTTATTTTGCATATTTCCGCTGCTTTTTATACTGTCTTCACAATATAAGCATACCTGCATCTATATATGTATATGTCTGATTCTGTATATATATATATATATCTCAAAATATACATATATGTTGAAGTCCTACTAAAAGCAGTAACTAATATAGCACGTGCCATTGCGTGGTCATTTACATGTGAATTCCCAAAATGCATTGCTGCAGTGGAACCAATTGATGGTGGGCAAAGATGGGGAACAACAGGGTAGTACACATGTGTAACACATGCTAATGAGAAATTATTACTAGCTACAGGTACAGAACATAAATATGTATAATATTATTGTGTATTTTATTTATTTTACTCCTACAAACACGACATTACTGCCTATTGTAATCGTGCATCGAATATATTGCATGCAACGGCCTACAAACATCACTTGCACTAACACATGTATAGTTGTTTATGAAAAGGTCAATTTTTGCTTTATGTCATATACAGACAGCATAATGAGGCACACGTAGCATATGTTATGTCATTGTGTTCATAACTTGCACACTGCAGACGACTATTTAGCTCCTCTACCATTGTGTTAAAGCAGCTGCAATGAATATGTCATCACAGCATACACTTCAACAGAGGGGGTGGGGTTCAGCACACAACCAAATTACAGGGTCATCTTAGGGTCAACTTAGTTCACACCATTTTCACCTGTTTGAAGTAATTGAAAGGTCTGGCTGATTAGGGTTTTTGGGGAAGGGAATACCGTTCTTACAACCTGACTAGCAAAACTGAAGTTAATCACACTCATTTGAAAGCTTAACTCTAGGTACTAAATGCCCCAACAAGTCATTAGTTATCAAACCGTACGTCACACATTAGTTCACTCATATCTATAGTTGAACTGCTATCAACGACACATTATCACACACTGCATGTGTTGTCTTGTTGAGTGACAGCCACATTCAGGTGTGCCACATCTTCTATTAATGTACCACACATATCCTGTACCAAAAACAAAACTTTTTGCAATATGACCACCTTCATGATAACCATTGTGAATGTTCATCTCATGATAGTTATGTACATTATGATACTGATATGACTACACAACATATGATTTTTATGTACAAATTAAATCAATTTATCCTCACGCATTACTGCAGAAACATAGTATGTTGTATGTTAGGGAACTCAAAAGTTCTAAGTACACAGGCATGTACATTGTTATTACAACTATTTATGTTCACTTTCACACACATATTTTCGGTTAAGGAACTGATGCTGTTAGGTACTCATAAATACAGAACATACAATAACTGTTTGTTCAATATTTACACATGTAAATGTCCAACTAATGTTATTGTTATATATAGTTGCCCCTGGAGGACATGTGTAACCTGAGACGGAACAAGTGTCTTCACCTTGGTCATGCAGCTCAACACACCTAGAAGGTGAGTGTATCAGTTGGTGGCCATATAATATGTGCACTTCTATATGTTATGTTGTCATGTTCATTATTTGCTTTGCACATGTTCTTTAAATAGGATTACTTAGTGTCAGTGAAAATGAAGTGTAAGGCAACATGTATTGTGTTAGTGATGTTAACTATCATGTAGGAGTTGTGAGTTTAGAGCAAGTTTTCATTCATTCATATTTCATACTGAGTCCAAACATTATTCGTAAGTCAAGGTAGTTTTTAATGTGAGGTTATAAAACGTATGGAAACATGTTAGGTGTTACTTATGACACAGTATAATTACATAGTAACACAGCAGAGATTAACATGCCATTTAATAATGTGTACATTTATTTTTAGAACATGATGATGAAGATGATGATGATGCCGCCATAGACACAGAAATACAATCAAGTGAGCATGATGAGGTTCCCATTGAAACAGTTATACAGCCAAATCGTCCATCAACTAACACATACGATGCAATAGTAGCTTCTGAGGGAAAAAATGTTGAAGCAGAAAATCGTCGCCATTCTGATCTGATGACAGTGCTGGAAAGGATGATTTCACTGCAGGAAGAAACGATATCACAATTGGCACATCTCCACAGAGTCTTCATTGAAGAGCCTAAACAGTTGCAAAAAATCAACACCTCATTCGAAGCATTAGTTGTTCAGCAAACCCAAGCGAATTACTTGAGAATGACTACAGTACCAAATTTCAACTTCAACACATCACAGGAAGGATCTTTACATGGTACTCATTTTTCACCCCATGCATCTGATGTTCATTCCCCAGGTCGGGATGTTACCGGTCAAGTAGCAGAAAGTTCTGTGCATGTTCCTGACAACATCCTACCGCTGCCATCTGTAGAAATTCTGGAGCGGACACCTACAAAGGAGGCGGCAAAAACAAAGAAGCACAAGCAGTTACTACTGACCAGTTTTTGGACACAAACAAAAAAAGCCACACATGAAACGGACCAACCATCACTTGTGCAGTGTCTACGAACATGCTCACATGTGTCAGTGGGCACAAGCCCTGTCGGTGAGTCACTGGCCACAAGCCCTGTCCGTGAACAGTCACTGCCCACAAGCCCTGTCCGTGAACAGTCACTGGCCACAAGCCCTGTCCGTGAACAGTCACTGCCCACAAGCCCCGTCCGTGAACAGTCACTGGCCACAAGCCCTGTCGGTGAGTCACTGCCCACAAGCCCTGTCGGTGAGTCACTGCCCACAAGCCCTGTCGGTGAGTCACTGCCCACAAGGCCTGTCGGTGAGTCACTGCCCACAAGGCCTGTCGGTGAACAGTCACTGGCCACAAGCCCTGCCCGTGAAGTGCCAGAGGCCACTCAAAGTGGCTCTGTTGTGCCTAAAGTTGTTGGTAAACGAAAAAGGAAAATCCAAGAGACAACAAGCAGGCCTGTTACTCGCTCTCAAAAGGAAAAAAAATAATAAATGTTATAATTCACTAAATATGTCTTTGGCCTTGTTTTGTTGACTACAGATTATCTAATGAATATTGTATGTATGCTGAAGACCTGTTGTTTCCAAATTTTCAAGTATGTTCTTGTACACGTGAAGTTTTGGAAATGTTAACAGTCCTAATTAATGAATAGTGTTATTAATATTGATGTATTAATCATCTGTTCAGTAATGGTCCACCAGGAGCCAGTTGCTATGTTTAGAGAAGCTGCCATTGACTTACCTGCAAAACATTTTATTTGGGTGTGTTACTTGATGTAATCATTGCATGTTAATATTATTCACATGCAATTAAAAACACACATCTATTTAACTGCAAACATCTTTCTTGTCCGTGTACAGCAGGATTAAGTGTAAAACATTACTTACCTTCACCTTGCTTGCCCATTGTAATGTTGTCCTTTAATCATTTATGTGTTCTTGTTTCAAGAACATATCTGTGAATGTATACTAATATATATGTAGTATGTATGGATATATGTACACACAGTGTGTGTGTGTGTATATATATATATATATATATATATATATACAGTGTTCGACAAACCTATACATTTGCTCGCCCTGGGCGAGTGGATTTAACCCCCGGGCGAGTAAATATTGGCCCAAGCAGCACACGTTTGGTACTAGGTGGCGAGTAGATTTTTTTGTGTGGCGAGTAGATTTGTTATATGATTTGTACTATCTAAACTGGTATAGATGTATTTTCAGAAAACATACACTTCATGTTTCCTTGTGAAAACACAGTATTTTAATAATACAGGCCTAATGTTTGTGAACTATACTAACTGTGAGCCTATAACAGTATTGGCCTAAAACAAATGTTTATTACTTAATTCACTCATGTTTATCACCATTTAAATAGGTTTCATACAAGGCCTACTTACTGCCATCAATATGTTCTGTGTACACCTGCATTACAGAGATATTATTAGTTGTAACACTACAGGCCTTCTAAATTAAAAAAAAACCTTGTTTGATGGTAAATCACATTTACCAGACAGGTCAATGCAATAGGCCATAACAATTTTTAAGCCTCTATTATTTTAACCTTTAAATAAATCACACCAATATAAAAATCCCTCTTTACATATAAACCCTTAAATATTGTAATATACACACACATTAAAAGTTTGGTTTTACTGACATTATATATATATATATATATATATATTTATGAGAGATATATATATATCTACATATACACACGTACTTTAACTCTGATGCAAACAGGGAGTTAACCAGACTTTCAAATAGACACAGAAATTTATGGGGGAAAAAAATAATTACTTTTGCAGGTGTGTGTGTATTTCATTATATGGCTGTGTAAGCACTATTTTCATAATGTGGACAATGTTTTTTTCCTCAACCCACAATGTTTCTTAATTAAAAGTCTACAAATGTTTTGAGAAAGTAGATAAAAGTTGCTACATGTTGGTCAGTCAAATGGCTTTCAGAAACCACAAATGTGAAACCAATTATTTCTAGACCTACAATTGGTGCTTGAAACAAGGAGTACAAGTTGAAACATTGTGTGACCTTGAAAAGGAGAGACACAAAATAGTTAGCATTTGAACCATTTCATTATTATGAGCAAAGAACATAGAACTGCACACATCATTTCTGATACTCTGCAATGGCTGATGATTTATGTACAAATATGCATCCACACAAGGGGTACAAACTGATGATTGCAGAAGCGATTGTGTCAAGTCCGGACCAGAAAGCCAACGTGGGACAAATCTATGATTTGATTAGAGCAAAGTATCCTTATTACCAAGAACCTGGGCGTGCGCGAAATTTTAAATCCTCAGTAAGATTCACTTTATCAACTAATGACTGTTTTGAACGTGTGCAGGATAAGCTACAAGATAGGTATGGTTTTTGGAAGATTGCTAAGGAAAAACAATTCACCGTGGAAGACGGCACACATATTGTGCTAAATGGCATATTTATTCCTAATGCCAATAGCAATGGATCCGCTACTACTGTTCCGTGTGAATCCATACCTGCTGCAATATATGCACCCGCCATTGCTGAAACACACATTCTACAAGAACATAACTACTATGATTTTGTACAAAGCGTTTTTGCTGCAAACGCATTCGAATGGGTACCCGAAGAAATGAACCTACCTCCGGACCAATTGTTTGAAGAAAGCAGTGGCGATTCCTATGAGCGCTTCATGGAGGAGATGTGTGTCATACAGGATTCAGCGTTTGGGTCAACCGTGGATGCAAATGCCTTGGTTTTCTGGAGCGACCAGTTGCAGGCAGACGAAGTGTTACTTCTACAAGAATGGTAAATATAAAATCGTTATGCGTTGACTCAGCGTTAAAAGTTTTTTTTTGTAACCACCATTTTGACTTTAAATGCGTGGATACAGCGTAACATTGCAGATTGCATAACATGTAGCGATCACAAACACATTGTTTCCTATTACAATATAGTAGAACCTGAAAGAGTAGTACACATTGCTCACGGAATAAATATATGTACTTTCCTATCCCTTTAAACATATTATAAACATTTACCATAACTGTAACACACACCTCTTTTGTTATCATGCAACATCTACAAAAAACAAACCGGGTCGACCACGTATGACGTGGGACCCTTGTCATGTGCCAAGGCGTCCTTAAAAAGGATTACGGATGTAAGTCCCACCCCCAAGCGACGTGCGCGCGTCAAAGCCTATTGGCTGTGTTGTTTTGTTATAGTTACGGTAACTGCACTGTGTCATGCGTGCGCCTCAGTGTTTGTGGGCGTACACTGGGCGTTAGGCGAATGTTAATTCAGTTGGAGGAGTGTTTGCGTGCGCTTCACGCTGGCTTAACATGACGTCATACGTATTGCATTTGCGCATTGTGTTATCGGCCGTGCTTTCTGTCCACACACGTCTGTTTAAAAAGAATACAGATGTACTCGTTTAGAAGGAATGTAGTTTCGCCTTCATTGTATTTTAAATAAATATTTAATGGTTAATGCTATTTTCAACATGTATTGAACGCACAACGTACGCATTGCTTTGCGCATGCGCTAACAGTTAGTCGACCCAAGCGTGAAGTGCGTGCGCACACTAAGATGTGCGCGCACATTTTTCAGTATACAGGCAACGTTAACTTCATATACATAGTTATGCCTGCTACTAATTTAATTAACGATTACATAATGATGTACACTTGTAGTTCTAACATATAAGTGACTGACGTGTGTATGTACACAATCATATAGAGCTGTGTAACGCGTTGTCACGGATACATATATAGTAAGGTGCCATCTTTGACCATCATGAGTTTGCTGTATTTCAGAGATGTCGGGGAAGATACAATCGGATCAATGTATGATTTCAGAAGAGTCTACCTTGATATGAGATGATTGTGAGGAGGAGCCACCGACTACTATACTACATATGGAACTAATTTTATATTGCTTGCAGCGCTTATTAACAAACAATTAAAAATGTGATACCCTTATGCCTAAATTGCATAAGCACTTAATTAACATAATGATGTTGCAAAAGAGTGCAGCTAGAAATTTTCTTGAGTGTTCTTTAATTACTACTAACATTTTATGCCATGGTGTGTTTTATATATAACAACCATTCCCACTCTGCTAACACATTTGTGTATTCTATTGTGTAATGGAACGTATGACTGTCGAAACTATGTAACAATAATAATAATTATAATAATAATATGAGCATGTTCTTGAATAGCGCTGCTAGTTGTACGCAGCGCTTTACAGACACAATTTTCAGGCTGAGGTCCCTGGCCCGTGGAGCTTACAATTTATTTTTTGCCGCCTGAGGCACAGGGAGAAAAAGTGACTTGCCCAAGGTCACAAGGAGCCGACACCGGGAATTGAACCAGACTCCCCTGCTTCAAACTCTCAGTGCCAGTGTGTGTCTTTACTCACTGAGCCACTCCTTCTCCCAATGTAAAGGACACTTACAACCAACTAGCAATTTCTTGTTAAAAATCTCTTGTTACATGGGTATGTTGATAAAATGGTTTGGGACTGTAGCAAATAATGTTATTGGCAAGATGTTGTGGTCCCCTACAATGCATGATGTTCTGAATATTACATCAACATAATGTAATGAAGTACGTTTATGTGTATATTTCATGTACCAAACTAACTATAGTTTACTGTGTTTATTAAACGTTCAACACATACATAGTACAGTCAATATGATGATATAAGCTACCATAATAAACATGCTGTTATCATTTGTCGGTGTTATACATGGATCATAAGCAAATTGATACAGACACAAACAGTTGTCTTAAAAAGTGTGCGTATGCTAATGTGCACATGATTGACGTTTATATTTTGAGAATACTTGATAATTATCATCATGATAATGATGAAGTGACGTCAATGACATTCCAAATATATTACCAACATTGTCATTGTGGGAAATTAGAAATGCTAAATATTTTGAAGCATTAATAATCACCTACATTGCTAAATATAAGATGTACCACGCATTGTTGTGATTACAGGCATTCATGCATGGAGTGTTATGATCAGTCAATTGCATCCGTGATTAATGAGCTCCCGTAAGTAAACAAATAAGTACAGTTATCCCCTTCTCTCCAAACACCTCTATATTACATTAATGGAATTTATAAGGGAACATACATTAAATGTGATGAAATGGGAGTAATCATTTTCAAATAATATGCACATGAAACCTCAATAGTAGCTAGATGCATGTACATGATACAGAAAGTACATATATGTAACATTTGTCTTTGAACCAATATGTTGGGTTTTTAGTTCAAATAATTATACGAATATTGAGGTAGGCACATCTTATGCCAGATGTCAGCAAATATACATACCATGATCAGTCATACTGGAGATATACCTATAATGCAAAGGAACAATATATAAATTGCAAACATTGACATGCCATCTTCAGTACCGTAAGCAACACAGCAAAGTGTGTATTTGGCTTTAAATGTGCAACACCATGTATATTTAATGAAATTCAAAATTTAAAGCAGCCTGGTGTACACATCATATGGATGTACATGTTACACTGCACCAATAACATTGTATGTAAGCATACTGCAAGAATGAATGACTATGGCCATACTATGTGTATTGTGTTAGCATAAGGAACAACACAATGCAAAAATATTACTGCTTTGTTACCCCAGTTGTATTCACATACACACAACTAATGTACAATTGAAGAGGGATTATATAACCTGTGCAACAATAACATACCGCTGCCACATCCCTTTGTGCACACAGCAGAGAAAAGAAAGGTGTGCAACCCATATTCATCTGTGTCCTAACAGAAGGTTATATAAAGAAACATTATTGTTAATATAACATAATTAATCTATAAAAGTAGTACTAGGAACATATATGTTTTTACTTACAAGAAAAAAAGGAATTGATGAGATTCTGGGGTGTCTGGCCACCACTGGCTGTTTGTTCATTTTCAGCAGCTACATGGGTTGGATGCTCGTCTACCAAAGCCTCAGCTAGGTCTGATTGTACATTGTGCCTGAGTGCAATATTGTGCAAAATGCAACAGGCAAGGATAATATCAGACACTTTTTGAGGCTTATATAGAAGAGCCCCACCAGTTCTGTCCAGACACCTAAATCTGGTCTTGAGTAGGCCAAATGTCCTCTCTATAACAGATCTTGTAGAGATATGGGCTGCATTGTACCTCTCCTCTGCTTCAGTTTGAGGGTTTAGCACCAGAGTAAAGAGCCACGGCCTAATTCCGTATCCTGAGTCACCTATAATGAATGGAGCACACATAAGCTTAAATTAGTGATAAGATTCTACAATGACAACATTCCTAAAGAAAAATGTGTTTTGTGTTAGAACATCTAAGTCTGTACTCACCCAGCAGCCAACCATGTTCAAAATGTCCCTCTTCGAACGCATGGAAGACTGAAGAGTTCCTCAGGATAGAGGAATCGTGACTGGAACCAGGGAATTTGGGTACCACATGCATTATCCTCATCGTGGCATCACATACCACCTGTACATTGAGTGAATGGTAGTGCTTACGATTGCGGTAAACATGCTCACTCTCACTAGGTGCAATCAAAGCAACATGTGTGCAATCGATTGCACCCAGCACACATGGTATCCCTGCTATATTATAAAAGCCATTCCTGACTTCCAGCCACTCTGTCGCCTCTGTAGGAAAATGAATATAACTCCTAGCGCATCTATTGAGTGCATAGAGAAACTGGGTAAAGGCCCGCGAGAATGTAGATTGCGAGACCCCGCCCACTATGCCCACAGTTGTCTGGAATGACGCGGAATCAAGATAATGTAATGAGCACAGCATTTTAACAAGCCCAGGGACTGCACGACCTCTGGCTGTCAAAAAATCTAAATCTCCCCTTATCTCCTCATAAAGAGATAAGATTGCTGCTGAACTCAAACGATAGCGACTGATTATCTCCTCCTCACTCATCCCATCTAACAGGGTTCTCTCCCTGTACACACGCGGACGAGGCACAACTTGTCTCCTCTGTCTTCTCCTCTGATCTCCTGTCCCTCTACCTGTCCCTCGGCCTGTCCCTCTCCCTGTCCCTGTCATATCCGCGTGCCTGTCCCTGTCACTGTCCCTGGCTCTGTCCCTCCCTTGCCCTATGTCATTCTCTTGATCAGCAAGCATGTCATGGAAAAGAATGTTCCTCCGTCTCCTAAACAATCGCAACATTTTGAAATGAGTAGCTATGAATGAGCAGGTAATGGGCGTCCTTTAAATAGGTATGTGATGATGTCAGGTGACATAGTAAAATGCAAGGTGTTACATTAACATATTAAAGTACTTCTGTCCCAAGCTGTCTGCAGTTGATCTTAGAAGTATTTGTTCTGTGTATTCTGCAGGGAATCATGATATTTGCCAATGATGTCACGTGAAGCTTTGTACAAACATTGCTTGAAAAAAATTAATTTAATGTGCAATGCATGTAACACTTCTGAACGCAACAGTCAGTCATGTAATTAGACAAAAAGCCTGAGATTGGCGTGTAAAATGTTTGCTGCAACATGTGTAATTAGCCATGTTATTGTCACATGTTGACAACAATGAATTCTCGTGTGCATATGCATACATTTATTGCATGAGGATAGTTGCTATAGAATCAGTTTGAAAGGTGTCACAATGATTAATTACTGTAGATGTGTGTAGAAGTTAGGTTGAAGTGCTTGTAATGCAACGTTTACAATGTAAACATGCAATGTGATTGAGTGTCCAATAAGTGACGTCATGAAAAAGGGAGGACCCAAAACTACATGTAAACATGAGAAGAAAGATGTACATGAACGTTTCAAGATGCGTTACACATTACAAGCATTGTGTAATGTAAAGCAACATGAATATACGGTGTATGTGTTAGATGTGTGACATGTGTAACATCATATAAATAATTGTCGCTCAGTTCAGTAAAATGTGTGATATGATGTGAGGTTCTCCTTTAAGAGTTAAGTATAGGATTTTCCCTTGACACATCATCACATGATGAGTAATGTGACACGCAAATGATGAAAACATCTACAAGTACAATGTTATGCAAATAATACACGTCAGCTGTGACACAATGCAGGGAATGCCCCCCACACTGTAATGCAAATCACCTTTGTATTGTGAGCAATGAAACGTAAACAGTACTATACTGTTATATGTCCCCGCTCCATTGACTCCATTGATGTACAGAAGAGTTTTTTTTTCTAAGTGCCATTCCGGCAGCCTTAGCGATCGTTCTCCCCTCCAACTTGCCAACTTTAGTTGGCGGGAGAAATTGGCCATAACATCTCAATTTCCTAGTGCCGATCAGCCCTGATAAGCTGATTTTGGTACTTGAATCCAGCCGATTTAAAAAAGTGGCGATCAGTGCCGAAAACAGGCTTATCGGCAGCCGACTGGCCATAACAAAATTATCGGCTACGAAAACTGCCGAAATCAAGCACTTATCGGTGCTTACTGAATCTCAAACCCAATTTTGGCTATAAAATGCCGAAAAAATCCTTATCAACGCTTACTGCATGAGGCCCATATTCTCAACAGGTCATTGTAACAGGGGAGATATCCCTGTTCAGGAAATGTGCCTCTAATCCAGCAGTGTGGTGGTTAACTGCTGACAGTTAATTAACCAACACCATCTAGCTGATTATATTTATTAGAAAAGCCTGCCCTTGAAACAGGAAGGGAGATTTCCTGAGTCCCACAAATTGTGGGACTGACCATAGGAACAGATGTCTTGAGCCTGCCAGAGGAAACTGCACGCTGCTTGCAAGACACAGGGGAAAGCACTTCTGAACCTGAATGCTGATATAGCCTGAGGAAAAAGGCAGCAACCCAGAAACACCCGGAGCGAGGGAAATCTCATGACTGCACACACAGCAAAAAGACTATACTTGGAAAAATTCCTCCTCGAGCGACTGAGGAGTGCTGATCTCAAGCACCTTCGGGAGGAGACACGAATAAACTGGAGAAAGGGCTCCAATCCCAGTGGGACTGAGGGTTCTCTTCCTCCATCCACTCTCATTCAAGTCACAGAGATATCTCGAATGAGAGTGGAAGGATGGGCTTTGGCTGTGGCAAGCCCAAGCTTCCCACAAACATGGGAGGTATGTAACAGGGGATTTATCCCTGTTCAGGAAATGTGCTTCTAATCCAGCAGTGTGGTGGTTTACTGCTGGTAGTCAATTAACCAACACCACCTGGCTGATTAGGTTTGTTAGAAAAGCCTGCCCTTGAAAAAGGAAGGGAGATTTCCTGAGTCTCACAAATTGTGGGACTGACCATAGGAACAGATGTCTTGAGCCTGCCAGAAGAAACTGCACGCTGCTTGCAAGACACAGGGGAAAGCACTTCTGAACCTGAATGCTGATATAGCCTGAGGAAAAAGGCAGCAACCCAGGAACAGAGAAGACTTTCCCTCCAACTACAAGAAAACAGATAAGACTTTCCTTTATTAGACTTTTTGTATATCTGCACATATCAAGATATATGTTTGGGGCTGGGAGACATGCTAATCTAAAGGGAGTTGTGGACTGCATAGGTTTCACTAGAAATACTCCCAAGTGGAAAAGAAGCTTTGTTTGACCCCTTATTTGCATATGTTTGGATGATTTTCTTATGTTAAAGAAACAGGCACAATAAAAGCCTTATTTCATTTCACCTTAAAAAAGTCTCCATTGCATACCTCTGCGCATGTGCTCCTACAGTCATCATAATGTTTTGCTCCCCACACCCCCAAATAAAAATCACAGTATTACAGTAAGCCACCTACTTCAGAAAGAACGTACATGACTAGTGTGGAATTAAAAAGCAACAGTACTGTTTGATTCTCATAATATCCATAATTGCTACAGTATGCAAGCCCATGGTGATAACCCCAAAAAATATATACTGCATTTGTAAAACTTGAATCTCAGAATATCAATACTTGCTATGCAAGCCATGGCAATAACCAAAAAAAAAACTAAATTAAAAAGCAACGGTTCTGTTTTATTCTCATAATATCCATACATTTTTGTATGATTCATTACCCAATAACATTTTAAAGAACAATATCACACACTGAACGTGTGTGTGGGGGGGGTTAAAATCATCAGACCAAAAAAATATATATATATTATTTGTTTTGTTAAATCAATTATTTCTGGTTTATATTTTCAGTACTGTACAGTACAGCAATACAGAATCAAATGCAACCATAACGAAGGAAAAGACAAGCCTGTACACAAATTATTGTTTTTTTGTATTTTTGAATTTTTGTATGATTCATTACCCAATAAAATACTAAAGAACAATTATTAATTATTTGATTCAACTACTAAAGTGTGTGTGTGGGGGGGCAGTGTTGAAAGCCGTATGGTAATCTTATTAACAGCTCATTAACAGCTCTGTGGGGAAGGGAGGGGTGTTGTGTTGTTGATAAGCGGTGAACTCCAAGATGACTTGGCACAGCACAATAGAAGAAGCTTTGAAGGGCTTATGGCACGCATGCGTGGCAGGCATCACAGCCATTTTCAGCCAACATGGTAATCTTATTAGCAATTGAAGCAAAGCACGCCACATTTTCTTGTATGGCTCTGTGGGGATGGGGGGGGAGGGTGTTGTGTTGTTGATTCTGCTAACAAACCCACGTGAACTTCACCGCCTAAGACCTTGTGCCTGACAAGAATGGAAAGCTTCCTTCTGAACGATCACAGGATGACCGGATTTGCGAACATATTACTGTAATAAAGCACATGTTTTTTTTTTTATCATACAGTATCTGCTGGCCAGCTCATGCAAAATGTGCTTACCCGTGGCACCCACCCCTCAAATAAAAATCACTTCGTACAGTAAAGTATCAAAACATACAGTATAATGGTTGGTCGGAAAGGCATTTAGAATTTTTTTTTAATAAAGTCTATTATTGCTTATTTGATTATACTACAGTATTGCAGACATGAATATCGCACACTGAACGTGTGTGTAGGGGGGTTAAAATCATTAGACGAAAAAAAATATATATATTATTTGTTTTGTTTAATCAATTATTTCTGGTTTTTATTTTAAGTACTGTACAATACAGCAATACAGAATCAAATTCAACCATAACGATGGAAAAGACAAGCCTGTTCTCCGTCTTCTTCCATCTTCTTACGCCACACACTTCTTCTCTTCTTAGGAGGGGAGGTCTTCCCTACTCGCCGTTTGGTTTCAAAATGAGACGACATAGGCTTTTATAGGCCTATGATGTCACATATTTGTCAAATGATTCCCACGGCCCTGATTGGGCCAAGAAAACCATGTGATTTGGGATGGGCTACTGTGAGGTCTATGGACATCCATCAGGGCCACCGGGGACTCCTGTGGGCCGGGGGTTTAAACCCTGTATGTAAAATAATAAATCAGGTATTTATGGGGGGGGCACAGGGGGTGGGTTATGTAGTGTTTATTAAGTATAGTGCTGTTTATTGTGTTAAATGGGGGTGGTGGAAGTGGGTAATGTCCCCAAGCCAGGCTGGGTAGGCCTCCTTGTGGATAGTGGGTGATTAGGCCTCACGGGGTGGGTAGTGGGGGAGGGTGTATAGGCCTCCCGAGTGGTGGGTGAGGGTGGGTTAACTCCTTAATGACTATAGCAGTTAATGACCGCTAAGGTGATTAAGGGGTTAGGGGACATAACATTGGCTATTTTGATTGTTTTGTATGTTTAGCAGCACTGGAGGGATATGGGCAGGATGAAGATGAGGATGAAGACGGCCTTCATCGTGGGTGCCTGAAAAAGGTATGTGTAATATGTATTTACTGTATTTATTGTAATTTATATGTATTTGAAATGGGCAAATGCATTATTATCCATATGTGGATAAAAGTAATTTTGCCCATTACTGTATTGTATGTGTTAGGGGGTGCATTTAGTTAGAAATATTGTTGTTTTTTTTTGGAGGCACAACATTGATACCGCAGGCCCGCAGGGACCCCGGGACAGCCGCGGGGACCCCCACACTCCCACGGGGACCCCCGTTTGGTGAGCCAGGGACCCACGGACTATGCCGGGGTCAGCCAGGGACACTTTCGGGACACTTTCGGCACTGGGTCAGCCGGGGACACCCACGGGGTCAGCCGGGGACACCCGCCGGCCTGTTGTATGGGTGTTGCGCCTGCAAAAATGTAAGCAAAGAAAATTTTCTAAGTCCTGATTCTTTTCTGCCTGCCTTGGGCTGGCGTGTGTTGTTCGGCGGGATTTTAAAGAACGGTCTCTTAGCGTTGCTTAGAGAATCCAGCAGAAGGGCAGAAATCAGCTTATTTAGCTGATCGTACGGGTTTGGTGGGACTTAGAAAAATTTCAGGAAAAAAGGCAGTTTAAGAACGGAAAGTGCCTGTTAGCGCTGCTCTGTGAATCGTGCTGAGCGGAATTTCACGTTCACAAAGCACTTTCCGCTCTTAAAGCCACTTTACAGAGCTTAGTGCATAGACCCCATAGTGCTCTTAGAAACAGACGGGATCTCCTGGATGCTTAGATGCTGGATGCTTAGATGCTGCACTCCTCATGTCTCACTGGCTCTTCACTCATGATGACGTATGTCAGTCCACGAATGGTTAGCACTACCGGATTGGGACACATCCTTCACTCCGTCTGCCTCTAGGCAGATGCTCCTTCACCGTAGGGTAACCCCATTTGAGCAATTATTGGTCTTTCACAGTAGATTATTACATTTAAGAATGATTTAATAAAGTAATAAATATTTTATGGACTTGTGGATGGCATGATGACCTCATCAAGTGCATAGTTTTAAAATGGCATTTAGCGAAAAAGGTAAGCAAATGATAAAGTGCTTTAGACAGAGCAAGAATTATCGTACTAAACGCTTACATAAAATGTTTCATGATGAAGGTTGCTAGGAGAACTGAAAAACTAATTTGAAAACAACATATCGTACAAGATTCGGAGCAGCTGGATCAACGCGTTATCAATTATGTAATCAGACAGTTGCGTTCTAATCTTCAGGGATGCATTTCAGCAGACATTGGACATTTTGAACACACAATTTAAACTCTAACTTTATAGTAATCTTAGTGTTTCAGATTAGATTACTGTCCAAGTGACGGTGCATTCACAGTACCAGTAGTAGATGCCACAGTGCTCAGCAAAAGTAGTCCTGCTATGAGGTTTGGCAAAATCATTTCCGGGTTTTCACATTCCGGTTCAGGATTTTGCTCTTGCTCGCCCTCTGTGACTCGATCGTCCATTTTTGCTCCTGGCAACTTCATTTAAAAGGACAGCCCTGCTAGGTGGAAGTTGCCAATCAATGTTTCAGTTCATGCTAAGTACATGCAACATGCTTTCCTATTGTCTTCACGTTACTAGACCCGGCTCATGTACTGTACCTCGACTAACCTTGATTTCAGCCTGCCTTGACCTCTGCATCCACACTGACTATGTAACTCTGCTGCCAGCCCTGATTTTCGGCTTATGGCTCCCTACTCTAACAGGACTCTGTCCCTTGGCTCAGGTCGGTTCTTTCACCTTCCTACCCCAGCCCTGCGGGTCAGTTTCCTGCTTGAGATGAACATTGTTACACTGATTTCTGGAAGGGGGAAACTATATAACTTGGGACAGGGAATTAAGTTGTCATGGGAGACCAGTACTTTTAACACCTTTTTACCTTCCAGGATCAATTCCCTAGGCAGGACAACATTGTTAAATAAATTGGGTTTATTCAGGCATACAAAAGTTGCACAAAATATAGTAATACATACAACCTTGGGGTCTGGGGGGAGTCACTAGTCTCAATCAGGTGCAGGGCACCTGCTTCAGGTTGGCTTACCTTGTTCGCTCCATGTCCAGGAACACACTGTACTCTATTCGGGAGAGCCAGCTTGTGCCAGCTTCTCCGCTTGTGTCAGCTCTGTCCAATTCTCAGAACATGGTCCAGAGAACTTGGATGCAAAAATGTGCTCCCTGTGCTTCTCCTCCGTGTGACCGGCTTCTCCGGCACTTACATGCTCCCTGTGCTTCTCCTCCGCTTGACCGGCTTCTCCAGCACTTCTATGCCTATCCCCTGCTGATCATGTCACTGGAGGAAGCCTGGTACCATGGAAAACTTTTGTGGGAACATGGCTGCATTCTCAGAACTTGGGTGCACTCTGAGAACTTGGCCACAATTACAGGACTTGTAATCAGCTAGGTCAGGCTTGTCCGGCCACTCCATGCCGAGTGCTTTACTATTCGGAGCAAAGCACATTTGTAAAGCCCACCAGCGCTTGATTAAAAAAAGAGAATAAAAAGGTATAATTGCCTAATGAAAGTCTCAAGTCTCACTCCTCCTGTATTGGCAGTTTGGCTGGAATTCAAATGAAGGCAACACTTTTGCTGGGTGTCCGCTGGACTGCTATGATGTCTCAGTATATCTGGCAAGTATCGATTGAAGTTCCGTAAACCTCTGCTCTCTGGCAGAGGCTGCAGCTCTTCCCCACGGGTGCCTTCAATTCCTGATCAGCGTCCTTAGAGATGCTTCATCCCACAGATCTTTCCTGGTCTGATGTCCCCGATGGAAGTGATGTGTCCTCATCAGCGATCCAGCCTGTGTTTCAGCTTTCAATGTCTTTTGCTCAGTGTAGGTGAGGAGTGAATCATGTTGACTGACTGCAATCTGTGTCTGCTACAACTTCCTCCTGGGAAAGTACAGTACATATTACTGATTTTATTAGGGACCTTCTATTCTGCCGGGATGGCCTGCAGATTTGGATGAATGACTCCATTCCAGAACCTTCTTATGGTGTGGTGGTGAAGTAAAGAGACGGTCCTGTGGAGGCAAGATACCAGGAGGGATGTGGCTTTGTTGATGGACAATTTCCTTGAGTGCTCCAAATGAAGTGGCCGAGAGAATACATTTGGGTGGTAAAATGTTTTTTTGCTGATCCTCAGACTTGTCGTCCAGGGAGAATTGTCGAGAAAGCGCGTCAGCTTTAAAATTCTTGGATCCGGGAAGGTAGGAAATTATGAAATTAAACCTAGAGAAAAACAGTGACCGTCTGGCTTGGCGGGCTCCCAGGCGGCGTACACCTTCAAGTTCTTATGATCCGTGAGGATGGTTATCGGATCTACAGTGCCCTCAAGCAGATGGCTCCATTCTTCGAGAGCTAGCTTCATGGCAAGGAGTTCCTGGTTCCCGACGTCGTAGTTGCATTGGGCCGGAGAATTTTTTTTCAAAAAAATGCACAAAGATGCAAACTGGACAGGGAATTCTTCCTGTGAGGCGTCGACCTCAAGGGTAAAAGGAAGCTTGGCATCAGGGTCCGCTTAGGGTCAGCAGTAGACCAAGAAGCAGGGTTCACTTCCTTCTTTGATAATTCCGTAAGTGGGGCCACAAGAGAAGAACATTTTTGGATAAACCTCCGATAATAGTTAGAAAAACCAAGGAAGCGTTGTATAGTCTTCAGTTTGGTAGGTTGTGGCCTATCTAGTTCGGCTTTGACCTTGGCGGGATCCATCTTGAGGCCAGAATTGTAAATTATGTAACCTAGGAATGTTGTGGATGTTTGATGAACATGACATTTCTCCAGTTTAGCAAAAAGTTTGTTCTGACATTAGCGAAGGAGCACCTGTTTCACGTGAGAGATGTGTTCCTGTTTGGATTTGGAGAAAATTAAAATGTCATCAAGATAAACGATTACAAAGGAGTTGAGGAGATCTCTGAAAATGTAATTTACGAAGTCCTGAAAAATGGCTGGGACATTGCACTGACAAAAAGGTATGACCAAGTACTCATAATGTTCATCTCTGGTATTGAAAGCCGTCTTCCATTCATCACCCTGACGGATCCTACCAGATTATAAGCACCACGTACAGTAGGTCCAACTTCGAATAGATACTAGCTCCTTGTAATCGATCAAACAGTTGATAAGGGGCAAGGGGTACCGTTTTTTACGGTAATTTTGTTAAGGGACTGGTAGTCTATGCAAGGGCATAAGGATCCATTCTTTTTCTTCACAAAGAAAAACCTTGCGCCCGCAGGAGAGGTGGATTTCCTGATAAACCCCTTCTGTAGATTTTCCGCAATGTATTCTTTCATTGCCTTGGTCTCCGGCATAGACCACGGATAAGAAGTCCCTCTGGAGGGTGTAGTGCCTGGAAGCAGATCGATGGGACAATCGAACTGGCAGTGAGGGGGCAGAACCTCCAATCGGACCTTATCGAAGACGTCCTGAAACTCAGCGTGCTCCTGCTCCTCGGACACCTTGGTACCCCCGATACTACTTGACTTCAGAATGCAGTTCTTGTGGCAAAATGTCCCCCATTGGATGGGTTCCTTGTTTAGCCAATCAACCCGAGGGTTGTGAATCTGTAGCCAGGGTAGCCCACGGATCATGCTGCTGGAAGGAGTATGAATGACATTGAATTGGATCTTTTCCAGGTGTGTGTCTTGCACCTTGATTTGTAGCACCTCTGTCTCCAAGGAGATAAATGCCGGCTGCAGAGGTCTTCCGTCAATGGCTTCAAGAGCGATGGGCTTCATTCTGTGCCTGGTAGGAACCAGATGGCGTTCTGCGAAAGCTTGATCTATGAAGTTTCCTCCGGCACCTGAATCGATGAAAGCAAGTGTAGATACTTGAAAGCCCTCCCCAAAGAGTATAATGGGGACAAGAATGTGAGTTATAAGTAGAGATAGGGGAGAGAAAAAGCGTTCCCAATGAGACTCCCCCAGGACTCATGGGAACCTTGCGTCTCCGACTATTGGGGACAAAAGTAGGCAAAGTGTCCAGAAACACCGCAGTAAATACATAGGCCAGCGTTTTTGCGGCGTAATGTCTCCTATTTGGAAAGACTGGTACCTCCTAATTGCATACGTATGGACGTATCTGGGGTATAAGCCTTAGTGGAGCTCACCTGACCAGGATTGATCCGTGCTGGAATAGTACGATGGTAAACCTTCTCTGAACGTCTCACCAGGAGGCGACGATCCACCTTGATACACACAGCGATGAGCTCCTCTAAATTGGTGGGGCGATCTTAGGCTGCCAATTCATCCTTCAAGGTTTCCGATTAACCTTGCCAAAGGATGCGGCCAGGGCTACGTCATTCCAGTCGGTCTCAGCAGCAATAGTTCTGAACTCGAGAGCGTATTTGTCGACTGAACGACTGCTTTGGGAAACATGGAAAAGTGCAGAGGAAGCACATATCTTACGACAGGGTGTATCATTCCCGGGCAAATGCTCCGATATCCTATGTGAGGTTGGTTCTTCCCTCCCAGATGGGAGATGCCCAGGCAAGACCGTCATCTACAAGGAGAGAAAAAAATTTACGCCACCTTTGTGCGGGGTACCGTAAAGCGTGAAGGATTCATTTCAAAGTGTATAAAGCATTGATTCAAAAAACCCCGACATTCATGAGGGTCACCCCCATAACGGTTGGGAGTAGGTAAGCGAGGTTCTTGCGGAAAAGGCAAAGCGGGAGTAGTGGGAACCTCGAGAACAGCATGTACAAGTAGGGAATGCGGTTTCTGTAAAGCACGAGAAAGAGTGTGAAAGTCCTCCTGAAGGGTATGCATGGTTTGCTCGCTACCCACAACCATTTACTCTAAGGTGGTTAGGTAGCTTGTGTGTGTGCACAGGACACTTCCTACCTAAGCGGGGTCGAAGTTTGTGTGGCTGAGCATACTGTAATGAGTAGCTCACCACAAACGAAGCACAACAGCGGTGCTGAGGTAGGGGATTGGATGATGCCACGCGGGCTCATTTTTGATGTAGAGTAGTCATTCAAGCCAGGTCAGGCATATAGATTAGAGAATGGTTAAGGTACTTGCCAGGTTCAGGAGTGGAGAGTTTTGGATAGTCGTAGTTCTTAGCCAGGTTAAGGATTGGAGAGTGTCGGATAGTCGGGGTACGTTGCCAGGTTCAGGATAGGAGAATATCGGATCGTTGGAGTACTTAGCCAAGGTCAGGACTGGAGACTGGAGACTGGAGACTGAAGACTGGAGAATGGTCATACAAGCCGGATCAGTAGTGAGAGAAGCGGAGTCCAAGGATCTAGCATGGTTCAGGCAACAAGAGGTTAATCAGCAGACAAGGCAAGGCAAGGCAAGGATTCAGGAACAAGGATGTGGCAAGGCATGGCCAAAATGACTATAGTCAGCAAGGAATGGTAGCAGACTGAGGTTATAAATAGGAGGAGCCTCCAATAGCCAGCCAAGGCGGAACCAGGAAGTAGGAGCCGATTGGCTGCTGATGCAGACTAATCGGGGATGAGGGTGGAACTGCTCGCGCCATCCCGTGCATGTCAC